>NC_060123.1:313893216-314198670 GCF_021461395.2 Schistocerca americana
GCTGGAAACTGTGAAAGCAGGTAAGTCAGGAAAGGTCTAATTTTTATTTTAATGCATAGGATCATGACCAGGCTATTTTTTTTTTAATTGTATTGTCATTCACATGCAGAAAGACAAGCAAAGAACCCATTTCTAGTCAGAACTGAGCTTGGAAACAGTGTGGAAGCAATGTTATTTGTAGATCAGTAATCAAGCAGTCTTTTTTTCTGTACTGGATACATATGGGTTGTAACAGTGAAGAGCAAATACATTTCATGTCTTTTGCCCCATTTCATGTACTCCATATGCTTGTGGGATCCATGTTATTTGTTAGTCTCATTTTATCTCCAGTGAATTTTTCATACTTTTCAGTTTCTGCCTCGATGTACTACTGTATTGTTGATTTTTTTTGGGGGGGGGGGGGGGCTTGGGAAAAATCAGGACTGCTGCTGTCATCCACTTCTGCCACACATTCACTTCCTTCTTTGAATTCAGACAGTTATAGCTGCTCATCTAATGTAATTCATCAAAATTCTGCATCTGAAGGTTTTTTCAACACAAATACATCATCTCTTTCATGGAGCTCTGAAGGCAGCACTACATGTGAAGTACCACCTTCATTGTCAGGAAGTGTATTGTGCACTGTTGGAGGTGAAAATTCATCTGAGAACAAAATGGAAATGTAACTTAGCAGATTTCACAAGCAAAATAATGTAGAACTATGGAACAGTGATAGTGGATTGTCGTTGTTTCTGCGTTTGATTCAGAAGCAAAACAATTTATATACTTTCAAGAAAATCCACTTTGGAACAAACTTTAAAAGGCTCATTTAAATGCTTCGTGATTTCAATATTCATCAAAAAGTCTGACCTATTTATTGGATAATGTGTTCCTAGTACAAGAAACCCATGAAAACTACAGTACCATGCATAAATGCAGTGGTTTTGGACAAGTGAGGGTTATCCTTGAAATGCTGAAATAACACCAGAAACATCCACACTAGTGCAACACCATGTGGAGGTCAGCCCCCAGCATGTCCAACCTAAAGGGAACCTTGAGCACAATTAAAACAATGGGAATAGAGGGAGTCTGCTCAAACCAGGGTACGGAAAGCTTGCAGAGCGCCAACTGTATGAGCTGTTCTCAGGCTTGGGACTCGGTGTAAAGAGCAGATGACTAGAATGGTAGTGTCAGTAGGTTTTCCATCTGACGGAGCAGACTCGGCTGAGTGATACTTAATATCAAGATGAATTAATGAGGTCATAGATATGTAGCAACAATTATAGGTCCGACACGTCTCCAATTGTAATCAAATTGGCATACTACCGCAAAAGAAATTGATAAATATGTGATTTATTGCACAAGCAGTCTGATATCTAGCATGCTGAATCTGTTGACTGGGGTAACATGCAGAAGAATGGAAAGAAAACTTTACAC
This sequence comes from Schistocerca americana, assembly GCF_021461395.2. NCBI lineage: Eukaryota > Metazoa > Arthropoda > Insecta > Orthoptera > Acrididae > Schistocerca > Schistocerca americana. The sequence continues at coordinate 313,894,633 of NC_060123.1, forward strand.
AGTAGGAGCAGAAGTCGTGTCTCTTTGAGGGAAGATAATATAAACAAGAGAATTTGTCAAGTTTGATAAAGACAGACTGCATAACATGGACTTGGTATACGGAGTCCTAAAAGAATGGGGCAAATTAGAGATTAATTCAAAATATGTACATAAACCTAGTAATAAGTGAAAACATGTTAGTGTTATTTTTTACCACCACTGTTGTTTAATCTGTATATCAAAACAAAAATGAAATAGCAAACGGAAATAGAAAAGTGAGGAGGAGATGAGAAACCAATCATAAGGCACACACAACTTGATTCTTAAGACAAGAAACTGTGAAGTCAGAGGGGGGTGGTTGGATGGAGTTGATAACATGTTTTAACCCAGCATAGATGTCGAGGATGAAGAAAACTGCAGTGGAACAACTGAAAATTAATACAATAATAATAATAATAATAATAATAATAACCCCCGTTGAGGCCCGGGAAAAGAATAGGCCTCCGGTATGTTCTGCTAGTCGTAAAAGGTGACGAAAAGAACAAACCACTAATAGGGCTAACCCCCCTTTTAGTGTGATTACTTGGTTCAGGACAGGACTAAAGAAGCCTCGGACAAGCGCCGTCATGGTCGGGGACGACGCTTGAACCCTATGCCCGCCCACAATGGTAACGACACTGCTAGTCAACTGGAAAATGATTTAAATCCAAATAGAGGTGTTTTGCAGGATATGCTTCCTGCAACCACCCTAGAAGGAAAACAGACAGAGGATGAGATGGTCAGATGAAGTTAATCGACACCTCATGTTCTGTTATTACCAAGCAACAAACCTAGGAACCAACACAACTGGATACAGATCACAAGTATACACAACATTTATCACCAGATACCTGGAATTAAAATTTTTAACAGAACGACGACTAGCTGATCAGATCCGTGTAATAATAAAAAATAACAGGATACCCCTGTCAGAATTAGAAAACATCAAACAACAAGTACAACAAATACTGGAACAAAATTATGTGCAATCAGAAGAAGAAGAAAATACAGTAATGGACTCAAACATCCCAGAGAAAACAAACAAAGAACAAAACGCGTCAATTACACAATCAGAGGAAAACGAAATCTTAAGACAGCCACCAGAACAATCACAAATAGAACATGAAGTGACACACATGTTAGATATAGAAGAGAAATTTCAGTTGACATATATAGAATACAAAGACACAAATACAGACATTAGACTATTCTTGCATAGACCGGCAAATAACCCACAAGTCGAAACAACAACAAAAACTATCAACACAATCATACCCAACAAAATAAATGAAAACACAACTTTGGAAGAGTTACAACTACTGGTTTATATAGGAGCACTCACTACATTAAATATACACACTAGGCAGAGATCAGAACCAACCAACACACAGAAGAAACCCACAAAACCAGCATGGCAACACAGGCTACAGATCAGAATTGAAAAACTGAGAAAAGACATCGGGCAGCTAACACAATTTATAAGAAATGAAATGTCAGACAAAAAACGAAAAAGGTTAGGTAAAATCTCACAACAAGAAGCAATAGAGCAATTAGATGAAAAGAAGCATAAATTACAAGCATTGGCCAAACGACTTAGAAGGTACAAAAAAAGTGAAAATAGAAGAAAACAAAACCAAACATTCAACACAAACCAAAAGAGATTTTACCAAACAATAGATAACACACACATTAAAATAGACAATCCACCAAACATAAGACATGGAACACTTCTGAAGCAACATATGGTCAAACCCGGTACAACATAACAGGCATGTACGGTGGATACAAGCAGAAACAGACTCATACAAGATGATACCACAAATGCGTGAAGTGATAATTTTGCAACATGAAGTCACCCGAGCAATTAATTCTGCTCACAATTGGAAAGCCCCTGGAAAAGATAAAATAGCAAATTTCTGGCTAAAGTTGTTCACCTCAACACATTCACATCTAACTAAATTATTTAACAGTTACATTGCAGACCCATACACATTCCCTGATACACTTACACATGGAATAACTTATCTGAAACCTAAAGATCAATCAGACACAGCAAACCCAGTTAAATATCGCCCCATAACATGCCTACCAACAATATACAAAATGTTAACTTCAGTCATTACACAGAAATTAATGACACATACAACACAGAACAAAAGGGCTGTTACAAAGAAGCATGAGGATGTAAAGAGCAACTGATAATAGATGCAGAGGTGACATATCAAGCTAAAACTAAACAAAGGTCGCTACACTACGCATACATTGATTACCAAAAAGCTTTTGATAGTGTACCCCACTCATGGTTACTACAGATATTGGAAATATACAAAGTAGATCCTAAATTGATACAGTTCCTAAACATAGTAATGAAAAACTGGAAAACCACACTTAATATCCAAACAAATTCAGATAATATCACATCACAGCCAATACAGATTAAGCGTGGAATATACCAAGGAGACTCATTAAGTCCTTTCTGGTTCTGTCTTGCTCTGAACCCACTATCCAACATGTTACATAATACAAATTATGGATACAATATTACTGGAACATACCAACACAAAATAACACATTTGCTACACATGGATGGTCAAAAACTACTGGCAGCAACAAATGAACAACTCAACCAATTACTAAAGATAACAGAAGTATTCAGCAATGATATAAATATGGCTTTTGGAACAGACAAATGTAAGAAAAATAGCATAGTCAAGGGAAAACACACTAAACAAGATTATTACATATTGGATAACCACAGCGACTGCATAGAAGTGATGGAAAAACAGATGCCTATAAATATCTAGGATACAGACAAAAAATAGGATTAGATAATAAAAATATTAAAGAACTAAAAAAAAATAGACAAAGACTAGCAAAAATACTGAAAACAGAATTGACAGCAAGAAACAACACAAAAGCTATAAATACTTACGCTATACCAATATTGACCTATTCATTTGGAGTAGTGAAATGGAGTAACACAGACCTAGAAGCACTCAATACACTTTACACGACCACAATGCCACGAATATAGAATACATCACACACATTCAGCAACAGAAAGATTCACATTAAGCAGAAAGGAAGGAGGGAGGGGATTTATCGACATAAAAAACCTACATTATGGACAGGTAGACAATTTAAGAAAATTCTTTCTAGAACGAGCAGAAACTAGCAAAATACACAAAGCAATCACTCATATAAATTCATTGGCTACACCACTGCAATTTCATAACCACTTCTACAACCCTTTAGATCACATAACATCAACAGATACGAAGAAAGTAAATTGGAAAAAGAAAACACTACATGGCAAGCAACTGTATCATCTAACACAGCCACATATTGATCAAGACGCATCCAACACATGGTTAAGAAAAGACAATATATACAGTGAGACGGAAGGATTCATGATTGCAATACAGGATCAAACAATAAACACCAGATATCACAGCAAGCATATTATTGAAGATCCCAATACCACAACAGATAAATGCAGACTTTGTGCAAACAACAAATAGAAACAGTAGATCACATCACAAGTGGATGTACAATACTAGCAAATACAGAATACACCAGAAGACATGACAATGTAGCAAAAATAATACATTGACAACTTGCCATACAACATAAACTAATAAAACAATATGTTCCCACATACAAGTATGCACCACAAAATGTACTGGAGAATGATGAATACAAATTATACTGGAACAGAACCATTATAACAGATAAAACACCACCACATAACAAACCTGACATCACACTCACCAATAAAAAGAAGAAATTAACACAACTAATCGAAATATCCATACCCAATACAAAAAATATGCAGAAGATAACAGGAGAAAAAATTGAGCAAGATCACATAAGGTATTTAATGTGAGGAGAACTTCAGAAATAAACTGCACATGAACAAATCTTTCATCAGTAAGAGAGGTTCTGGCTGTAGACTGGAGAAGTAGTTTGTGGGACTGTCTAATGCACACATTAGAACACTGCAATAGATGAAATTGCAGGTAATTTATAATGAATTTGCTGCAATCAATTGCTTTTATAGGTTTTTATTTTTCCGTGAAGACATTTCACGATGCCTAGCATCCCGTCCTCAGCTATTTACATTTGTTTGTCTCATGAAAAATTGTTTCTTCATTTAAGACATTGCAGAAGTTTGCAAAGGAAGTTTCTAAGAGAGCTGCTGGAAACAATTGTAGGTAAGTATAGAAACAGTGTTCATGATAAATCAATAAATGTAAACATCTGAAGATCAGAGGAACATCAAATGAATGTAGTATCAAAAATTTGCGTTTTGAGGCATAATTTGGTGGTGTGCTGTGTTGGGAAAGAAGAGCCATTCAAATTGTTGTCACCACAAAAACATTTGTCATGGATGCTATAGTTTTGAGTTGATGTGCTATGAATGCTGCTGTCATGTCACATCACATGACAAGATAGCCTGCAAGCTTAATCTGTGAATCAGGCCTGCAGGTCACCAAAGGTAGCCCTTGCGTGGTCTAATGTATAGTTTTGTGTAACAGTGGAGTGTGAACTTCAAAAATTTAAAGCGGAGGAAACTGTAGAACTTGAAAAGTGGTGATTAGGATTGAAGAAGAAACACAAATGGACAGATAAAGACAAAATGAAAAACCTGCAAGTGACTGTGTACAAGGAAATATTTGCAATCCTAACAAGTAGATGGGAAAGGTTTGTGAGAAATCAGCTATGATATTCAAAATCATCAGTTGTGCAATAAAAGCAGAACTAAGTGGGTGAGGGGGATTGGCAGATGATTATACTGTAAGGTGTCCATGCTTAGTCTACTTTTTTTTTTCCTCCCCACCCTTGAAGTAGTGCAACTTGCTGGTGGAAATAGTACAGACAACATTGTTGACCTGACAGTTGTGTTACAATGCTGTGAATACTGTATGAAACAGGCAATTCAGTTTCCTTGCTCAACAGTGCATTACGACAAATACCTGTGTTTGAAATTCTACTTGCCTTTATCCCTCAGTTTCATGTAAGTGTTCTGTATGATTTATGTTTTAAGAGACAGTGCTGTCTTCTTTTTGTGCTTGTAAGAAACAGCAGCCACATTTGAAAGCTGATTTGTCCGTAAGTTTGTCTCCTCTATGAAGTCTAATTTTCTAAAGAAATGGAATGGGTATTATTGTTTTGAATGTTTATATTCTGGTTGCTATGGGTTTGTTAATTGATGGTCATGTTTTATTTGTAGTTCACTGTTGCTATTTGAGTTTACATATTATCATTTTGTCTTTTGGGGATAGTGAGTGAAGCTGTGGACACTAGAAAATGCAGTTACAGGTGGAGAAATTGGAACATTTCCAACATATTCCTGGGTTTGAACTCAATAGAGCAGTGACAGCAGTGGAGGCAGAGTAGAGCCAGTGTTCGTTCACTACACTTGCATGAGTCACTGGAGAGTGCTGCCCTCTCTCGAGTTATTTGTACCTGAGGAGCAATGTCCAGGACGCAATCCCTCCAAGGGTGGCCAACGGAGCATGCCACGATGAAAGGGAGAGCAATTGTAAATGGACACACGGTCAGGTGGCACACCTCGTATGCTAAGGGACGAATATGTATGTTTTTTGTATGTGGTTGTTTTCAATAATAAGTGCTTCTCTACATATGTTGTCATTCTTCGCAATCCGAATGTATCCGAACTATTCTACAGTCATTTGAATTCCTGGTCCTCCAATAAATTGTCAATTCAAATTCCCATCTGTGAACGTTCACATTTTGGTCCTCTGGGCTGGAATGTGATGGATTCGATGAGGTAGTGTGCAGCAGCAGCACCAGCAGCAAGCTTCAATTGAGAAGCAGGGGGATGCAACCAGTGTTATCAACACAGCACGTCTGTTAGTTTGGTCTGGTTATCCTGCTTCCTGTAAATACCCACTCATCCGAACTGCCGCTTCTGCACTTGCATGCTAGTGCTAATCTTTCATCTTTCATGATGGATGAAGTGTTAAGAAAGAAATATGTTACCACATGCTCAGTGCTGAAAGCATGCCTCACATGGCTGTTAAAGTTTGCAAACAAATTTGACATAACAGGGAAATCGGACACTGTCGATATTGCTGTCAGGCTAGAACAGTCACCAAAGATCTTGGAGAAGTATGCAGAGGCACAGTTACAGCTTGGATTGTTTGAAGATATAGACATACATGCTGATGACAGGGAAACCTTTAAAAATGTGGTGTTTGAGATTTTGAGAAAACTGAGAGCAGTGCGTGTAAATCATGCCAACACAGCTGACAAGGTGTATTCAGATGTGGGCCTGCCTCGAGTGCATCAAAACGTAGCATCAAGTTGCCCACCGGTGATGTAACACAATTCAAGCATTCTTGTGACACATTTGAGTTTCTCATAGTACATAATGAGGAACTAGAGGACATTACTAATTATCACCATTTGCTTAGTTCATTAACAGGTGAAGCTCAAAATATAATTGATCATCGTCCGGTAACTATCAATAATTTTAAGGTAGCTTTTGATATGGTTTGCATCATATACAATAACCCTTGACTGCGTCAGCGCACCTGCAAAAAATCTTAATGCTGCATCAATGACAAGGACATGTGCAAACGAACTTTGTACACTACTTAACAAGGGTGCAAGTAAAGTGCATGCACATACGGCATTACAACTAGATATATCCCTGCAAGACATAAAGTCACAGCTCCTTACAGAAAAGATTGACCAGTCTACAAGAACAGAATTTGAAGTCAATCTGAGTGCAATAGCTTTCTGACATTCAAAGAGACGTGTGCTTTTCTCAAAAGTGAATACAAATCGTTGGAAATCCTCAAGGCAACAGTACCACCCTGGCACAGCACATTTGGGAACAAGCAGCAGAATGACTCCAATGCCAAGCAGTATGGCCATTCAAGGCAAATCTACATTGCCACTAGTGCTGCTTTGTAATGTGCAACCTGCCTCACATATTACACAAGTGCAGCAAATTCAGTCGTGCCACATGTAGCAAATACAAAGCTATTGTGATGCTCAACAGTTTGTGTTACAGTTGTCTGAAGGGTGGTCATAGGCCTTCTAATTGCAAATCTGTTGCTACGTGCAGAAATACACCACACACAAGATGGAGAAAGGAAGGATTGTCCAAGTGACAAGCAAAACAAGAACAATGAAATACACCTATCACGTACACGTAGTTATTGTGCATTGAAAGTCAGCCCTGGCAAGTGAGTGCTGCTTGCAACAGTGAGAATAAGACTGCAAGATAGCAGTGGCAAATCGCAGACTTGTTGTGCTGTCTTAGAGTCCGGGTCACAGTCTCGCTTTATATTGGAAGCATGCACTCAATGCCTCAGACTTCAACTATGGCACAGCAGAGTGCCGATTCCAAGAATACTCATAACCCTCTCAGAGAAATTGAACACAGTGTCTCTGTTTGAGTCAGCTCCAATACAAACAACTTCATGTTATCTGCTGAATGTTTAGCTTTGCCAAAGATAACTGACATCTTGCAGAAACAAACAATTGATTCCAGTGTGTGGGACTTGCTGAGTGTACAACTCACTGATTCAGAATTTTGGTTACCGGGTAAGGTCGACATGATGCTGGGAGTAGAAGTTTTTCCATACATTCAGAAAACAAGGACCATCTCTATAGGAACTGACCACCCTGTGCATTACTAGGTTGGGTCATGTCAAGGCAGTATCAAACGGTAGAGCAGAACATGTCGGCAAGGCAGCTGATTGTTTCATGCTTTATAAAAATTGACACTGATGTTCAAACATTCTTGAAGAAATTCTGGGATACAGAAAAATGAAACCATGCTGTAATGACGAAAGAAGATAAGCAATGAAAAATGAAAAGTACACTGTGGAACACAAGACTAAAGATTCCACAGGCAGATTTGTTGTCTGTCTTCCATTTCGCAAAGAGCTGAGTCAGTAGGCAGTTCTAACTGCACTGCAGCAAAATGCTTCTTTCAGAACAGAAACAAGCGAGACAAAGGACTCTTAAGGAAAGCTACACAGAATTTATGTGGGAATATGAAGACTTAGGGTATATGGAACCGGTAGCCATGACAGCTGTGATTTCATATGACATGCCACATAATGGTGTCCTTAAGGGGATTTGGAATGCCCTATCCTGACTGTTAAATTTAGGTATTTGGCTTCCCTGTATTTCAGGAACCACTGCAGGCATTGACATGAAACTTTTACATGACATTAAAATGTATGTTCTGAGTCTACTGAACTACGATAATTGCATTTCAGCCACTGCTTGTGGAAATACAATTTTTTAATTATACATAACATTATGTTGTTCTTTTAGTTCAGTAGACTTAGGTTACGTCTGATATTACTCCCTGAAAATCTGAATACTCTACTCGAAGTGTTTCTGAGATTTAGGGAAAAATGCAACAGAAAATGAAAATTTTCAGGAATGGCTTCTAAAGTTTCAAAAAGGCTCTAACTCACTTAATATATGCTTAATTTTTTATTCTTAGTCACTCAGAAGCACTCTGCACCATATTGTATGTCATCCTCTTGATCTTTTTCCAAGTTTTTTCTTATTTTCTTCTTTCTGGATTTCTTAGTGGCCAACTGTGCTGCATATTCTGATTTATCAATGCGAACCTTGTCCATCTGTTCAAGTTCTCTGATGCAGTTTGCTCCAGGATTAATTCCCATATGCTGTAGCACTTTCACCCTACCAATATTGCCATCATTCAAAAGCAATAACAGCGCACTGACCCCCACTTTAGTGTCCTCATTCCAACAAAACCCCATATTTTGGTAAGCGAGTCCATATATGATTATTGAATGACTCACTGGGATTATGAGCCTGACCATGCAGACACTTCTTCAGTAATTCACGATTTGCCAGGTCTCTGTAAATAAGTTTTCTGATATCCATGACTGCTGCTGGGATGGAATGTTTATGTCTATATGAACTGTTTGAGTACTCAGCTTTGCAGTAATTGCAGCGTGAATCAGGTCCAGGAGGACAAAGGTGGTGTACTGGTTTTGTCTGTGGAAGAAGGTAGCCCATACTGCCTGCTTCAGTTACAACAAATCCTCAGTATTATTTCTAATGGCCTTCCCATAATACTGCTGTAGGTCATCAATCATTTTGTCTGTCAGCCTGCCCCTTATGGTTTTACCATCAGAAAGTTTCTTGTCTCTCAAACTTTGTTTCAACTTTCTCAACCTGGTGCCCACACTCTTCTGGACTTGACCTTTATAACACAGCATTCCACAGCCTTGTGTATAAAAAAATTACCAATTTTGTTAGATCTTGAAGTAATGCATGTAAAAATTTTAACATTTTCAACTGGTGTAGATTATATCCCTGTCCTTGTTCCTTCCTCACTGTCATCTCTTTCCCCTGTCTAATTGTTCTTACTTGAGCCGACCTTGCTATCCACATGTTTTCTTGTATTCCTTGCAGTTTTGTTCGCCTTGCCTTGCCTTTTCCATCCTACTTTTTGGTATTTTTGGTTCCCCTTAGGGATTTGACCTCCACATCTAAACCTTCTCTCTCTAGTGTGTGCCATTTGTGAAAGAATTCCCACCCTAGCATCTATGGCATGGATTCCCCTCCCCCCTTCCTCCCCTTTTACTTCCCCACCTTAGCCCTCCTCCACTCCACTAGGTCACGAGCATGTGTAGCCAGTCAATGTGGTGGGGCTGTCGTGTACCCATCTAGCTGAGCCCCCTGACGACACAGGGATCACTCTTCCAATAACTGAGCTGTTGCGTCCCCATGTGTGCCTAGGAGTGGTTGCTTGTCCTTCCAGGAAAGGTGACCGTGCCAGACAGCCCTAGCTATGGACGAATGGTGCCCATGGGGAGAACCCTTGATCAGAGTGGGTGGTATGAGGGCAGATGCTTTGTGTATGAAATGTATCAAGCTGCAAAAATCTGGCTGTTCTTCTACGGCCTTCTCTTTGGTCGGTAATGGACAATTGAATGCTGCTTCTTATGACCACATGGCCTTTCCTTCCCTGGCTACACTGTGGGAGGAAGGCCAGGTTTGCTGGCTTGTGCTGAAACACTTTCCCCAATACCTGATCTACAGGACAGGTGGGGACACATTCCTTGCCACAAAGCTGTTATTTTTTTGTGGACATATCAAAGACAAATTTGGCAAAGTGACATCTCTCAGTAAGGTGCGGTTGGGTTCCTTGTTGATCAAAACTACTTCTACCATCCAGTCTGCAGCCCTTCAGACTTGTGCTCATCTTGGTCATGTCACAGTGTCCGTTACACTTCACCAGCCTTTGAATATAGTTCAGTGAGTCATTTTCCTTAGGGACCTCATCCTTCAAACTTACAAGAAACTCCCAGCCAACCTGGAATGATGAGACATTCATTTTCTTTAGTGTGTGCAGACAGGTCATAAGGACAATTGCAATGATACTGACTCCTTTATTTGGCTGTTAAGGGAGATGTATGACATGAAGCCATATGTCCTGCTACCCATGAAGTGCTTTCAGTGTTTGCATTTGGGCACACCTTCCTGATGTATGGAGGAGACACTATGTGTTGAATGTGGACACTCACTCCATGAGGGGAGCCCCTGTGTTCCATCACCCAAGTGGGTTAGTTGTCACGACAACTGCGCTCCACACTCCCAAGACTGTCCAGCTTATATGAAAGAAAAGGAGATCAACGAGTATAAGGCCCTTGATGATTTATCCTTGCACTGAGGCTCATCAAAACTATTACTGACTTCATCCTGTGGCCATCATGACTTCTACACTGATCAGCTAGAACATGACCACCACCTACCTGATAGCTGGTTTGTCCACCTTTGGCACAGGTAACAGCAGTGACGTGTCATGGCATGGAAGCAGTGAAGCCTTGGTAGGTCACTGGAGGTAGTTTTCACCACATCAGCATGTGAGCCATCACCCCCCCCCCTCCCCCCCCCCCCCCCCCACACACACAGAGGAGGGGAGGGGGGGTCAATGTCTGATGCCACATACTGTCACATCCTAGATATGTTCATTTGGTTTCAGATCTGGTGAGTTTGGGGGCCAGCTCTTCAATTGGAACTCACCACTGTGTTCCTTGAACCACTCCACCTCACTTTTCTTGAAAATTGCCGTAGCATTGGGAAACATGATTCTCATGAAAGGGTGTATGTGATCTGTAACCATTGTTGTCCTTGGCCATCATGGTGCCTTGCACAAGCTCCGCTGGATGCATGGATGCGTGGATGCACATGTGAATATTCCCCAGAGTTTGTCTCCATCCCGCAGTATAGCTGTCAAGGAGCTGCTCCCCTGGATGACGATGGATTTGCACCCTCCTAATGGCATGAAGAAGAAGGTATTGGGATTCACCAGGTGATGCAATGCTCTGCTACTGCACCAGTAACCAGTGCTGATAGTCACAGGCCCATTTCAGCTGTAGTTGCCAAAGTCTTGATGTTAACATTGGCATGTGCCTGGGTCATCTGCTGCGGAGGCCCATTGCTAGGAGTGTCTGGTGCACTGTGTGTTCACACATTTTTGTACTCTGTTCAGCATTAAAGTCTGATGTTAGCTCTGCCCTGTTTTACCAGTCTGTTGAGCCTACGACATTGGACATCTGTAATGAAGGGTGGGTGCCCAACCCATGACATCTAGACATGGTTTCACCACATGTTGAAGACATGCACCACAGGACTCCTTGATCACCCAATGCATTGCGTATTTTCCAAAGTGCTTGTGCCGAGGCCATCACAGACCATCACAATCTGTACTCAGTCAAACTCAGACAGGTTGCGCACCTTCCCCATTCTACACGCAGAGAGCATGCTCACTGATACTAATTTCACTGTGCATGTGTCTGACTGTCATTCCTCGCCAGGTGATGATGATGTCGGCTGCACAAGTTTTATATTGATAGTAGGTCAGTGGTCATAATGTTCTGGCTGATTAGTGTACTTCTGCTTCAGGTTCTTTCTCATTCCTTCCTCTTGTATACCCCAGTCCCATCCTTCTCTCCTCTCCCCTTCCCCTGCAGTTCCCCATGCCCTCCCCTTCTGGTGCCACTCTTCCTCCCTGGCCAAAGACGTGTACTTCTGCTTTGGTGCCCACTGGTTTTGGGGCTCCTTCCTGGGACACCTCCACCATGAATCTATCGGGCTGGAGGCCTACTACCAAAACTCGGCCACAGGACACACATTTGTGCACCCCAAGGTTGCCCACTCTGTTTCAGTCCCAGATCTTGGAGCAGCCTGTTGTGTCTCCATACTCTGCTCTTCTCATCCTGTGAAAGAGAACAAGAAGAAACTTAAGTCCCAGGACAAGATCACCTCCATTCCCAGTGCCTCCTTCAGGTGTCATCTCCCCTATTGTAACCTGAATTTTACCTCTTATTTATGGATGTCACCTGGTCCTCATTGGTGATGAATGGTGACCCGGCAGCATGATTGGCTCCAACCCATTCACCTCCTGTTTGGATACTTGCTCTGTGCCTATTAAATACAACTGTAATAGATACTATTGTCATTTCTTGGAGTTGCAATTCCTTATTGTCTTTTACTCGGCAGCTTGTGTCGTTCTCCAGGAAGCTCATTTTATGAGGTGCATTCAAGTTGTAAGGCCTCCGATTTTTTTTCTCCGGACTGGAAAGAGATAGAAACATGCGCATTGTTTTAAAATGAGGCCGCGTTCATTGTCAATACGTCCCAGAGATGGCAGCACCGTATGGAAGATGGAATTTTACCGCCAGTGGCGAGAATGAGAACTGTTTTAAATACTTAAAATGGCGACGTTTTCCTAACTTGAACAGCGTGCAATCATCTGTTTTCTGAATTTGCGTGGTGTGAAACCAATTGAAATTCATCGACAGTTGAAGGAGACATGTGGTGATGGAGTTATGGATGTGTCGAAAGTGCGTTCGTGGGTGCAACAGTTTAATGAAGGCAGAACATCATATGACAACAAACCGAAACAACCTCAGGCTCGCACAAGCCGGTCTGACGACATGATCGAGAAAATGGAGAGAATTGTTTTGGGGGATCGCCAAATGACTGTTGAACAGAACGCCTCCAGAGTTGGCATTTCTGTGGGTTCTGTGCACACAATCCTGCATGATGACCTGAAAATGCGAAAAGTGTCACCCAGGTGGGTGCCACGAATGCTGATGAACGACCACATGGCTGCCCGTGTGGCATGTTGCCAAGAAATGTTGACGCGCAATGACAGCATGAAGCACTTTCTTTTCGTCGGTTGTGACAATGGATGAGACGTGGATGCCATTTTTCAATCCAGAAACAAAGCGCCAGTCAGCTCAATTGAAGCACACAGATTCACCGCCACCAAAAAACTTTCGGGTAACCGCCAGTGCTGAAAAAATGATGGTATCCATGGTCTGGGACAGAGAGGGCGTAATCCTTACCCATTGCGTTCCAAAGGGCACTACGGTAACAGGTGCATCCTACGAAAATGTTTTGAAGAACAAATTCCTTTCTGCACTGCAACAAAAACGTCCGGGTAGGGCTGCGCTTGTGCTGTTTCACGAAGACAATGCACCCGCACATCGAGCTAACATTACACAACAGTTTCTTCGTGATAACAACTTTGAAGTGATTCCTCATGCTCCCTACTCACCTGACCTGGCTCCTAGTGACTTTTGGCTTTTTCCAACAATGAAAGACACACTCCGTGGCCGCACATTCACCAGCCATGCTGCTAATGCCTCAGCGATTTTCCAGTGGTCAAAACAGACTCCTAAAGAAGCCTTCGCCGCTGCCATGGAATCATGGCGTCAGCATTGTGAAAAATGTGTACGTCTGCAGGGCGATTACGTCGAGAAGTAATGCCAGTTTCATCGATTTCGGGTGAGTAGTTAATTAGAAAAAAAAATCGGAGGCCTTAGAACTTGAATGCACATTGTACTGTTGCTCACTCCCTGACCCTTTGTGGGTTCTATGCTTTCTGTCAGAACTGGGTCAACCCTTTGAGGGCATCTAGTGACATTTGCATATTGGCCTGTACATATATCTTTAATAAGAGGATCCCGCTTCCTACCACACTGGAAGGAGTTGCCATCTGGGTCCACTTGAAATCTGCTATCACAGTTTGCAATCTCTATCTTCTTCCTGACAGGCCATCTACATCTGCCACAATTACTGCCCTCCTTCAGCAATTCCCCCCTCCCTTCCTTCTCCTTGGGGATTTTAATGCCCAGGGCCTTTTGTGGGGCAGTACCTTTTTGTCTAGTCGGGCTCTTCATTGACCAATTTCTTGCAGACCAAGACCTGTTCCTTTTTCACAATGAGCAGGGGGATCATTTTAATGGTGCATATGGCACTTTCTCTGCCATTGATGTTTCACTCACTTCCCCTCCCCTTCTTCCTTCCTTATGCTGGTCACCAAATGATGGCCTCTGTGGTAGTGACCATTTCCCGTTGATTCTCTCATTCCCTTCTTACCTTCCAATGACTAGGCTACTATACTGGGCTTTCCATCATCATGACATTAGCCTCTGTATTTCCTCACAGGTCCTGTTTCCACCTCCATTGTCAGGTTGTATTGATGAAGTCATCTGTTATCTGTCCGATAAGATAATCAGCACTGCCGGCATTGCCATTCCTCACTTGACATGCCCCGTTCTCCATCGGCCAGTTCTGTGGGATAGCATGGCCATTGCCACCACTATCCATGATCCTCGCCATGCCTTGCAACATGGTAAGTGGAACCTGTCCTCCACCATTCTATTGCCTTTAAATGTCTTTATGCCAAAGGCCGTTATTTAATGAAACGGAGCAAGTGGGTGTGTTGAGAATGCTTTATCTTCTTTCTAGGGTTTTTTCCCTCGTCATGGGTGTGGGCTACACTCCACACCCTCCAAGGTTGTCATCGGCAGTCTTCATTTTGGGCCTTGTCCTTCAAGGTGACTTTTGTATAAATCCATCAATTCTCTTGGAACACTTTGTGACCCATTTTGTGATGGCATTGGTGTCAGCCTGCTATCCAGCCACCTTTCTCCTCCAGAAACAGAGGGCTGAAGCTTCCCACATATGTTTTACAGGGTTCATACATTTCTTAAAAGTATTTAATTTTTATACTGTGCGATAAAAGACCTTATAAGTGCTTATTTGGTCCTTTTAAAATTATGGCCCTTATAAGTTCTTATTGTTGTCTTGGCAGTTGTTTTCAAATTTAAAAATCAATTATCTTGCTGAAGTTAAAAAGTTGGGGGAAAAAGACTGAATGTGTAGGTCAAAGGCCAAAGCAGTTATGAGGGTCACTCGGCTGCATGACGTGCCGGGTGAGAGGGGTAAGCTATCTCTGTCTCAGGCATGTACGAGGGGTGGAACTATTTATTCACAACCGGTACAAAAGAGTTACATATTTGCACCTGTTACCGTCCTTCAAAGTAGTTACCAGTGTTGTGTAGAACCTGTTGCCAGCGATGTGGAAGGTGTAGTATACCGTTAGCAGAGCCTATTCTGCTGATGGTGCCAATGGAGCAATCTACTGCCTGTCGAATCCCTGAAACAGTTCTGAAGTGAATGCCATGAAGTGATTCCTTCATCTTCGGAATCAAATCAAAGTCACAAGGACTTACGTCTGGGGAGTGTGGTGCATGGTACAGTACTTGCCAGTCCCATCGACCAAACAGAGCAGTCACAGCTTATCTCCCAATGACCAGGCTACTATCCTGGGCTTTCCATCATGATATTAGCCTCTGTATACCTCCCACGTCATGTTTCCCAGGTCAATGCCCACACATTGTCATGCAAAATGATGGATGGGTTGCGCAGAAAGTGTCGCTGCTTCTTTCGCAAAGCTGATTGCTGGTGATGTTCCGAAAATGAACAGTAATGCTGTGCATTGATGGTCTGCCATGGAAGAATGTAATGCATTAGGATAACACCACCACAGTCTTACACAAGAATCACCATAACTGTAGACCATTCCATTCACACCATCAACAGAACAGGTTCTGCTAATGGTATACTATGGCTTCCACATTACTGGCAACGGTTTCTACACAACGCCGGTGACTACTTCGAAGGACAATAACAGGTGCAGACATGTAACTCCTTTGTATCGGTTGTGAATAAATAGTTGCCACTATTTAAGTTCCAACCCTCGTAGAATATAGTGGAGGTACGGTTACATGTAGTGTTGGTAACTGACACTGTTTGCTGTGTGTAATCTCGTTACTGCAGTTCCGGCAGTGGTAGTTGGCAGAAATGGTAAGGTGTACAGAGATGTGTCAAAGTAGCAACCTGCAATTTACTGGCCATCCCTACCTGTAACACATGTTTGATGGAAACACTACAGAACAGGTGTATAATTAAAATTGTGATTAAAATGTCAGAAAGTGTGCATTTAGCCAACAGTGTGTGTGACAATATAAATATAAACAATGGCTAGTGCCACTGAAAGACATTCATGAAGAAAAGTGTAAGATTTGCGAAGAGACATTGATGTAGTCATGATGGGAGAAGTGGCATTGAAAGCTCATATGGAAGGTAAGTGTTATTTCGTGTTGTGTGTAACTGCATTAGAATGAATTGACTTGATGTGCTTAAATTACGTGTGTTACGTATTAAATTGTGAATGAGTAATTAATACACTTCATCTGTACCGACTTGGTAAATAATTATTGTTAAGTATTTGAGGAAGAGAGAGATAAAATTTATCAGAAGGGTGACACATAAATGAAACAAATGATTAACAATAAACCAAACAGTAAATGGTTAGTGTGCAGTCATGATTTTTTTGAAATTATGAAAGATGAGGTACTTTGCAATCAAAAGAATAACAGTAAAAGTAACAGAGGTAAAGCTAAATTACTTGGTTGCTGTGAACGGGTTGCCACGCCCACAAATTATATTGCAAAACTTTTAATTTTGCAAGCACTTTCCTTATATAGGAGGCAAAAAGCTGTAGAATTCTCATAGCAGGATGATTTTGACTTTGTAGAATTCTCATAGCAGGATGATTTTGACTTAAAAGTGTAAATTACAGGCCAAATAATTCAAATTCAGTGTGGCATATGTTGGATTGTTTCTTGGCAACTGTCAAGACCCAATAGGGATGGAGCTGGGTCACGTCACTAGAGAACAGCAGATCAAACCTGAAATTGGAATGCTACAGGATACAAACATACAAGAAAATTGATTCCTCATATAAGCTTGTTACTTGTGAAGTGGAACAATCTTCACTCAATGAATTAAGTAAAGTAAGCTTTATTGGAGACAAAATTTTGTATAGCATGATTAAGGAGGAAAAGGCTACCAGGAAAGATGTTCTAACCTTAAAACACAAAGGTAAGTCATTTATCATGAAAATGGTTAAAAGTATTCTTGAAAAACCTTCATTACAATATTCCTTTGTACGTAATTCAGCCTGTCTTGATCCAAAAGTTATATTCGAAAATGAAGGTGGTTGCAAGAAAAAGATGAAATTAATACTCAATACGAGGGTTGTTTTTTAAGTAAGAACCGTTTTTATTTAAAAAAAAAAAAGATACAAATACTTTTGTAAAAAAACTTTTATTTTCTGATTCTACACACTTTTACCTATTTTTCTACATAGTTGCCTTATCTATTTAAGCACTTGTCATACCGTACAACTAAGTTTTTAATTCCCTCTTCAAAGAATTCGGCCGCCTGCTCCGACAGCCAAGAGTTCATGGCCACTTTCACTTCATCGTCGTCATTGAAGCGCTGCCCGCCAAGATGGTGTTTCAGGTACCAGAAAAGGTGAAAATCGCTAGGAGCAAGGTCGGGGCTGTATGGTGCATGGTCCAAAACTTCCCAGCCAAAAGAATCAATCAAATCCTGAGTCTTTTGAGAGGTGTGAGGCCTAGCGTTATCGTGCAGGAGCAAAACTCCTTTTGTCAGCATGCCGCGCCTTTTGTTTTGAATTGCTCTGCGGAGCTTCTTTAGAGTTGCACAGTAGGCATCTGAGTTGATTGTCATTCCTCGTGGCATAAAGTCCACTAGCAAAACACCGCGCTGGTCCCAGAACACAGTTGCCATAATCTTGCGCTTTGACAGCGCCTGTTTGGCTCTGACCTTGACGGGTGAGGTTGTGTGTCACCATTCCATCGATTGTCGCTTGTTTTCGGGAGTGATATGGGATACCCATGTTTCATCTCCAGTGACAATTTGACTCAACATGTCATCCCCTTCTTCCTCGTAACGAATCAAAAAGTCCAATGAAGTGGCAAATCTCCTCTTCCCTTTGTGGTCCTCTGTGAGGAGTCTGGGTAACCACCGAGAACACAGTTTCTTAAAGTTTAGGTTTTCAGACACAATTTTGTACAAAACCAATCTTGAAACACGTGGAAATTCCAAAGAAAGAGTGGAAATTGTGAATCTTCTGTCCTCACGAATCTTTGTTTCGACTGCAGCCACCAAATCATCAGTGATCACAGAGGGCCGGCCTGAGCGTTCTTCACCACGGACGTTTTGATGGCCATTTTTAAACTCTCTAACCCATTGATGCACTTTACCTTCACTCATTGCATTCAAGCCATAAACTTCTGTTAGCTGATGATGAATTTCTGCAGCTGATAGGCTTCTCGTGGTCAAAAAACGTATCACTGACCGTATCTCACACGCGGCAGGTGATTCAATAATTGTAAACATTATAAAGTAGCACAGCGATGCGTACACGTCAGCTACAGAGCTGCAACTTGCATCAGTGTGAACGGGAAGCATGCCAGCAAGTGGCGAGGTGGCTTGTTGCGGCGCCCACGTGAACTACGGGACTATACGCGCGAACGGCCCATACTTAAAAAATAACCCTTGTAGTATGGTTGAAAGTGGCCATGTTTTGGCAGAAAATTCTGATTCCCTCCTATTGAAGTTTGGACATTTTGTACAGTACATTCCATATCAAGAATGTAGAGATTTTGATGTTAGAATTTCAAGATTAGATGACTTCCTGTTCAAGAATAAATATTCAAGAGGTTACAAAGAATTCTGGAACATTTGCAAGAAGATTTTAATTTGTTCACATGGTCAGGCAACAGTACAGAGTGTGGTGTCACCGCCAGACACCACACTTGCTAGGTGGTAGCCTTTAAATCGGCTGCGGTCCATTAGTATACGCCGGACCCGCTTGTCGCCACTGTCAGTGATAGCAGACCGAGCGCCACCACACGGCAGGTCTAGAGAGACGTACTAGCACTTGCCCCAGTTGTACAGCCGACTTTGCAAGGAAAGGTTCACTGACGAAGACTCTCTCATTTGCCGAGAAGATAGTTAGCATAGCCTACAGCTAAGTCAATTGCTACGACCTAGCAAGGCGCCGTATTCAATTGCTAATTAATATTATGAAGCATGTATCATCAAGAGCGATGTTCTACAATTATGGATTAAAGTTAAGTATTCCAGAAGCTACGTACTTTTCTTTATAGCATTCATTACGTATCCTGTTTCAGACCTCACGCCAGCCTGTGTGAGTTTAAGCGCGTGCCTTTCGGCTTCCTCTCATTGTGTCTAGGCTGCCTTGTAAAGACACAACACAGAGTGCATTCTCAATCAACAAGGCTCAAGAAATAGAGAATTTGAAAGAAAGATCCTCTGCTGCTATGTGGCAAGTTGATGACCACCTTAAATTTTGTGTGGGAGAGCAAAATGTACAAATTACTAAGGCTTTGTTGGCATTTGCATCTTCTGCAAGAAAAAAAATGTGTGGCTTACCTTGAGGAACAAAAACAGGTGCTGAAGACAAGACACTATCAGAAAGGAAGCACAAATTGCAACAGGAATTGGAAGGTTTAAAGCAGAATATAATGCACCTTGATTTTGACATTTCTTCATTGCACAAATCAGCTGATGAACTTCCAGAGATTGTGAAAAAGACAAGGATCATTTCTTTCTGCTCACAAACTAATGCACTAAGAAAAAAGGTTCATGAAAAGAAAGAAAAGGTTCAAGCATTAGACAGCGAGATCAATGAAAAAACTGGCAGACTTAAAAACATATTATGATTTACTGTTTTTTATCTGTACTGTGGCTTTTTAAATTAATTTATTTTTTTAGTGCTTATAATTTTTTTGACAATTCATTCCCAATTTAATTAAAATTCAGACATTTGGAATTACTTGTATGTGTTATTGTATGATGGAAATTGCAGAGAGTACTAGAGAATGTGACATGCTCAGTTTAACTGCATTTATAAGAAAAACATTTATTGAATATCACGCAGACATGCAATGAAGGATATTGTTGGTAAGCTTTAAAAGAATGCGCCTTATTTCCATTAAGATGATATTGTTGAATTTTATTATAGTGACACTATACTGAAGTTATCTGTTTGTGCATGTTTCTTTTATTCTTTGCCTCATTACAGCATTGCATGAAACTACTGCCAGTTAAGAAAAGGTGCTTAAAAGTCCTTAATTTTTATTTTTAAATTCAGTATGAACCCAGGTTTTACTGCTTGTCAGGCGGAATCCTACAATGAATCTTTCACTGAATGGGAGCTACTTCTTGTCCTCTCTTCTTCCCACAGTTCAGCTCCTGGTCCTGATTCCATCCATAACGAATTGCTTCAAGACCTCAGTCCTCCAAGATGGTGGTATCTCCTCCAGGTGTTCAACTGTATTTGGCTCCAAGGCATTTTCCCCTCTCAATGGAGGGACAGTAATGTGCTTCTTGTCCATAAGTCTGGTAAGGATCTGTCATACCTTCTTACTAGAATGGATGGTGGCACGTAAGCTCAATTGGATCCTGGAATATCAGGACCTTTCATCTCCTTACCAGTGCAACTTTGGGGGGACGGTCTCTACAGTCTCTGATCGATTATCTGCTTCAATCGGAAACCACACTTTAGCAAGCCTTCTCTCAGTGCCTCCATCTTATCACAGTTTTCTTTGATTTTCATAAGGCCTGTGACACAGCTGGGCACCATCACTTCCTCGTTCCACTCCATAAGTGGGGTCTTTGGGACCTCCTCCCAATTTTTATTCATCAGTCCCTGATGTCTAGTCTTCCTTCTTGAAAGAAGGTTATATACTTGGAAGAGGCCTGGAGACACTGGACGGTTTCAGATAGATTATGTAATAGTAAGACAGGGATTTAGGAACCAGGTTTTAAATTTCCAGGGGCAGATGTGGACTCTAACCACAATCTATTGGTTATGAACTGTAGATTAAAACTGAAGAAACTGCAAAAAGGTGGGAATTTAAGGAGATGGGACCTGGATAAACTGACTAAGCAGAGGTTGTAGAGAGTTTCACAGAGAGCATTAGGAAACAATTGACAAGGACAGGGGAAAGAAATACAATAGAAGATGAATGCGTAGCTTTGAGAGATGAAATAGTGAAGGCAGCAGAGGATCAAGTAGGTAAAAAGATGAGGGCTAGTAGAAATCCTTGGGTAACAGAAGAGATATTGAATTTAAACGATGAAAGGAAGAAATATAAAAATGCAGTAAATGAAGCAGGCAAAAGAGAATACAAACATGTCAAAAATGAGATCAACAAGAAGTGCAAAATGGCTAAGCAGGGCTGGCTAGAGGACAAATGTAAGGATGTAGAGGCATATATCATTAGGGGTAAGATAGATACTGTCTATGGGAAAATTAAAGAGACCTTTGGAGAAAAGAGAACCACTTGTATGAATATCAAGAGCTCAGATGGAAACCCAGTTCTAAGCAAAGAAGGGAAAACAGAAAGGCAGAAGGAGAGAGGGTCTGTACAAGGGCAATGTACTTGAGTGCAATATTATGGAAATGGATGAGGAAGTAGATGAAGATGAAATGGGAGATATGATACTGTGTGAACAATTTGACAGAGCACTGAAAGACCTAAGTCAAAACAAGGCTCCGGGAGTAGACAACATTCCATTAGAACTACTGATAGCCTTGGGAGAGCCAGTCCTGACAAAACTCTACCATCTGGTGAGCAAGATGTATGCAACTGGTGAAATACGTTCAGACTTCAAGAAAAATATAATAATTCCAGTCCCAAAGAAAGCAGGTGTAAACATTACTGAACTATCAGTTTAATAAGTCATGGCTGCAAAATACTGACATGAATTCTATACAGATGAATGGAAAAACTGGTAGAAGCTGACCTCAGGGAAGATCAGTTTGGATTTCCTAGAAATGTTGGAACACCTGAGGCAATAGTGACCCTACATATTATCTTAGAAGATAGATTAAGGAAAGGCAAACCTACATTTCTAGCATTTGTAGACTTAGAGAAAGCTTTTGATAATGTTGACTGGAGTACTCTCTTTCAAATTCTAAAGGGGGCAGAGTAAAATACAGGGAGCAAAAGGCTGTTTGCAATTTGTACAGAAACAAGATGGCAGTTATAAGAGTCAAGTGGCATGAAAGGGAAGCAGTGGTTGGGAAGGGAGTGAGACAGGGTTGTAGCCTATCCCCAATGTTATTCAATCTATATATTGAGCAAGCAGTAAAGGAAACAAAGAAAAATTTGGAGTAGGAATTAAAATCCATGGAGAAGAAATAAAAACTTTGAGGTTTGCCTATGACACTGTAATTCTGTCGGCGACAGCAAAGGACCTGGAAGAGCAGTTGAACGGAATGGACAGTGTCTTGAAAAGAGGATATAAGATGAACATCAACAAAAGTAAAATGAAGATAATGCAATGTAGTCTAATTAAATCAGGTGATGCTGAGAGAATTAGATTAGGAAATCAGACACTTAAAGTAGTAAATGACTTCTGCTATTTGGGAAGCAAAACAACTGATGATGGTCAAAGTAGAGAGGATATAAAATGTAGACTGGCAATGGCAAGGAAAGTGTTTCTGAAGAAGATAAATTTGTTAACATCGATTATAGTTTAAGTGTCAAGCAGTTTTCTCTGAAAGTATTTGTATGGAGTGTAGCTGTGTATGGAAGTGAAACATGGACAATAAACAGTTTAGACCAGAAGAGAATAGCTTTTGGAATGTGGTGCTACAGAGGAATGTTGAAGATTAGATGGGTAGATCATGTAACTAATGAGGAGTTACTGAACAGAATTGGGAAGAAGAGGAATTTATGACACAACTTGACTAGAAGAAGGTATCAGTTGGTAGGACATGTTCTGAGGCATCAAGGGATCGCCAATTAGTATTGGAGGGCAGCATAGAGGGTAGAAATCGTAGAGTGAGACCAAGAGATGAATACACCAAACAGATTCAGAAGGATGTAGGTTGCAGTGGTTACATGGAAATGATGAAGCTTGCACAGGATAGAGTAGATAGAGTAGCATGGAGAGCTGCATCAAACCAGTCTCTGGAGTGAAGACCACAACTACAATAACAACAGTCCCTGGTCTACATGTCATTCAGAGTCTGGGTTGGCACTCTTCAGAGCTCTCCATGGGCCCAGGAGAATGGCATTCCACAGGGTTCGTTATCAAGTGTCCTTCTTTCTCTCATCACTTGCGACTTGTACTGGACTGTGGATGATTTCTGTATGTAGGCTTGGGTGGCCTCTGTGGAACAATGACTCCATCCTTCCAAGTGGATACTCTTGCATGGTTTTCAGTTCTTCCCCCTTAAGTTGAGGGTGTTGCATTTTTGTAACTGTACTACAGTCCATCCTGAGCTGGAGCTCTACCTTGACTGTGGTCTCCCCAGTTCAATTTCTTGGGTCTTCTTTTTGACCAGCTTACTTGGTTGATCCCTATCTGTCATCTGAAGGTTGGCTGTTTTTGTAAATTCAATGTCACTCGCTTCCTTGCCCACACATCTTGCGGTGCAGATTGTTCAACCCTTTTCCACCTTTTTAGGGCATTAGTTACGTCTCATCTAGACCATGGTTGTCAAGTTTATGGATCAGTTACCCCTTTCACACTGCTCCTTTTGGACCCGGTTCACCATTGTGTTATCCGCTAGCCATGTTGGTAGTCTTCTCATTGATGTGGGATCCCTCCCCTTTCAATTTGGTTCCTGGTTTCCTATGTCATCAGTATCCACTCTTCCCCTGCTCACCCCTCATGTTGTATTTTTTTGCAGTTTGGATCCATTGCCTGCCTGCTGCACACCCTTGGGTGACTTTCTGGTTGGACTCCACCCTACTTCTCTCCACTGTGACTTCTCTCCACTGTGACTTCCATATCCCCCCATTATCCTCTTCCCCATGTTCTCTCCCAACCACTCTCTCTTTGGTTAGCTCCTCAGCCCCAGATTCTGATGGGTCTCTTGTGGGCTCCAAAAGGTTCCATTGCTCCAATGGTGATCCATTGTTTGTCCCGAACACTCTTATGGGAGTTTCAGGATTTTTACACCAGTGGCTCTAAATCTGCTGATCATGGGGGATGTACCTTCACATCTTCTGTTGGCATGGAACACCATCTTTTGCCAGCCACATGTGGAGAGTTTACTGCAGAACTGATGGCCATCTGCTGGGCCCTCTGCTTTTTTAAATGGTCCTCACTCACCTAAGTTTTGTTATGTACAGACTCAATGAGTGGCCTTCACGCTATTGCTCAAAGTTTTCCCTGCCACCCTATGGTCCCTGCCATCCACAACCTTCTCACTGATCTTGGTGACGCTGGTTGTTCAGTTAATTTCCTTTGGGTTCCTGGCCATGCAGGTATTCTAGGAAATGATCTTAACGATCATCTGGCTGGGGGCGGGGGGAAGGATGGGGGTAGGGCAACATCCTACCCCCCCCCCCCCCCTACCCCCAATTCCTTGTGTCCCTTCTGGGATGGATTTGTGGCTTTACATCATATCCCTTTTTGCTCAATTATGTGCCAACTCTTGGGAGGCTACCCCCATGTTTCATAAACTTTGTGCTATCTAAGAGACTTCCAGCATGTGGTATTATTCCTTCTGCCTCTCCTGAGAGGAATCTACCATCCTCTTCCATCTTTGAATTGGCCATACTAAGCTGATCCATGGTTTTTTACTCTGAAATGAGCAGCCCCTTTTTTGCTGTTGTGGGACTACCCTCACGGTGATCCATATTTCAATGGACTTCCCCTACCTAATGGTCGTTAGCACTAAATATGCCCTTGCACTTTCCTTGTCTTGGATGTTAGTGGACGACCCTCAGATGGTTGCATCTGTCCTCGGTTTTCTTCGCAAAAGTGGTTAATCCTCTCAGGTTTAAGTCTTTGAACTTTCCTTTGGAATTGGAGTCCCTCAGTTAGCAAAGGCATTGCTTACGGGGACCATAACCCAACAGGTTCTCCCCCCTTTTCCCTTCATTTCATATGGTCTGTTGTGCAGTTTAGTTTTCCCTTTTCTTGTGTCTCCTTCCCCTGGTGTTATCCCTGTTGTGTCATGATAATGCTCTGGTTTGGGTGTTGGCGATGGTGCTGGTGGCCCACCGTATGTATCGTTTCTGGGGCAACCTGGTTTTCCCTGCTTCCACCCAGACCCCTCTAGTTCTTTCCTCTTTCTGCTGCCCTGACATCCCTTTTCCCTCTTTATTTGTCTGTTACCCCTTCCACTTGAATGGACTGTGCTGCTTGTGTTGTTCCACCATATATTTCTATCTTAGGTCATAGAACAAATGACCTCACTGTCCCCCCCCCCCCCCCCCCCCCACTCCCTCCACATCAACCATCTACCAACCAATCCCCTGTCCCTGTTATGTGTTCCTGTTGTGTTTATTAAACTAATGGAAAAATGCTATGAAC
Organism: Schistocerca americana; assembly: GCF_021461395.2. Lineage (NCBI taxonomy): Eukaryota > Metazoa > Arthropoda > Insecta > Orthoptera > Acrididae > Schistocerca > Schistocerca americana. Next base: position 313,920,220 of record NC_060123.1, read on the forward strand.
TTACACACCCACCTAATACATACCTTTTCAGACCAAAAGTTATTAGTTGCTTTATTCATATTTGAGACTAGTAAGTGAAAACTGTGGAATTGTGAAGCATTTCTAGTAAAATCCAAACAAATGAAATAAAAGTAACACCAGAAACATAAAGACAGTGACAAGTTCTGGTTGATGCTACACTGTCTAAATATATCTCGATCAGTGTTATTTGTTTTGGCAGATAGTTTGAGCACCTCATTGAAATTGTAGCAGCTTCTAAGATAATCCAGCTGTGTTACTTATGCATATGTGACTAGTGCCCACCCAGAAAATATATACAATTGATAGAACTCATGAAACAGGTGTTGCAATAGTTTGGTGTCCACTGTATTCCATAAATAAATTATAACTGTCTGGTATTTCCTTTATTCCTACTGAAAATGTGTTGTGTGTCTGAAATAGAAAGCAGATATTCTGCATCATGGAGAGGTTTGCTATTGAAATTTTGAGAGAACTTGACGACAAGAGTAGGACGTGTTACTGCCTCTCACATACATCCCGCATAATGACCACAACAAGAGAATTCAAGAAATTGAAAGCTAATACAGAACCTTACTGACAGTCATTTCCCATGGGACATTTGTGAGTGTAACAGGGGAGGCGGGGATCAGTTAGTGGTACTGAAAGTAACCTCTGCCACACACCATTAGGTGTCTTGTGGAGTATGATGTGGATGTAGATGAATAGAAAATCACTCATCATCTTCATCCATCCACCCATTAATTGATAAATCTATCTATCCATCCATCCATCTAAGGTAAGCATGCAATCAGCACAACTCACAAACTAAATTTCTGAGTTGATCCTAATCGAAAATGGCTGCTGGCTTGGTTGCGCTGTATCAGCTTCATAAGTGTATATAAGGCAGTGAGAGTAATTAATGTTTCTAAAGTGTGACCTGAGTTGATATGGTGGACACAATAGAAAACTGGTTAGAGAATGCCCTCAAAGCACTGACAATCATTGTAGGCACAGGTGGCTAAATGAAAGAAGATATGGAGAAAGTGGAGAGTGACATCAGAATCTGCTTTACAGAACTAAAAAAGCTCACATTAGGCATTAAAACAAAGAAAGACAAAATTCAGATCAAGGCTAGGAAGGGCAGAATAGAACTCCTGGGTAAGAAAGGACTCAGCAGTCCCATTGAATAGATGGCACTGTCTGTTGACACAGTACAGAAAGTTGCAGACAGACACAACACCTGCTGGCCAACCAGTAGAAATGCAACAGAGAAGAGAAAGCAGCCTGAGCCTAGTTATACCTGCTGGCCGAACATAGAAGATATATCCAAGCACAGAAGTTGATGAACAGATTACAGAGAAAGTAAGTATCCAGATGCAAAATATTATGGAAAAGGTATTGAATTCAATGAAAGACAGGAAGGAAAAGTTAAACAATGCAATGCACTTGTGCCTAGAATTAAACCACTGAATCACGAGAATATAGCTTGAAGACCACATGCAACTGGAAGGGAATAACACAGAGAGCCAAAGATACAAAATATTAAGATAAGCTTCACAGATGAAAACTGCATGAAGGCAGAGGGATGGGAGCACAAGGGAACAGATTACCAACAAATCCAACCAAACCAGACAAACCACATCCCAGAAACCTACAAGCCACCAGCACAATGCACTGTCCAATCTTGAAAGTAGGAAAAGGAGGAAAGACTAGCAAGTTAAATTCAGCAACAGAACTGTAATGGCTATTTTTGGGCCACCTGGGTGGAAAGACAACACCTGAAGACATCATGGGGCACCTAAATGAGGAAAGTATTGTGGATGTAAAGAAATTCACTCAGTTAGGCACTAGGGGGTGAAACAAATGCTTCAAACTGGTAGTCAGCAAAGACATCAAAAATGTAAAGAAAGAGAGGAATTATGGCCACAGAGAGTAGTCTTCCATCACTTTCTTTTTTTGTAGTTGACTGCCATAAAAAAAAGAGTAATGTTCAAATTTCACTATGGGATGTACAAGGATTAAAATCCTTACTCAATATTTTACCACATGAAAGAGTGCACAATAGTGACACTCTTGTCTCCTGCGAAATCTTTCCCCAAGAATGCTGATATACAAATTATTTCTGTACAAGACTCACACTGGTTGAATTTGTGACAGAAGCAAGATCATCAGGAGTGGTGACATGTTACAACAAGTCAGCTCTCGAGCAAACAAACCACAGACGAGAGAGAATGCTATGATAGTACAGTTTAAAAAAACTGTAAATTATTGGTACCTATACAAGACTTCAATGCTCAGCAGCTGAAGTGGTAGAAGCCTTCATCTAAAGATATTAAGTGCTGAACAGATAAGCCAAACAGTAAAACAGTCTCTTGTGGAGTTCATGGAAGAGGAAGACTTTACCCTCATAAATGAAGCTCAAAATAAAATCTATATCTCACACAACAGCTCTAGTGCCAAACACATTATATTTTACCACAGAAATGAAATGAAACTCCAAAATTTAACAATTGTCACACATTCTAAAGCCAGTCCTACCTACTAGTGCATAACGTTAAGTGCTGAAGAAATACTAAACAGAATAGAAAGAGGCAACATTGATGACACTGTGGAACTTAACTGAATCCCTGATTCAGCCAGTGTCTCCTCAACCAACAAAGAGGAAAAGGAAACCATGGTCTGAGAGTGAATTCTTTATAAGAAGATATATGGTCATGGAAAAACTAAAGGCACTGAAAAATACAAATGCAGCTATGAAAATCTGAGACACGGATATATGCATACAAAGACAAAATATAACTCACCTCTAAAAGAAAACAAACAATACACCCAGATCAAAGAAAAAGAATTACTTCAGGAAGCAGAATGGAACCATGAACAACAAAGACTAAACCCTCCCTCTCCACATCAGTATGTGAAAACCATTTCATAAACCCACTCCAGGAAGAGAGCTCACATTAACGCACTGAGGCCAGCACCCCCTTAACTGAAAACAGAAGAATAATAGAGTTATGGTAAGCAACTGAAAAAAGCAAACCCAGTAAGGCAGCCAGCCCAGACATATATTGTAGAAACTAATGAAAGGAGCAATGCTGCATACTGTGAAACTCTGGACAGCCCTATTCAAAAAGTGCTTAGAAATTGTGGACGCCCTGAAATTATGGTGAGAACTGACAATTAGTGATGTACAAACATAAAGGATTATAGAATGCACCGGATTCCTATAGGGGGATTGTCTTGGAATGTGCACTGCTCAAGATAATGTTCATCATCATCATATTTAAAGATCCGTGACAGCATAATGATTGTGATACTGTGGAAACAGCATGTCTTCAGTCCTGGAAGGTCAGCCATCCAAGCAGTGGGACATATTCTATGATCCATAAGTGAAACACTGTCTTAGACAAAAGACCATGCATATGCAATCTTTATTGACTACAAACAAGTTTTCAATGGGGTAAACAGGAGTACAGTATTGGTAAAAACTACATCCAATACTAGATGCAGGAATTGGGATCATAAAATTTGTAGCAAGCATCCTCTGAGAAAAATCAACCAGAATATGCAATGTATTAACACAGTCCCAGGGTTTCCAGCAAACAAATGGAGTACTGCAGGAAGACCCAAGTCCCTCTATATCTGGTGTACTTACCACCGATGTGATGCAAAGGATATAAGAAGAAATGAAAATATGAATGTATGCCAATGACATGATCATATTGTCAGAAAGAACAGAGCCTCTACAAGAAGTCCCAGGAAAGTGATGTTGTCATAAATAGGGATAAGACAAAAGCAATGAAATTCAGGAATGTAGGAACTCTGGCAAACTATGACAAATTCACCTATGGGCAACAAGAACTGGAAATGGTCAGAAGCTACAAATACCTAGGAATGACACTGCAGGTTACAGGCCATACCTTTTCCAAGTGCATTAATGTTGTTGTTGTGGTCTTCAGTCCTGAGACTGGTTTGATGCAGCTCTCCATGCTACTCTATCCTGGGCAAGCTTCTTCATCTCCCAGTTCTTACTGCAACCTACATCCTTCTGAATCTGCTTAGTGTATTCATCTCTTGGCCTCCCTCTATGATTTTTACCCTCCACACTGCCCTCCAATACTAAATTCGTGATTCTTGATGCCTCAGAACATGTCCTACCAATCGGTCATTTATCATCTGACATGCCTGCACTGCACAGCCTTTTACACCGGCATGACAACAACTAAACTGGCTGAGCGCATGAACGGACACAGACGAACTGTCCGCCTAGGAGATGCCCAATACCCAGTAGTGGAGCATGCCCTCTGGCATAATTCTAGGGACCTAGGAACCTGCTACACCGTATGTGCCATTTGGCTTCTCCCACCCAACACCAGTCCCTCTGAACTACGAAGATGGGAACTTGCACTCCAACACATCCTTTCACCCCGCCATCCCCCTGGACTGAACCTACATTAAACAACCTCACTCCCATTTACTCTTTGGACTTATCCTCTTTCCCTTTCCTCTTTAGCCATTCACGCATCTTTTCATCCTACATAGTTGTGTTTATCTTTATACTATATACCTCTTTACTTCTGTATGCATCCTCTTTGGTTTGAAGCTGGCACAGTACTTACAGTAGAATATCTTTGGCTTCCCTCTGACCCTGGACTCGCATTCGGGAGGACGACGGTTCAATCCCGCGTCCGGCCATCCTGATTTGGGTTTTCCGCGATTTCCCTAAATCACTCCAGGCAAATGCCGGGATGGTTCCTCTGAAAGGGCACGGCCGAAGTCCTTCCCCATCCTTCCCTAATCCGGTGAGACCGATGACCACACTGTCTGGTCTCCTTCCCCAAACAACCAACCAACCAACCTTCCCTCTGACAACCATGCTTCCATCCTTGCTACCCTCCCTATTTTCCTTTCCCTGTTGCTTCATAACCTGGGTTGTGAGTAACTGAATCTCCTTTCCCTTCTTCCCTTTCTTTCCCCTCTCTCCTCCCCGATGAAGGAACATTTGTTCCAAAAGGTAGGAACGTAAATTTTCGGTTCTGTTTTATGTGTATCTATCGGCTGTACTGAGCTGAGGTAAGTACTGGCCAGCCCCTCTATCTCTTTGTTAGTATTTGTTTCACATCTTTATATGAGATTTTCCATTAATCATTTAAACTCTTCACACAGTATCATATCTCCCATTTCATCTTCATCTACATCCTCTTCCATTTCCGTAATATTGTCCTCAAGTACATCACCCTTGTATAGACCCTCTATATACTCCTTCCACCTTCCTGCTTTCCCTTCTTTGCTTAGAACTGGGTTTCCATCTGAGCTCTTGATATTCATACAAGTGACTCTCTTTTCTCCAGTGGTCTCTCTAATTTTCCTGTAGGCAGTATCAATCTTACCCCTAGTGAGATAAGCATCTACATCCTCACATTTGTCCTCTAGCCATCCCTGCTTAGCCATTTTGCACTTCCTGTTGATCTCATTTTTGAGACATTTGTATTCCTTTTTGCCTGCTTCATTTACTGCATTTCTACATTTTCTCCTTTCATCAATTAAATTCAATAATTATTCTGTTACCCAAGGTTTTCTACTAGCCCTCATCTTTTTAGCTACTTGATCCTCTGCTGCTTTTATACTTCATCCCTCAGAGCTACCCATTCCTCTTCTACTGTATTTCTTTCCCTCATTTCTGTCAATTGTTCCCTTATGCTCTCCCTGAAACTCTGTATAACGTCTGGTTCTTTCAGTTTATCCAGGTTCCATCTCCTTAAATTCCCACCTTTTTGCAGTTTCTTCAGTTTTAATCTACAGTTAATAACCAATAGATTGTGGTCAGAGTCCACATCTGCCCCTGGAAATGTCTTACAATTTAAAACCTGGTTCCTAAATCTCTGTCTTACCATTATATAATCTATCTGATACCTTCTAGTACCTCCAAGATTTTTCCATGTACACAACCTTCTTTTATGATTCTTGAACCAAGCGTTAGCTATGATTAAGTTATGCTCTGTGCAAAATTCTAGCAGACAGCTTCCTCTTTCAATTCTCACCCCCAATCCATATTCACCCACTATGTTTCCTTTTCTCCTTTTCCTACTCTCGAATTCCAGTCACCCATGACTATTAAATTTTCATCTCCCTTCACTACCTGAATAATTTCTTTTATCTCATCATACATTACTTGTACTACTGTAGTAGGCATCGGCTTCGTGTCTATCTTGGCCACAATAATGTATTCACTATGCTGTTGGAGTAGCTTACCCACACTCCTATTTTATTATTCATTATTAAACCTACTCCTGCATTATGCCTATTTGATTTTGTATTATAACCCTGTATTCACCTGACCAAAAGTCTTGTTCCTCCTGCCTCCGAACTTCACTAATTCCCACTATATCTAACTTTAACCTATCCATTTCCCTTATTAAATTTCCTAACCTACAAGCCCGATTAAGGGATCTGACATTCCACGCTCCGATCCGTAGAATGCCAGTTTTCTTTCTCCTGATAACGACGTCCTCTTGAGTAGTCCCCGCCCGGAGATCCGAATGGGGGACTATTTTACCTCCGGAATATTTTACCGAAGAGGACGCCATCATCATTTAACTATACAGTAAAGCTGCATGGCGACAGTAAAAATTACAGCTGTAGTTTCCCCTTGCTTTGAGCCGTTCACAGCACCAGCACAGCAAGGCCGTTTTGGTTAGTGTTACAAAGCCAGATCAGTCAATCATCCAGACTGTTGCCCCTGCAACTACCGAAAAGGCTCTTCAGGAACCACACGTTTGTCTGGCCTCTCAAGAGATACCCCTCCATTGTGGTTGCACCTACGGTACGGCCATCTGTATCACTGAGGCACGCAAGCCTCCCCACCAACGGCAAGGTCCATGGTTCATGGGGGTAGGAAGTGCATTAAAGACAGATTAATAATAGAAGGCAACTTTTGATATAAAGAAACTGTATATACTATCTATAAAAACAGCCCTGACACTGTTCATCATAAAGGTCATGCCCAGTACAGCATATGATTTACATTTAGACACCTCATGTACTCAAATGATGAGAGGGAGCCAAGTCAGCCTACCTGAAAAGAATTCTATGCACATCAAAATACACTCAAAATAGAATAACGTACATCTTGACAGAGACAACCTTTGTCGTAGAAGACCTGATGGAAGCTCATAACCTCATGTCAACCCCAAAAACCACAAGACTCTTGAAAGTCAGGTGACAATAAGCAAGAGGCATAGATAATTTATTCCTCAGCACCCCTATCATGACAAATTACAAATGGAAGGAAGCAAAGTACACAGTCACCAGTACACAAGAGTGGCAGCCCTGGGACTATACCACAGAATATGCTCAACCAAGCAATACCACAACCACATCAACGGTTGTCAGTGCACTGTATGCAGAGGACATTTCAAAATGTATTACATCAAGTGTCAAGAAAGAACACTGTCACTATCTTACCATGCAAATGATGATACCTTAGTTACTGTAACATTTCTTAATAAAATCTTTAACAATAATTAGTTTGCAACAAGAAATCTACAACAAACAAGAGAGAAACAACCATCACGAAAGAAAGAAGTTCCTGACCCAGTTTTACTGGACAATTCTCAACAAGAAAGCTCATCTCAGTTACTACTTCAAATCATCTGTTGTTAGCCTGGAAGAAATCAGAAAAATTAAAAGGCATCACTGCCTCAATAGCCTGCCCAAATGTGGCTAAATATGTCTAGTTACTGGCTTGGCATGTAAGAGTAAGGTATGAGAAGTAGAAGAAATATAGTATTCTCATTCATGCCTATAAATTGTAAGGCTGAGATGGTGAAGCATGGAACAGAAAGCAGGGTTCTGGTGAAAAAGGCAGCAATAAAGAAATGCGTTCCTCAGCCAAAAACCTCACACTCTGGGAAATCCCATAAGCCAGTTCTTTACAGAAAAAGAACTAAGAGATCAAATTTTGAGTAAATCTTGAGATAATGTCTCCTATGTGTCAACAAATAAGGATTCTGACAATGGGCAGTTGTTTGTGTGGAAAGCTGCTCTTAAAGCTTACAAGAAGAGAGAAATGTATTTAATGTAGTGGCTGATTTAATTGAGCAGCTCAGGGCAACACAGTGGTGAGTGACACTGCCATGTATATCACATTCTAATGAAGAGTTTATGTGCTGTATCTTCTTTCTGTTTCATAATCAACAACTGAACATCCCCAAAAGCTAACTCCGAGAAAAGATCTAAAGGTAGCATATTTATCCACCAACATCATATTTCTGACACTTCATCACAAGAGGCCATTCTAAAAGACATGTTTTGGAGCGATCTTGTGTATTTTAGCTTCCCTCCATGCTTTTTGGTTTCCAGGTTTTCAGTTCTAAACTTGAGAAGTTTAATGTTTTGTGTGTGTTCAATCTGTGCTATTTGTGAATTTGTGTGACAAAACAGTGATGTTTCTGTGATGTCATGGGTCTTATGCTGTTATAATGATTTTTGGCTGAATAAATAAGTAAATATTGAACTGTGATAGAGTCAGGCAGTGATGTAGAAAGTAACCTTGCAATTTGTTGGTCCATATTCGCTGTCATGTTTACACAATGGAACAAACTCACTTCTGAGGGAGAATGAACTCTGATGTACATAACATCTAGTATTATAGCACATATTTCTGTTAAATTAATAAGAAAGTCCTTGAATCTTTTATAAAATGAGGAGATTAGTAAAAAATATTTTGAGAAAGGAAGACTTGACTTCCAATAGGACATTGCAAGTTTGCCATATCTATCCATAATTTTTTTTCTTTTCTTTTTTTCCCTTAATCTCTTGTTGTACTGTAATTCAATGAATTATGATGTTACACAAAATTCGATACAAACTTGGCTGATGCCAAACCATTCATCAAATTAGTACTTTAATTTGAGAAATTAATGTAAAAAAAATGAATGAAGGATAAGAAAGGAGGCAATATCAGTCAATATTCATATCCACAGTACGAACTGATTGTAAATTCTTGCAAAACATTTCTCCTGTGCTGTGCTGATGTGTTGCTCAAGCTATGTTTAAATATAAATTCAAGAACAGAAATTTAACAATGGCCACAGAAATTTGTTACATAATTTTTTTCACCCTATTGTTGTTATGTTATGGTACTTCCTTTTGTGGTCTGAGTACATGATAATTTTATGTAATTTGCACTTTATATACATGTAGAATTCAGTTGTGTTGTGAGCTTCCAGTTCATTAAAGTTATGTAAATCGAGTACTTTTCCAGTAACAGAAGATTGGCATTGCTTTTTTAATACAGGAAAGTATTGAGCCTGTGGCTTACAGAATATTACTGGCACAGGATTGTCTGTTGAAGAGCTTCTAACAATAGCTAATTGATCTCTGGGCCACTTTCAGTTTAATATACAGGGTGTTACAAAAAGGTACGGCCAAACTTTCAGGAAACATTCCTCACACACAAATAAAGAAAAGATGTTATGTGGACATGTGTCCGGAAACACTTAATTTCCATGTTAGAGCTCATTTTAGTTTCATCAGTATGTACTGTACCTCCTTGATTTGCCACCAGTTGGCCCAATTGAAGGAAGGTAATGTTGTCTTCGGTGCTTATGTTGACATGCGACTCATTGCTCTACAGTACTAGCATCAAGCACATTAGTACGTAGCATCAACAGGATAGTGTTCATTGCGAACGTGGTTTTTCAGTCAGTGCAATGTTCTCAAAAGCGGAGTTGGCAGATGCCCATTTGATGTATGGATTAGCACAGGGCAATAGCTGTGATGCGGTACATTTGTATCGAGACAGATTTCCAGAACAAAGATGCCCTGACAGGAAGACGTTCGAAGCAATTGATCGGCGTCTTAGGGAGCACGGAACATTCCAGCCTATGACTCGCGACTGGGGAAGACCTAGAATGACGAGGACACCTGCAATGGATGAGGCAATTCTTCGTGCAGTTGACGATAACCCTAATGTCAGCGTCAGAGAAGTTGCTGCTGTACAAGTTAAGGTTGACCACATCACTGTATGGAGAGTGCTATGGGAGAACCAGTTGTTTCCGTACCATGTACAGTGTGTGCAGGCACTATCAGCAGCTGATTGGCCTCCACGGGTACACTTCTGTGAATGGTTCATCCAACAATATGTCAGTCCTCATTTCAGTGCAAATGTTCTCTTTACGGATGAGGCTTCATTCCAATGTGATCAAATTGTAAATTTTCACAATCAACATGTGTGGGCTGACGAGAATTTGCATGCAATTGTGCAATCACATCATCAACACAGATTTTCTGTGAACGTTTGGGCAGGCAGTGTTGATGATGTCTTGATTGGGCCCCATGTTCTTCCACCTACACTCAATGGAGCACGTTATCATGATTTTATCATGATTTCATACAGGATACTCTACCTGTGCTGCTAGAACATGTGCCTTTACAAGTACGACACAACATGTGGTTCATGCATGATGGAGCTACTGCACATTTCAGTTGAAGTGTTCATATGCTCTCAACAACAGATTTGGTGACCAATGGAGCGGTAGAGGCGGACCAATTTCATGGCCTCCATGCTCTCCTGACCACAACCCTCTTGACTTTCATTTATGGGGGCATTTGAAAGCTCTTGTCTACACAACCCTGGTACCAAATGTAGAGACTCTTTGTGCTTGTATTGTGGATGGCTGTGATACAATACGCCAATCTCCCGGGCTGCATCAGCGCATCAGGGATTCCATGCGACAGAGGGTGGATGCATGTATCCTCACTAATGGAGGACGTTTTGAACATTTCCTGTATCAAAGTGTTTGAAGTCACGCTGGTACATTCTGTTGCTGTGTGTTTCAATTCCATGATTAATGTGATTTGAAGAGAATTAATAAAATGAGCTTTAACATGGAAAGTAAGCATTTCCAGACACATGTCAACATAACATATTTTCTTTCTTTGCGTGTGATGAATGTTTCCTGAAAGTTTGGCCATACCTTTTTGTAACACTCTGTATTGATTCCACAGTACTGTACCAGTGAAATTACATCTGAGGCAAAGGTTCATTGGACTGAGAGCAATGTGTGTTAAGCCATTCATTTGTGCCAACTTTGTTATTCAGTTTTATACCATATTGTTACTATTTCAGATGGACGTTTGCCCATGTTGATATTATTCCTTACAGCATCACACTGGATATTTGGGTATTTCCTATCTATTTCATTTCTCTCTTCATGTTTCTTTCTGGGAAGTATATTGTCTCTGGCCATTATCTGTTATGAAGCAGTGGTCTCATTAATGAGGTAACTTATCTCCAAGAAAATGTCCATACATTCTATAGCCGGCAATTCATTTTCTGTACATCTACCATTGCTTGGAGACTTTCTGTCTAAGAATTTCAAAATATAAGTAAAGCAGCCTGCACTTCCTTCTAGAATAGCAGCGGATCTTTATTTTAAAAAATGGAGAAGCCGTGTGGGGGAAGTCTAGAGTGACTGTTCTTGTCTACTCTGAATACTTCTCCTTCCTACAGGTAGTTGGTGACAGTTGTTGACATAATCTTCCTGGCTATCATTTTTGGTAGTGAAAACAGTTGCACCATTATTTACTCAACTTCTGAGAGAGTGATATTGTAATTAATTTTATTCTCTGAACATAGTTTATATCAAGTTTTAGATATTGTCTTAAGACTCCTTGAATGTGTCCTGATGCAACTGCTTTCTCTTCGTGCTTAGTAATTTGGTTTTGATTTCTTAATATCTTCCCAGTGAATGTTGGACATGTCTGCCTGATCATATAAATTCCTCAACATTGTGTAATAAAATTCTCTGTTGTTTTTCACGTCTCTAGATCATTGTTGACTACTAAATAACAACTTTACTCAATTTTGGTCTATCACTGTTGTTTGCCTATCAGGTAGGCAAAGACACATTGCCCACACTTATTTCAGTCTGTCTTCTAAGTCATATTCTTGTAATAAGGATATGTTTAAGTTCAACTGGTTTTTGAACTGTTAGTTGGGTGTAGCGTGAGATTGATGTAAGCCAACATGCTGCAGTGGTCAGTGAAATATGTGGGCACTGTTTCAACTTTGATCAAAGATTTGCCTCAGATGCAGATCCTGTTGGCTCTGCTACATGACTGTGGAGTGACAGATGTGAAATGAACAAATGTAGGACATTTAATTTGTCTTTAAGTTTTAAATTGTTAACTACGTGTTTTTAATTCCTTAGAGACATTTAAATTGGGACTCTGATCTTTCTTGTTTGAAGCACAGCTAAAATCATCCCCAGTTAAATGGTGTTGTGAAATTGTTCATAATAAATAATTCCTTCTTTAAAAAGCCTTTACCTGTCCATTTTATTGGAGGTTCTCGAAGAAGTGTACAGGTTAATGAGGGTGACATCTGAAAATATATGCTGATTGCTCTACCCAATTCTAATCTTTCCCTTCTCTGATTAAAATGGGTGCTCCCACATCAAGGACGTTGCCAGGATTTTGTCAAAATGGGGAGGGGGTGGGGTCTAATTCATTGAAGATGGCCTTACAATGGCTCATGTTTTTCATAAATTCTATAAAACATTCATTTGTTTTCTTTCTTTCTTTCTTTCTTATTTTATTTTATGTACACAATTTGTTTTGTGGAGGCTCTCATACAATTAGCAAGAAAAGCTTTTTTCAAAACAGTATAACATATTCTCAACAATATGGCTTATCTGAAACCAAGTCAGAATTTCCTCATCGAAGCATCTCAAGTTTCTCAATTCAGTCTCAAATTTTATCAAAGTATCTTTCATTTCATTAAAATTTAATTTCTTAACTGAACTTTTTTAAAAGTATTATTTCAACAGTCAACTTGAAACTTTAGCAACCAATTTATTTATGAAACAAAACAGATCACAAAAATAGGGTGAGCTACAGTTTTGGGATTCTAACATTGATACACACATTGGTTTTAATTAGAATTCTCATATACGCAACCTTGTAAATCAGTTTGAATTTGTTCATGAGAATATGGTTATACAGTCTTTGATGCTAATAAACTCCTCTACAATGTGCAACATATGTTATTGTTTATATGACATTTATTTACAAATATATTAGAGCTGTGACAGTTTGGACTCACTGTTCCAAGAATATTATGAATGAGACATTACACAATAGGAAATTATTCTCGTAGTAAAACTTGAAGACAGGATATACCACTGTTCCAAATGAGCCATCTTTACGCAAATATACACAGTACAAAATGACTATCACTAGCTATCTTCTACTGCAAATATTGTGGAACTATGCAAATTATCAAAATCTTACTCAAAGCAACAATAAAATTAAATAATGTCTTCCTGAGAAATAAATAACTTACATCCAAATCAAGATAAATACTGTTGAAATAATAACAAAAAATATTTTTTATATTATTTTCTACATTTTAAAAACCTTGCAGTTTGTAGATGACAATAAAACATCTTAAAAAGAATAAGAACTGCTAATCAGAAGCATATGACTAAAAGGATTAATCTGAATAATTTCAAATAGGTTAAAGCAATAATTAATCCAAAATTCAGTTGGACGAATCATTAAAAGAATGTCTTATACATCAGTTAATGATGCAGGAAAAGACAAATTGCTACCTACCATAAAGAAGACATGTTAAGTTGCAGACAGACACAACTAAAAGGCACTCACCTAAAGCCTTATGAGCACAAGAGAAACATACACCATTCCTACACACAAGCAAGCACGTCTCACGTGCACATGACCGCCATCTCCAGCATCTCAGGCCAGAATGCCAACTATGAGTTTCTTTATTGATTGTTTCTTCTTGTTGTTCTTATTTTAAAACTCACTATTGCTATTTGAGTTTACATATTGCCATTTAGAGATATTGGGTAGAGCTGTGGATGCTATAAAATGGATTGCCAAGTGGAGAAATCTGAATATTTCCATAGTATTTGACAACACCAGAGGCAGCCAGAAGCATTTGCACCTTGTATGGGAATAATGCCATTGTCAGAGTATGGAAAGAAAATGGTTTTATCATTTTGAAGAAGATTGCTTTGGCATTAGCGGCTCTTCACATTCAAGAAAACCTTCAGGGTTTGCTGAAGATTCTTCAAATGCATAATCCACAATCATCCACACCAGTGCACCCAAGAACTTGCAAATGTGGTGAAATGTGATCATTCCACCATCATGTGACATTTGCATGCAATGAGGAAGGTTCAAAAATCAGGTTATGGGTACCACATGCTCTAAGCCAAAGTTACAAAAATCAGTGGGTGGCCGTTCGCGCATCTCCGTTTGCTCATCATCAATTGGTTTGTGAACAACATCAATTGTTTATATCCTGTATCCATTACTGGTAATGAGAAGTAGCATCTTTATGCTAACTTAAGGAAAAGGAAGGAATGGTTGACATCAAAGCAGTAATTCCACATACAGAGACCTGCATGCATCCATAAAAGATAATGTTATGTGTCTGGTGGAACAGCGATGACATGGGTACTACAAATTGCTTCCCCAAGGTATCATCACTACTGACATTTATTGTCAACAACTGAGACTTCTTACAGACATAATCCAAGAACAATGACCAGGTAGGTGGCATGAAGTGATGCTCCTCAATGATAATTTCCATCTGCTTTCGGCTAGACTAACAAGGAACACTATACAGGAGTTGAATTGGGAGTCACTCTGTACCCATCTTATTCACCTGATCTTGCACCCTCATATTTTTACCTTTTCTGCTGTCTATTGAACAGCCTTCAATGAACTTCCTTTCCAGATCAAAATGTGTTCTGAACATGGCTTGATGAGTTCTTCACCTCAAAACCACATGATTTCTACAGTCGCAGAATCAAAAATTTACCCCAGCTTTAGTAGACTGTTGTAAATACTGAGGGAGAATACATTATTAACGATTCATGTCTCTGTTAGGTGCCCTGTTGTGTTTCTTAAACTTATGGAAAAATGCTATGAACTTATGTAAAAAAAAAGAAAAAAGAGAAAAGAACCTGCAGTTAAGAATGTCCTACTATTACACACATCAGCCTAAATGAGGAGAATTTTGATTACAACTTATTTACCAATTCTCTTTTAGTGCCAGGATTCTCCAAAGACGTATTTGGCTTGTCTACAATACAGCTCTTTTCATTTCAGCAGAGGCTACATCTTTAAGGGAATTGAAATCTACCAGGAAAGAAGGGATTTTGCAGTGACCTGGTGGTGGCCTATTCTGAGGGATCAATACCAGCATTTGTATAAACTGAAAGTGAGAAATCATACAGAACCATTTTCAAGACTGCTGAACAACATCGCCTCCAAAATCCAGGGTCTGCTAGCTCAATGCCTCAGTGAGCAGTGCTACCACAGTCTGTGGTGAATTTGGGAAAACTTGTTGTTGTAATTTGTTTTAAAATAAAATAAAATGCATCACAAAAAAGATGGAATTTTGATATTGCATGATTTTCCTTTAACTTTGCTTATTTATGGGATTATGCGTGAATGCATGCATATATTAAGAATTAATTGTGCGTGGAACTTACGGCTTCAGATGTTATAGTATAACAAGAGCAATAAACAAATTTTGGATGAAAAGGGGGGAGGGAGTGGGAATGCAGGGTGCAATCAGCTCAGACGAATTGAAGCAGCCAGCTGGGGGAGAAAAAAAAATAATAACATATTATAATAATATATATATATCTAAAAACAAAGGTGATGTGACTTACCAAAAGAAAGCACTGGCAGGTCGAGAGACACACAAATAAACACAAACATACACACAAAATTCTAGCTTTCGCAACCAACGGCTGCTTCGTCAGGAAAGAGGGAAGGAGGGAAGGAGAGGGAAAGATGAAAGGATGTGGGTTTTAAGGAAGAGGGTAAGGAGTCATTCCAACCCCGGGAGCGGAAAGACTTACCTTAGGGGGAAAAAAGGACAGGTATACACTCGCGCACACACACACATATCCATCCGCACATACACAGACACAAGCAGACAATAAAATGCATCACAAAAAAGATGGAATTTTGATATTGCATGATTTACCTTTAATTTTGCTTATTTATGGGATTATGCATGAATGCATGCATATATTAAGAATTAATTGTGCGTGGAATTTACGGCTTCAGATGTTGTAGTATAACAAGAGCAATCTGCTTGTGTCTGTGTATGTGCGGATGGATATGTGTGTGTGTGTGCGAGTGTATACCTGTCCTTTTTTCCCCCTAAGGTAAGTCTTTCCGCTCCCAGGATTGGAATGACTCCTTACCCTCTCCCCTAAAACCCACATCCTTTTGTCTTTCCCTCTCCTTCCCTCTTTCCTGATGAAGCAACCGTTTGTTGCGAAAGCTTGAATTTTGTGTGTATGTTTGTGTTTGTTTGTGTATCTATCAACCTGCCAGCGATTTTGTTTGGTAAGTCTCATCATATCTAAAAACAAAGATGATGTGACTTACCAAACGAAAGCGCTGGCAGGTCGATAGACACACAAACAAACACAAACATACACACAAAATTCCAGCTTTCACAACCAACGGTTGCTTCATCAGGAAAGAGGGAAGGAGAGGGAAAGACAAAAGGATGTGGGTTTTAAGGGAGAGGGTAAGGAGTCATTCCAATCCCGGGAGCGGAAAGACTTACCTTAGGGGGAAAAAAGGACAGGTATACACTCGCACACACACCCATATCCAACCGCACATACACAGACACAAGCGGACATTTGTAAAGGCAAAGAGTTTCAGCAGAGATGTCAGTTGAGGCAGAAGTACAGAGAAAAAGATGTTGTTGAAAGACAGGTGAGGTATGAGTGGCGGCAACTTGAAATTAGCGGAGGTTGAGGCCTGGCGGATAACGAGAAGAGAGGATATACTGAAGGGCAAGTTCCCATCTCCGGAGTTCTGACAGGTTGGTGTTAGTGGGAAGTATCCAGATAACCCGGACAGTGGAACACTGTGCCAAGATGAGCTGGCCGTGCACCAAGGCGTGTTTAGCCACAGGGTGATCCTCATTACCAACAAACACTGTCTGCCTGTGTCCATTCATGCGAATGGACAGTTTGTTGCTGGTCATTCCCACATAGAAAGCTTCACAGTGTAGGCAGGTCAGTTGGTAAATCATGTGGGTGCTTTCACACGTGGCTCTGCCTTTGATCGTGTACACCTCTGGGTTACAGGACTGGAGTAGGTGGTGGTGGGAGGGTGCATGGGACAGGTTTTACACCGGGGGCGGTTACAAGGGTAGGAGCCAGATGGTAGGGAAGGTGCTTTGGGGATTACATAGGGATGAACTAAGAGGTTATGAAGGTTAGGTGGACGGCGGAAAGACACTCTTGGTGGAGTGGGGAGGATTTCATGAAGGATGGATCTCATTTCAGGGCAGGATTTGAGGAAGTCGTATCCCTGCTGGAGAGCCACATTCAGAGTCTGATCCAGTCCCGGAAAGTACCCTATCACAAGTGGGGCACTTTTGTGGTTCTTCTGTGGGAGGTTCTGGGCTTGAGGGGGTGAGGAAGTGGCTCTGGTTATTTGCTTCTGTACCAGGTCGGGAGGGTAGTTGCGGGATGCAAAAGCTGTTTTCAGATTGTTGGTGTAATGGTTCAGGGATTCTGGACTGGAGCAGATTCGTTTGCCACAAAGACCTAGGCTGTAGGGAAGGGACCGTTTGATGTGGAATGGGTGGCAGCTGTCATAATGGAGGTACTGTTGCTTGTTGTGGGTTTGATGTGGACGGACGTGTGAAGCTGGCCATTGGACAGATGGAGGTCAACGTCAAGGAAAGTGGCATGGGATTTTGAGTAGGACCAGGTGAATCTGATGGAACCAAAGGAGTTGAGGTTGGAGAGGAAATTCTGGAGTTGTTCTTCACTGTTAGTCCAGATCATAAAGATGTCATCAATGAATCTGTACCAAACTTTGGGTTGGCAGGCCTGGGCAACCAAGAAGACTTCCTCTAAGTGACCCATGAATAGGTTGGCGTACGAGGGGGCCATCCTGGTACCCATGGCTGTTCCCTTTAATTGTTGGTATGTCTGGCCTTCAAAAGTGAAGAAGTTGTGGGTCAGGATGAAGCTGGCTAAGGTAATGAGGAAAGAGGTTTTAGGTAGGGTGGCAGGTGATTGGTGTGAAAGGAAGTGCTCCATCGTAGCGAGGCCCTGGACGTGCGGAATATTTGTGTATAAGGAAGTGGCATCAATGGTTACAAGGATGGTTTCCGGGGGTAACAGATTGGGTAAGGATTACAGGCGTTCGAGAAAGTGGTTGGTGTCTTTGATGAAGGATGGGAGACTGCATGTAATGGGTTGAAGGTGTTGATCTATGTAGGCAGAGATACGTTCTGTGGGGGCTTGGTAACCAGCTACAATGGGGCAGCCGGGATGATTGGGTTTGTGAATTTTAGGAAGAAGGTAGAAGGTATGGGTGCGGGGTGTCGGTGGGGTCAGGAGGTTGATGGAGTCAGGTGAAAGGTTTTGTAGGGGGCCTAAGGTTCTGAGGATTCCTTGAAGCTCCGCCTGGACATCAGGAATGGGATTACCTTGGCAAACTTTGTATGTGGTGTTGTCTGAAAGCTGACGCAGTCCCTCAGCCACATACTCCCGACGATCAAGTACCACGGTTGTGGAACCCTTGTCCGCCGGAAGAATGACGATGGATCGGTCAGCCTTCAGATCACGGATAGCCTGGGCTTCAGCAGTGGTGATGTTGGGAGTAGGATTAAGGTTTTTTAAGAAGGATTGAGAGGCAAGGCTGGAAGTCAGAAATTCCTGGAAGGTTTGGAGAGGGTGATTTTGAGGAAGAGGAGGTGGGTCCCGCTGTGACGAAGGACGGAACTGTTCCAGGCAGGGTTCAATTTGGATAGTGTCTTGGGGATTTGGATCATTAGGAGTGCCAACACATCTTGGCACAGTGTTACACCATCCGGGTTATCTGGATACTTCCCACTAACACCAACCTGTCAGAACTCCGGAGATGGGAACTTGCACTTCAGTATATCCTCTCTTCTCGTTATCCGCCAGGCCTCAACCTCCGCTAATTTTAAGTTTCTGCTGCTCATACCTCACCTGTCTTTCAACAACATCTTTGCCTCTGTACTTCTGCCTCAACTGACATCTCTGCTGAAACTCTTTGCCTTTACAAATGTCTGCTTGTGTCTGTGTATGTGCGGTTGGATATGGGTGTGTGTGCGAGTGTATACCTGTCCTTTTTCCCCCTAAGGTAAGTCTTTCCACTCCCGATATATATATATATATATATATATATATATATATATATATATATATATATATATATATATATATATATATATATAATAATAATAAAAAATATAATATAAAATAATAATAATAATTATTATTATTATTTAGAAGTGTGCCAATTGCAGAGCTTGCTGTCATCATGTATGTCTTCCATTGTCCACAAATTCCTCTCCATTGTTTTATACTGGACTTGGTTTTCATAACTGAGCACTGCATGAATGACCAGACTGGCTGACATTTTGCTGCTTGGCCTCTAATAATAGAATTTGAACAAAATTTTTAAAGATATGCAGCCATCACCAGTTAGGGGATATTTTTGTTGATCAACACAATTTTTGGATGATACAGCTAAATCAAAGTGTATTTTTATGCAACATTTCTCTTAAACTTTCTCACCAATCAGATGAGGCTATTATCATCTATATCATCCCCTACATATGCTTGCAGTTTAATGTTGTTTGAACCTGGTGTGGATTGAGCAGTATTGTAATAAAATCAGATATAAAACTGCCTGGTAAACACTTTTATAAAGAAGGAGAAGTTTCTTGGCATCCTAAGCCTGACATATGATCTATCTTCTAGTATTTTATGTGACAATTCTATTTCAAACCTCTGCTATCATTTCTCTATAGCATTTGCATGACATGAGTGAGTCTGTCACTTCATATTGTGATCAGCTGCAATTACTTACTTAAGGTTTTGTTGTGTTTATGCACATCTGTATGTTGAACAGGCTGCGATTGTCAATGTATCTCAACAAAGTGTGAGTTCACTTGAAGTGTTCTAATAGTACACTGTATGGCACACTTGGTAGTCCACAATCTGAGCATCTCCAACTGTGGCAAGCAATAGTGCATTAATCCCATACAAGATGGTCAAGTGCCAGATAGCCTATTGAATCGGCAAAAAGCCACTAGTAATGAGTATTATGGGCAGGGTCACTATGAATGTAGTGTGGGACAATAAGTTGGGAATGTGGGTCTCATGGGAGGCATGCCAGAGATAAGTCCCTGCAGTTGCACTATCCTCTGTGTCCTCGGTGTCTCAGATGGATAGAGCATCTGCCATGTAAGCAGGGGATCTTGGGTTCGAGTCCCGGTCCGGGCACACATTTTCAACTGTCCCCGTTGACTTATATCAACGCCTGTATGCAGCTAGGGGTATCATTTCATTGTAGTTTCACTCTTATTTGAGAAATACTGTTTCACTGAATGGGTTCACTTTTCTATTTATTTTCTTAGTGCCTTGTGTTTTGGTAAGAAATGTCACAACGCATTCGTTATGGTTACTGGCCCCAGTCTCTCTGTGAAACATTAGGTCCCTTTGTCGACGACAGCTGTTATGCATTTCGAACATAGATGAACTTTTTCACTGTTCATTCTACAAATTTTTTGCAGAACACATTTATAATAGATTCACCAGAAGTTTTCTCTAATTTACCATTTGTGAAACTGTAATATTTCCAGCATGTTGAAGATTGCTAAATAGTCTTCCAAATATCAATTGAAACTAAAAGTTTACTGTTCCCAGTCACAATTCTGTTTCGACTAAGTTTTCAGAGGTTTAAACCACCATCATTAGGTGGTTTTATGTGTATTAATAAGACATGAATGTATTGTGTAATAAGTCTCTGATGAACTGTGGCTCTCCTTCTAGTGGTCATAGGCTTGTACTTTGTGTAAAAATGTGTGTAATGTAAACAAGAAGGAAAATGATGTTTGTAGTATTTCATGTCCAAATTTTACATGTTTTAAGATTAGTTTAAGAAATAATAAAGAGGGTAAGTACTAGGCTATGATTCAAAATGTCCAGCTGGTGATAGGGTTTTCAACTATCACCCTCATCTCATGGTGGAGTGGTTAGTGTTGCTGTCTCAACATAACGGGAGCCTGGGTTCAATTCCTGGCTGGGTTGGATTTTATCCACTTGGGTACTGGATGTTGTGTTGTCATCATCATTGATGCACAAGTTGCCAAAGTAACATAAAATAAAAGGACTTGCACCCCTGATGAGGTCATGAGGCCAATAATCCTGTATGATATTTTCATTTTATTTATATCTGTCACTTATCACTTCCTTCACTTCTTATCAATGTATGTTAATGAGTAAAATGCAGAGATACATCATGATTCGGTCTATGTTAAACCGTAGGTCCACCCTATAACTGGCTGGCTGCATACTGCATGCACCTACCCCAGACCATCGTTTGTCAACAGGAAGAGCAGGAGATGCTAACCCCTTTGCTTGCCCATCAACAACAAGTTCTCAGTGCAACTGATAATGTCGATGTGATTGGCTACTGAAATGCTGTGTCCACTGATGCTGCAGAGACCAGAGTGCAGGCCTGAGGAAATTAGTTGTGACTTTTGACGTTTGACTCAGAGGAAGGGACTGCTGCCCATGTAACACCAAAGGTTAGAGGGAGATACGGACATAACTTTTTTTTTATGAGGTGCATCCATACTAGTAAATTCATATTTTCTATGAAGATGGCAGCTGCTTCTGCAGGAGAGCTGAAACAAACCACAATCAATTTACAATATTTATACAGACCTTAATTATTGTAATTGCCCAAATCATTTTGCAGGGAAACTCAACTTTTAAATCAGATACTTTATGTACTTTATGATCCTTGTCCATTGTTGTTATTGCAACATTTCTGATTCAAATAAACCTGTTATTCTGTGAAGAGTTAAGTTGCTCATAAAGATGTCATTACTATACATTAGTAACTTGACACGGCTCTTGGCACCAAGTATTGCATGAACCTCTCGCCTTTCTACTATATCTCACATTCACAATAACAAAGTGAGCAATAGTTAAGCAGGGAAAATGTTGTCCATTTTCCATTTTGAGCAAAGGCAATATGGTTCTAGTAACATTAGCTGTGAGAAAGGATATAACACAGGCACTGCAATATCGTATTTATCCGCCAACACCGGGCGAGTGACTTTCAAGTACAGTATCTGGCATAAAGTCCCGGTCTCGCATAAATTTTCATTGTTCTAATTCTGTTATACAGCTGGAGGTTGTCCATATTCACAACTGTGAACACATTTCGTGTGTTATCTGTGAGAGTCTGC
This sequence comes from Schistocerca americana, assembly GCF_021461395.2. Classification (NCBI taxonomy): domain Eukaryota; kingdom Metazoa; phylum Arthropoda; class Insecta; order Orthoptera; family Acrididae; genus Schistocerca; species Schistocerca americana. Next base: position 313,942,538 of record NC_060123.1, read on the forward strand.
ACTGAGTATGTTTGTAACTTCCCCATTAAAATGCAGTACTGAGTTTGCTTTGCAGGATAGTAATATTATCACTTTTCTATGCACTTTCACAGCTATCTTCATACATTCCAAAAAAGAAACACATAACATAGACAAATGAAGCATATTAGAATAAATGATGACAGTCATGTTGAAGTCAGCAATTGTTGTCAGCAGCTGACTGGTAACCAGCAGCTGAGCTAGCAGAGCAATATAACTGTGCACATGGCAGAAAGTATGACCAAACTAATGCTCTGATTGATTGCTGCCAAGGTAGCTGTCCTATAAACAACTAGCTATCAGTCACTTCATTATTTTGATCCAAAGATAGTGACCAAACTTGAGCACTTTATTGCAAATATGAAAAAAAACATGGTCACTTTCTTCCCCTAATCTGAGCATCTGGCTCCATCTGTAGTGACCTCATTGTTGACAGGACTTCGCAATACAATCTCTTCCTTATATCGAAAATGCTTCTGATATTGATCATTATCATTTTAATGTTCCCTCTCATGTAATAGGAGCATTTATTTGGGCTCTCTGCTCCACTTATTACTAGCTGGAATGTAACACTGCTTAATGAAGAAAAGGAATTGTAGTGTGTGATAGCTGCAATGTGTTTAGTTATATATGAAATAAAATTAAACATTTCAAAATCAGATGCTAGTACACACTGAAGGGGAAAAAATCACAACACCAAAAAGTAATTAGAATAATGAAATTTCAGGAATGCATTTGTCTACGTAACATATTTAAGTGATTAACATTTGCAAGAACACATGTTAATGTAAGAGCAAGATAAGCCAATGCAAATGTGAAATGCTGGTGCATTAATAACCAGTGTAGCCACCAGAATGTTGAACACATGAATGCATTGTGTTGTACAGGTGCCAGATGTCAGTTTGTGGGATGGAGTCTCATGCCTATTGCACTTAGTCAGTTGATACAGGGATGTTTAATGCTGGTTGTGGATGATACTAGAGTTGCCATCCGATGATGGCCCATATGTGCACGATTGGCAATAGATCTGGTTATTGAGCCAAACAAGGCAACATGTCGGCACTATAGAACATGTTGGGTTACAACAGTGGCATGTGGGCAAGTGTTGTCCTGTTGGAAAACACACCTGGAAAGACCATTCGTGAATGAGAGCACAATAGGTCGAGTCAACAGATTGATGCACAAATTTTCAATCAGGACGTGTGGGGTAATCAGGAGAGTGCTCCTGCTGTCATACAAAAATGAACCTCAGAGTATAGCTCTAGGTGTAGGTCCTGAGCCTACCACCCACACACGTTGGCTGTGGATCCTCAATGACCTCACTCTAACCAGTACACAGACATCACTGAAACTGAAGTGGAACCAGCTTTCGTCAGGAAACACAACAGATCTCCAGCTTGCCCTCCAGTGAGCTCTTGCTTGGTATCACCGATGTCAGAAATGTCAATGGTTTGGGGTTAGTGGAATGCTCGCTACAGGGCAGTTGGCTCAGTTCTGTCACTGAAGTAACAGATTTGTAACAATTTGTTGATTGCTGCTGCAGATGTAGTATGATGTGCCAGTCCCATAATGCTGAACACTAATGGTCTTCCTTCTCAGTAGTGCCACACTGCTGTCTTGTGACCATTGATACTGCTGCCAACAGTCATGTACAGTGACTACATTCCTGCCAAATTTTTGTGCAGTATCACAGATGGAACATCCAAATTCTCACAGGCCTGTTACACGACCTCGTTCAAACTCAATGAGGTGTTGATAATTTCATCTTGGTTGTCTTAAAGGCATTCTTGGCTAATATCAACTCACCACGTCCAGTCTCAAAGCTGATGACTGTTACAGTGTGTATTTAAAGCAAATCTGATTTGCATGCTCATAGAGGCACTACTAGTGCCACTTATATGCAGTTGACCCGAAATCTGAATAGACATCATTTTTCAGGTGTAGAAATATATCTACCAACTTATGTATCAACTTGGTGTTGGGATTGTTTACATCAGTATACTTTAAAAAAGAATACTTCTGTACATTTTGACAAATGTCAGTCCCTTCCGTGAGTTATCAGTTTGTAGTTTAGCAATGAAAAAGCCAACAATAAGGTTGAAGTCTGTTCCAGAAAAATAAAAACAAAAATCAGATGCCTAAACTGGAGGAAATACGGTAGTTTTCTTGTTGCTGACATAAACAGTGAAATTTTACCACTGAACTATAACATGAGTATAAATGCATAGGTAATAATTTTTCTACTTTTGTGTATTGTGAAGTGGATTAAAAATAATCGAGAACCATTAAGCACTCCCCATAAACATGATTTGTACAGAGATATGACAATGTGAGTATTATGGCAATTTCAATACTGGGGTTGAAACTATGAAGAGATAAATGTACAGATTAAAATTACACATAATAGAGGTAGCCATTGTCAAGTACTCTTCCACACCATTGGTTTTTTAATTACATCATTAAAATTCCATATGTGTACTACTTCTATTCAGGGAAATGTAACTTGTAAGTGTTGCATTTGTTAAGATATTTTGTTTCAAACAAATGTTTAGAATTTTTTGATAGCATCTCATCTGTGACTCTTGCAAATCTGCTGTTCATAATAGTCAGTTACACAATATTATTTCTTCAGTGACTTGAGCTTCTGTATGTAGTGTTAATATTTGTCTCCTTCAAACATCAAACCTACACAAATGTAGAGTCTTATTGGTAAATGATCTTGTTTGTTGGTAGAACAGACATATCTTTGTAATTTGAAATCATGTTTATTTGATTTTAGCGGTTTCAGCTGAAGTACTCTGAGACATATCTTGTAAAAGAGATATTATTTTTCTTGCAAAAGATTTATTATTTTTCATTTATTTTTAAAACTCTTGTGATGAACTATTTATTCTGTGTGAGGCCCATGTCATAGAAAATGAATAAGGCCAAAGAAAGAGAGTTAAAATTGGTTGTAACCAGTGATCTCTATACAACTTGGATGTAGAAGTCTGGTTTCTGGCACAGAATTGCAGTGTGTCTGCAGATTCATGTGCTGTGCATCGTTCACCACATTGTAGTTTGGCAAACAAATTTCCATCGGTCTGTACATGACAAAGAATTGCAGACTGATTTCTTGTTTTGAACCTTATCTCAACATGTAATGTAAAAGGTTGATGGGGGAGCAGAATTGAAAAGTATTTTCTTTTCATATTATTTCCTAGCAGCCAAGTTACAGTTTGGCAAGAAACAAAAATTAACATCTATGGTTGGCGCAATCAGACAGCTATAGTTCAACATCCACGTAGTGTAGATATCACTGATTGTAGCTCACAGGCAGTGTATATAAGAATAATTAAAGATAATCTCTAGCTCTCTTTCAACTTTTTCTTAAAACAACAGGTTGGGAAGCGAGGACTTTTTCTTCTTGGACTTCACTTCAGTTGTCAACTGTGATATGATAATAGGAGGTATATGTATATGGATTCTGTGTACCATCTCACTTACTGAGTAATAATTATCACTTTTCTGATAAATGCGGCCATCAGTTTGCCTTGGATGAATTGTTGCAGGGCTCAGTACAATCATGGTTCCATAGGCAACTGCAAACATTTTTCCATTAAGACATTGCCATCTTGTCTCACAGTGGGATATATGTATGAACAGTTACAGCAATTAATTTTGAAATAATAATTGGTTTGCTTACTTTTTTCCATGTGCCCTGTTTTTATTTGACTGTCCCTTATACAACTGCAGTGGGAACGGGATCATCAAGACTCAGCAGTGGAAATGGGTCACTTGGTTGGATGAATCACACTTCTTATTACACTAGGTTGATGATGGTGTCCAGATATGCCCTCATGCAGGTGAATGACTGCTTGAAACATGCACCACTCCATGGACAAATGACAGTGGGGACTGTGTTATATGATGGAGGACTTTCAACTGGGCTTTTGTGGGAACTATGGTAATAATCAAAGACACCATGACAGCTGTGGCCTAGAAGTATGTGAACATGATTTTAGGTCGCCTGCATCTCTTCATACTTGATTTCATCCCTGACGGCAATGGCATCTTCCATCAAGAAAGCAGTCCATTTCAAAAGACCAGAATTGTGATAAAGTGGTTTGAGGATGATGACAGGGAATTCACATTGATGTCTTAGCCACCAAATACACCTGATCGGCAGCAGATCGAATACATCTCAGATGCCATCAGATGCCAGAAGAATCTTTATACACTAACTCCTGTGTTGCCCCTGGCAGCCACAACAGAGCCTAATGCCAAATGCCTAATGCCTTGTGCCTGGCCTGGTGGTGAAACATCCATCACTATGCGTGTGACACTCCAACGTGTCAAGTAAATGTAACTCATCCACGAACAAAGTGGCTTGCAAGGCACTTTTTCAGTGATTTCTTGAGTATTGTTCATCAGTCTGGCCAGACTCTTACCAGGTAAAACCAACAGAAGAGAAAGAGAGAGAGAGAGAGAGAGAGAGAGAGAGAGAGAGAGAGAGAGAGCAGATCCAACAAAGAGTGATGTGTTTTGTTGATGTGAGAGCATTACAGAGATGCTCAACAAACTCCACTGGCAGATGCTACAAGAGAGGCGTTGTGCATCACAGAGAGTTTTACTATTCAAATTTTGAGAGAGTACTTTCCGGGAAGAGTTGGGTAACATATTACTTCCTTCCACATACATCTTATGAAAAGATCAGGATGGGAAAACTTGAGGAACTTGAGCTATTTACAGAGGTTTACCAAAAATCACTTTTTCCATGCATCATTCACAAATGGAACAGGGAATGGGTGGATCAGTTAGTGGCACCAGAAGTACATTCCATCACACACCATCTGGTGTGGAGTATTGATGTAGATGTAGGTGCAGATGTAGAATCCAGCCCTTTAGCCCATTCTTAACTTGCTACTCCCTACTGGAACTTTCAACTCCGTCATTCTGCCTGTGTTACTGCCAGTTCATCTTTGAGTTTTAAGATCAACTACACTTTCTCCATTATCACTGAGACATATGCACAGCTACTACATTGCCAAGGGCTATCCAGATTTCCATTCAAACATGACAGAACTGTAGTCATTATTCACACTGGTAACCATTTCTCACTACCCTGTGGCAGTTTTCACATTTGCCCACTGTGGTGATATTATTTTTCAGTCTGGACAGATTATTTAGTGACAGTTGTTCAATAAGAAACTGCAGATAAGTGGTTTTTTGATGTTTATGTATTGAGATGGGCATAATTATGATACTTATTTTACAGAAGAAACATGTACATGTGATAAGCAAATATTACTGGTCAGCTAAATGTTATCTTAATAAATATTATTCAACTAAAGATCATTTCCTGTATGTGGTGTAGCAGCAGAGACTGACATTATGTTACGTTACATTTGCTGTGCAAGTATTAAGTGAACAAAAATTTTTGTAAAATGTTATAATGCAGTGAGTTATTTTTATCCTTAAATTGATGTAATGTTCATAATTGCTCTTTGAAAAGTACTGCTTGCTGTTTAATTCAGTTATTAGCTTTGTTGTCCCTGTAAGAACTCTAATCACTGATACATAGTGTAAACATGTGTATGATATCACTTCTACAGCTGTGGATATAGTAAAACAAAAATTCTAATCAGATATTATTCATATAACAGCTTGTTAATTACTGAAACATAAAAATTTAGTGATGCTTCGAAGTCTTAGTGATATTTTCAGCCTGAGAACGTGAGACTAGACTAGGATATGGGGAAGGTTAAATGCAAGAGATGGGATTTGATAACAGCTCCTGGTTTCTGCGGTACTTTTTAACCAGTTATAGAAAATGCACACTTTACAGTCAGATTAGAGAATGACTAAAATTGAAACCATTCAGAAGAAGCGGAAATGTATTGATCAAGGCTGTATCATTGTTCAACAATAATCTGGGAACTAGACATCAAACTTAGAAACATATGAGTGTCTGATATATGGGTATAACTCATTTGATGACATTACTACAAAATTATTGATAAAGACTGTCAGATCAAACAGCACCAAATATGACTTGACAGAAAATGAAACAATTAAGAAAGAGTAAGATGTCAAACTGTACATAATGTTTGCTGTGAAGGTAAGAAAATTAAACAAGATGGGGTCATACAGAGCAGTTTGGTACGGCTGAAGAAATTATTCTTCATCAAAATGTCGATAATGACCAGCACAACTACCAATGCACCAACATAACACAACACTCAAAAAAAAGAAGCTCTGATGCTCAGCACTGAATAGGACATTTCTGTATCCCATGTTGGCACAACACTTGCCTGTCTACGGCTTCATTTGTAACTTACATATTCCTCCTAGGCCATTTGTTAGACATAAATTGATGAGCAAAAACATTATAGTTAACTGCTTAACACATTAACTGCCATGAGGCTGTCGGCAGCCACAGCAGAGACTCACTTGCACCTGACATTTCATGCCTCACACTGTTTACTCATCAGCCATCAGTATTCCTGTGGCAGTTGAGGTATTAACGAGCTGTTGGTCTACATTTCAAATGCATACAACAGCGATTCTACATGGCATGGATTCGACAAGTCCTTGGTAGATTTCAACAGGTATGTGGCATCAGTGATCTATACTCAAATCAGGCCATATGCGTAAATTATGAACCGGTCATTTGTGGGCATGGAGCTGGCACCTGATGGCATCCCAGATGTGTTCCATGGGGATCAGAACAAACGAATTTGTTGGCCAAGGCATCGACATGAGTGCACTATCATGCTCCTCAAACTACTGTAGCACAGTCCTGGCTTGTGACACAGGCAGTTAACCTGCTGGAAGATGCCATCACTATCAGGGAAGACATCAAGTATGAAGGGATGTGAGTGGTCTGCAGTAGTGGTAATGTAGCCTACAGCTGTCTACGATTAATACTACAGGTCCTATGAAAACCCAGCTAATTGGCCCCCATAGAATAGTTGTGAACCCACTGGCCTGTGTTTGTGATGGGTTGCACTTTTTGAGATTCCGTTTTTCTGGATGATAGCATATCTAGACACTTCCATTGGCCTAGTGTATCAAGAAACGTGATTCATCTGACCAGGTGACATGTTCCCATTGATTCACAATCACATCATGATGTCATGCCTAATAAAGTCATGGCTGACACTATTGTTGGGTCAACAAGGGGAACATTAGTGGTCGATTATGTGGAGCCCCATGCTAACAATGTGTGCTGAACAGTGCGCTGTGAAATGCTTGGGCCTGCAACAGAATTGTACTCTATCATCATATGTGCCACTGACTGCCACCTGCCCTACTTTACAGAAGGGGTACACTGCTGACCTCCATATTCTGTGATGGGCTGTGGATGTCTGACACCATGTTACCTACTTGTAGTTGCGTCCTCCTTAAGTCAGTCATAAACTAGTTCACCACCATAGCATGTGAACAGCCCACAAGTTTTGATGTTTCTCAGATGCTCATTGCCAGGCACCAGTCCGTATCAAAATTGCTCATGTCAGTGGATTTCTCCATTTGTGGCCTGTGTCATCATCTCTGTTGAACTTATATACCAGGTGGTTATAATTAAACTTTCCCTATTTAACATGTTATGACACAGAAACAAATTACTGTATGAGTACCAAACGTGGTACCATTAATATCCAGAGTATGGGGTCCTTGTGTCACAGCACCACTGTCCAGTTCCAAGTATGGCCACCAGGTGCCTTGATCAGTCATCGCGATTCATATTCTCATACACCTGACCAGTTGCAGTGCACTTTTTGGTGTGTCAACATGAGTTTGGGCAAAAGGGGCAGGGAATTATTGATGAAGCTCTATTACCAAAACAACAGTAATGCTGCAGCGGCATTTTGAGAATATCACCAGCTGAAAGGATAATGGAAGGGTCCTCTTTTTCCACCTGCTTTGCAGAGCATGGTGAAGAAGATTGAATCAAGTGGAGAACAGGGCATCATTCAGGGAAGAGCCCGATGACCGGCTGCACCACAGGGGGTTGATGAAATTGCTGTTACTGTGGCAGGAAACACTGCGTGCAATTCCCAATCATCGGGCAGTGCGCGCGCTGTGTCATGACAATTGAACGTCCTGTGGGCCACTGTACGGTAGGTGCTTCGAATCATTTTCAAATTGTATCAGTACAAGAGCTATATTGTACAGCAGCATCCCCCACAGGATGCACAACAACATGTTGATTTCGCTCTCCACTTTCTTGCAAGGATTGAAGTTGGTGAGGGCTGGCCCTGGACAATCCTATGGACAGGCAAAGCTGATTTTTCTCTGACAGGTGAGGTGAACACACAGAACTACCGAGTGTGGGGATCTTCACCACCAGTCACTGTGCATGAATTTCCTCTATATGCTGAACATGTCATGGTATGGTGTGACTTCACAGCTACGTTCATCATTGGCCCATCCTTTTTTTCAACAGGCTGGTGCTCAAGGACCAAAGACATGCAGTTGACTGGCCAGCAGTACTGCAATATGCTTTGCCAGCATTTCATACCTTCCCTACAGGAGAGAGGTGAATTGAACTCAACAGTTTTCATGGAAGACAGGAGCCCAGTGCACATCACTCATGAAATTCACCTGCTTCTCCAAAACACATTTGGAAATGATCAAATTATCAGCTGATTGTTTCCAAATGCTTGGCCAGCATGATCACCTGATCTCACTCCCTGTGATTTCTGGCCTTTGGGGTACCTGAAGGACAGTGTTTACAAGGGTGACATTCACACATGTGCTGATCTGAAGTGCAGCAAATGAAGAGAAGTAACCAGCATACCTATGGACATCTTTGTTCTGCTGTGCAGAATGAAATCATTTGCTTTCAGACTTGTCTGGACACTGATGGGCGCCATATGGAGCCCCTTTTGTAGCAGCATTGGTACTAGAATGTGACAGTATGATGTGCCGTAGCAGCACATTAAAAGTGTTTCAATTGAATTGATTGTGCATTATTTCTCTTTCCCATGTTCTTGACATTAATGCAACCAAATTTGGTCCTCTTATGATAATTAGTTTTCATGTTATAATGTGTTAAATAGCAAAGTTTTATTATAACCACCCAGTACTTTTCATACCACATCATGTGCCTGTAATGCCTCCTGTAGGCATTCAGCATCACTGTGAGCTGTGGTCATAATGTGTCTGAAGAAACCAATAACTCGCACAGTCTATCTTCCCTGTGAATGCAGTTGGATTGTTATTGTCACACAGACATGACAACCATAGATAAGCTGGAGCTGCATACTAACAGTGAACCTCTTATTCCAAATAATTCTCTAATTATTTTAACTTATGTCACTGCATCGTTGTTTTTCATTTATAATCATGAGCATCTTCTGTTGCAAATGTTACCTCCATAATTGCAGAATAAGAGATCTTTACATACAGTGACCTACATCTACATCCATACTCCGCAAGCCACCTGACGGTGTGTGACGGAGGCTCCCTTCTATTCCAGTCTCATATTGTTCGTGGAAAGAAGGATTGTCGGTATGCCTCTGTGTGGACTCTAATCTCTCTGATTTTATCCTCATGGTCTCTTCACGAGATATACGTAGGAGGGAGCAATATATTGCTTGACTCTTCAGTGAAGGTATGTTCTCGAAACTTCAACAAAAGCCCGTACTGAGCTACTGAGCATCTCTCCTGCAGAGTCTTCCACTGGAGTTTATCTATCATCTCTGTAACACTCCGTAACATTACTAAATGATCCTGTAACGAAGTGCGCTGCTCTCCGTTGGATCTTCTCTATTTCTTCTATCAACCCTATCTGGTACGGATCCCACACTGCTGAGCAGTATTCAAGCAGTGGGCGTACAAGCGTACCGTAACCTACTTCCTTTGTTTTCAGACTGCATTTCCTTAGGATTCTTCCAATGAATCTCAGTCTGGCATCTGCTTTACCGACGATCAACTTTATATGATCATTCCATTTTAAATCACTCCTGATGCGTACTCCCAGATAATTTATGGCATTAACTGCTTCCAGTTGCTGACCTGCTATATTGTAGCTAAATGATAAGGGATCTTTCTTTCTATGTATTCGCAGCGCATTACACTTGTCTACATTGAGATTCAATTGCCATTCCCTGCACCACGTGTCAATTCACTGCAGATCCTCCTGCATTTCAGTACAATTTTCCATTGTTACAACCTCTCGATATACCACAGTATCATCCGCAAAAAGCCTCAGTGAACTTCCGATGTCATCCACAACGTCATTTATGTATTTTGTGAATAGCAACGGTCCTACGACACTCCCCTGCGGCACACCTGAAATCACTCTTACTTCGGATGACTTCTCTCCATTGAGAATGACATGCTGCATTCTGTTATCTAAGAACTCTTCAATCCAATCACACAATTGGTCTGATAGTCCATATGCTCTTACTTTGTTCATTAAACGACTGTGGGGAACTGTATCAAACGTCTTGCAGAAGTCAAGAAACATGGCATCTACCTGGGAACCCGTGATATGTAGTACTTGTCATTTTACTATGTCTGGCATGTGTTAACATTCGTTACACAAGGCTACAGTTCATGTCTGCTTGTGTAGCCCTACTCCAAGAGCCACTGAACAGTGCCTGGGAGAAAGTGCTACATATCAACGTAGTGACTGTGTGCTATCCTTCACCACATATCAAGAGAGGGAAAAGTGACTCTATATGCCTTGGTACATGTCCTAATCTCTCTTATTCTTGAAAACTCCATGCAGGGTATACAATAGAGGCAGTGGAATAATAGCATTATGTCTTTCAGTTACTGATTATCAAAATTAACGGAGTTACATGGGAACAACAACTTTGTTCCGAAGACTCAATTTTGAGTTCCCTGAGTATAGCAGTTTCATTTTTGAACAGCTGAAGTAGTATAGCTTTGCTGGATCAATGACAAAGGAGCCACCACCCTTCTCCCCTCCCTCCCCCCTTGACTTCGTGGATGATGTCATGGAATTTTGCTAAGTAAGTCCACTCTTCTGACATAGGCCAGCTGCCCGAAGTACAAAATTGCAGGAAATTTAAAAAATGGTGGAAAATTCAAAATGGCTCAGGTTTTTACCCCCACTTAGCTTGTGAGGTACACTTGTCCTAAATGCAGACAGGTGAGAAATACAAGATGATGCATTGTTATGTTGATGTAAAATTCAAGAATAGTCTGTATGATGTCATGATGCATGATGGCTGGTCTGGAAATTATATGACAGTCTTTATGATTTCAGAATCCAAGATAGCAACCTGGAGATATGAGGAAAGTCTACATGGTTATCAGGTTACTTGTATCCAAGATGCTGGACCAAAGGAAACGAGGACAGCCCACATGGTTGTCAGACCACTTACCTTAAGTTTAAAATGATGTGAAATTAAAAAAAAATCATTGGTGTCCCTCTCCTATGATGTTAAATTTTAGTTGCCCTAAGCTTAAGTCCACTTTTGCCATGCTGGAACAGTGGCCACCAATCCTGGGATCAGACGGGAACAATTACACTACAACAAGGAGAGCCTTCCCCACACTGGGGACACAATAGGGGCTCAGCATCATGCCAAGTGCAACTGACTTATCCATACATATTGCTTCCAGTAAGGTTCTCAAGTGCCATGGGCATAATACATATTACTTTAGGCAGGGGGGTTACCTTCATTGTCTCGGATGTTATTTAATTTAGCATATGTTAAAATTCAGGAGTAAGTAAGAAACATGAATTTTATTGTTTTCTCCAAAACCTATTCCTGCCCTGAGATACAGGCCTCCAAAGATGAGACTCTGAATGTTGTTTTGAAGATGTGAATTTTTGAAAAAATTTTAAAATGCTGTTTCTCTGTAACAGTTCTAGATATTTTGTTAGAGTTTTTTTTATTTGAAAGATAACTGTTTTATGATTACAACGATATCCTCCATTTGGACATGTCTGTCAAAGTTCCTTTACTGTTGCCTTTTGAATTTTTTTTATAATTTACAGAATTTTTTTTTTTTTTCAAAAATGCCAATCCAGAAAAGTTAGATTTTTTTTTCTGTTGATTAGTACCATGTAGTACACTATATTCTCTGTGATGGAGAGCTTCCACTTTTAAGTTGGATAGGTTTTATTTTAAAAAGGTCTTTTTCTTTTAACTTTCAGGGGTAATGTATGTCTTCGCTGAAGTTGTTTCTTACTAAATTCTTTGTTACAATGTTTATTTCTATTGTCCTTGTTGCAATTATTTCTTATCACTTTCTTTGTTGCAGTTATTTATTTTCACTTTCATTGTTGCAGTTATTTATTTTCCCTTTCATTGTTGCAGATATTTCTTACACTTTGTTGTAGTTTCTTGTTAGTTTCTTTGTTGTGGTTGTTTGTTGTAGGTTTCTGTATTGTAGTTGTTCAGTGCTAATTTGTTTACTGAAGAGGCTTCTAAGAAATCTGAGACCATCCAGTGAGTTCTGTGTTTTCGTGAGGAATTTGCCAGTTGACACAGTTGCAGTGTGTTTTGTGATAAGGATTATTTAGAATGTTCTCAATTGAAGACTGTGTTACAATGATAGTAGCTGAACAAGGTGAAGCCTCCCATGGTGCAGATGATGCAGATTTTGGATTGATAGAGAAAGAATTAAACACCCTGAATTAGTGAACTACAGAGGTAGGTGTCAGTCCTGTTAAGAAACCATGGTCAGTAAAGTCGAGTCATGAGCTCTATGCATCAAGAAAGCACAGAGAAATGACTAAAGCTATGGATGAACGCACTACAGCAAAACTGACCACACTCTTCAATGTAGAAATTCCATCTTCAGAAGAAAATGAATCAAAGCACTCTTGCACCTCTTGCCAGGAATTTTTCGCAAATATCAATTCAGCTGTTGAATATTGTGCATCCTACAGTGAAAAAGTGCAAGTTTTAACTATTATTCCAGAGACATTTTCAAAGAAAACAATTTTGAACCAAGTTCCATCAGTATCAAAGTACATAGTACACAAATTAATAAATGTGAGGTCTGTAAAAGGAGTCTTTGGAAGACCAGATCCCTATTATGGTCGTCCTGTAGAAGCAGCTCAAGTTCAAATAGTGCAGTCATTTTATCTGAAAGATATATGGGACTGTTCTCACCTGAGTGCCAACAAAAAAGATACTAAACTGTAACAGCTGAAGGTCAAGAAGTTGTGAAAGTGAAGAGGTACCTGACTCGCAATATTAAAAAAAAACTTTTGCACTTTATAAGAGCAACTATACAACTTCACATATTGAAAGATCAAAATTTTATGCATTCTTACCTAAGTGGGTATTTCCACACCCACCTAGAGATGTCTGCTTATGTGTGAACTGTACGAATTTTGAACTGTGTGTGGTAGCTTTGAAGAACTTACTGGAGCATGTGACATATGACACCTTGGTTGGGCACGTGAAGTCATTAGTAGTCTGTGACATAAAGTGAGAGACTTGTCTGTTTCAAAAATGTGGTGATTGCCCTGGAAAGGGAGGACCGTCTTTACAGACACTTGCCCTGGAAGACACAGCAGATAAATCTGCAGAAATTATATATGCAACATGGGTGGAAAATAAACTAATTAAGAAAACTGTTGCCTTTGACAGTTTCATTAATGAACTTGGTAAATGGTGAGTGAAAGTGGTAACACACCAGTATCTGAAGAAATTGCAACAACACATTGCAGAAGTGAAAGGGTGTGTATAGGCTGAAGAACTATGTTTAGTGCTTCACTGTGATTTTGCTGAGAACTGGTCGTTTATTCTCCCACATGAAGTACAAGGGTACCATTGGAGTAATGACCAGGTTTCAGTTTTTACAGGAGTGACTTTTACAAAACAAGACCACAAGTGTTGCAAATATAAGTGATGACACAGGTCATGACTCAGCACATGTTTTGCTAGCAATGTGCAAAATTCTTCAACTGCAAACAGGGAGAGAGAAGATTATCATTATTTATGATGGTGCTCCTAGTCATTTTAAAAACTGTTATCAGCTGTTTGAATTGAGTAAGTTGCTTGTGCCAACTCACTGGGTATACAGTGCTACTGGTCATGGGAAGGGGCCTCATGATGGTGGAGGCGGCCTGCTGAAGCACCATACTACAAAACATAATCTTTCCAGACCAAATACAGCTGCGATTCAGAATGCTGAGGGTTTTATGAGAGTAGTGAAATCTTACACATCCACAGCCCTTATTCTTTTGTCCAAAGACGAAATCAAAGAATTCTATGAACAGAAAAAAGAAGGATGGTCCAAACAAACTACTCCTATGTAAGGAATTCAGATGGCACGTCAGAAACAGCAGGATAATATTCAAATTCACAACCTGAGAAGGGGGATGTTTGTGGTGTGTGTGTATCACTGTGACTGGTGGATTGCTGAGATTATAGACACCAGTTATGATTTAAACAAAATTATAGTGAACTTTATGCTACCACATGGACCAGCTGCTGGATATCGGTTTCCAGCTGAAGGACAGCAACAATGCCATCAGTGCTCACTTCCTGTTCACAACATATTGAAGACTGTAAGTGCTCCAGTTCCTACTGGTTCCACAGGGGGGCATCACTCTATATTAAAGGGAGGTACTGAAGCAGTGAAGCACATTTTTAGTTGATTGACTGCCTAAATGGCTCTGAGCACTATGCGACTTAACTTCAGAGGTCATCAGTCGCCTAGAACTTAGAACTAATTATACCTAACTAACCTAAGGACATCACACACATCCATGTCCAAGGCAGGATTCGAACCTGCGACAGTAGCGGTCGCTCGGCTCCAGGATGTAGCCCCTAGAACCGCACGGCCACTCCGGCCGGCGATTGACTCGCTAAGTCAGTACGAAACAGAGTGCACAGAAGTTATATAAACTGAAACATTTAAGTATTTGGACCTTTCACATGCATTTTGGAACCATTTAAAATGCTTGAAGAATGAATCTCTTACTCACCTTTCAAAACTAAATCTACGTTAAATAAGTCTAGATTTTGATTTTTATGAGTCTGTTATGCGATAATGTGGCAATAAATCAGATTATATGTATGGAAAAAAATTCAATTGTTTATAAAAGCTGTTCAACCTAAAAGTGGAAGCTCTCCATTTCAGGGACTGTAGACTTATATGGTATTAATCAACAGAAAAAAATAAAAAATTATGGATTGGCATTTTTGAAAAAAGAAGTATTTTTCCATAAATTGTAAGAAAAGTTTAGGACACTGTAGTAAAAGAACTTTGACAGAGAAGTCCAAATTGAGGATTTGTTTGTTATCATAAAGCAATTATCTTTCAAATAAAAAAAAAAACCAACAAAATATCTAGAACTGTTCAAGAGGCACAGCATTTTAAATTTTTTTCCAAAATTCGCATCTTCAAAATGGTATGTGGAGTGTCATCTTTGGAGGGCTGTATCTTGGAGCAGGAAGTTTTTAATAGAAAAAAAAATACTTGTTCCTTACTTAGTCCTTCATTTTAACATAGCTAAATTCAATAACATCCAAAACTATAAAGGTAAGATTTTTTCCTAGCCTGCCTGAACTGATATGGACTATGCCCATGCTAATCTGCACTGTGGACACATTAGGTTTCTTATTGTGTATTTCTGCTGTTCCAGGGCAGCCCTGCATGCACATTATATGGCAATCCAATAACACTTCAGCATTTGAGAGTTGCAGTTATATATATTGATAACAGTTTTGAGAATTCTCTGCTTAAAACTATACAACATTTATGTATACAATAGGTAATTCGTTACAAATCCGCAACATGGGTATTTTTTTACAGTTTTTGCTGTAACAAGGGATAATTTGTTACAATTGTTCACGCAAGATGGGATAATTTATTACAGTTTTGGGGCAGGTTGTTACAGTTTTGCGGCGATTTATTCCAGTTCTGGGAGTGTTTTGTTACAATTTTCGATGAAAAATTAAGATGTGTGGTATGAGGCGCTATGTGGTCTCCACTGCGCTGCACATAAATTGTTCAATTTTCCCTCTGTATTGCCACTTCATATAAAATATTCTATGTCTGAACTTCATTCAAAATATTTCTCAATGGTCTTCATAAAATCAGACTTCTCACAAACTTGAATAACTTTAAGTTCGATGACTGTCAGAAGTACACTACTTGCCATTAAAATTGTTACACCAAGAAGAAATGCAGATGATAAACGGGTATTCATTGGACAAATATATTATACTAGAACTGATATGTGATTACATTTTCATGCAACTTGGGTGCATGGCAGCAGTGGAACATTTTCTGTATCCAGAAAGGCCCGTACAGGACCTGCAACATGCAGTCGTGCATTATCCTGCTGAAATGTAGGGTTTCGCTGGGATCGAATGAAGGGTAGAGCCACGGGGCATAGCACATCTGAAATATAACGTCCACTGTTCAAAGTGCCGTCAATGTGAACAAGAGGTGACCGAGACGTGTAACCAATGGCACCCCATACCATCACGACGGGTGACATGCCAGTATAGTGATGACGAATACATGTGTCCAATGTGCGTTCACTGCGATGTCGCCAAACACGGATGTGACCATCATGATGCTGTAAACAGAACCTGGATTCATCGGAAAAAATCACGTTTTGCCATTCGTGCACCCAGGTTCGTCGTTGAGTACACCATCGCAAGCGCTCCTGTCTGTGATGCAGCATCAAGGGTAACCGCAGCCACGGTCTCCGAGCTGATAGTCCAGGCTGCTGCAAACGTTGTCGAACTGTTCGTGCAGATGGTGGTTGTCTTGCAAAAGTTCCCATCTCTTGACTCAGGGATCGAGACGTGGCTGTACGATTCATTACAGCCATGTGGATAAGATGCCTGTCATCTCGACTGCTAGTGATACAAAGCCATTGGGATCCAGCAAGGCGTTCAGTATTACCCTCCTGAACCCACCGATTCCATATTCTGCTAACAGTCATTGGATCTCGTCCAACGCGAGCGAGCGATACGATAAACCGCAATCGGGCTACAATCCGACCTTTATCAGAGTCGGAAACGTGATGGTACGCATTTCTCCTCCTTACACGAGGCATCACAAGAACGTTTCACCAGGCAACGCCGGTCAACTGCTGTTTGTGTACGAGAAATCGGTTGGAAACTTTCCTCATGTCAGCACGTTGTAGGTGTCGCCACCGGCGCCAACCTTGCGTGAATGCTCTGAAAAGCTAATCATTTGCATATCACTGCATCTTCTTCCTGTCGGTTAAATTTCGCGTCTGTAGCACGTCATCTTCGTGGTGTAGCGATTTTAATGGCCAGTAGTGTATTTCACTGCAGTCGAACATACCTTAGTGTTTCTACAACCTAGCAAGCTTGTTGAATTTCTCCAAGTCTGTACACATGGTTGTTTCACATTACATCTCCTGACACTCGCTATCATGACCTGCAAAAGACTTCCCGCACTAGTGAATGTCCTTGTTGAAGGAATCTTACTGGCATTTGTCAGAGAAAATGATTTCGAAATCCTGTGGAAACATGCAAGCTCGCAGATAGAAGTTTCACTATCCCGATAATCGATTACTAACATGAGAAACTTTAATATATTGCTCACACCTTCAAATTCCTCAATTGTCACCATTTAGGAATCCGCTGGAAATGTTAGAAGTCTTATGTATGATGAAAAACACAATAATAGGTGAGGAATCACCTAAAGACATTGAAAAATGCAATGTTAAACTGGACATTAGATTGCTGTATATTTATAGGCTGGATGAGCGGAGTTTAAATTTTCATCTACAGGGTGGTTATAATTAAACTTTCGCTACTTGCCCCAGTGTACACTGAAAATTATTTACCACATGAATACCCAACTTTATAGGAATAGCGTTCAGATTGTGCGCAGCGGGATTTGCATTACTAGTAGTGTTACTGTCATGACATGCTGTTAGGTGCTGATACTGGTATGGCGACGCAGGTTTGAAACAAGCATCAGAATGCATTACAGTCGCAGACAGTCAACATGGGTCTGAACAACGTGAGCGGGGCTCAACGTGTAAAGCTGTTTTAGAAAAACAATGGCACTCTTCGTGAGTATCGACGCATTAAAGTAATACAGAGAGTTCCTCTTTCTGCACCCGTTTTGATGAACTTGGCTCAGAAGCTCGAATTAACTGGCAGTTTGGGAATTGTTCTAGAAGAGGCTAACGGCTAATTGCGCCACTAATTGTTCAAGAAGTTATTGTTGCTATGGATGAGAATGCTGAATGCAGTGAGCGATCTTTATTTCATAGAACTCGCGAAATATGGTGAAACGAGTATAGTTGTGCAACGATGTTAGTGGAGGGCACTTCCAAGTTGGTATGTATGTAATCTCTTAATTGTGTAGTCTGGAAGAGCAGTTGAACGGAATGGACAGTGTCTTGAAAGGAGGGTATAAGATGAACATCAACAAAAGCAAAACGAGGATAATAGAATGTAGTCGAATTAATTCGGGTGATGCTGCGGGAATTAGATTAGGAAATGAGACACTTAAAGTAGTAAAGGAGTTTTGCTATTTGGGGAGCAAAACAACTGATGATGGTCGAAGTAGAGAGGATATAAAATGTAGACTGGCATTGGCAAGGAAAGCGTTTCTGAAGAAGAGAAATTTGTTAACATGGAGTATTGATTTAAGTGTCAGGAAGTGGTTTCTGAAGGTATTTGTATGGAGTGTAGCCATGTATGGAAGTGAAACATGGACGATAAATAGTTTAGACAAGAAGAGAATAGAAGCTTTCGAAATGTGGTGCTACAGAAGAATGCTGAAGATTAGATGGGTAGATCACATAACTAATGAGGAGGTATTGAATAGAATTGGAGAGAAGAGGAGTTTGTGGCACAACTTGACGAGAAGAAGGAATCGGTTGGTAGGACATGTTGTGAGGCATCAAGGGATCACCAATTTAGTACTGGAGGGCAGCATGGAGGGTAGAAATCGTAGAGGGAGACAAAAAAATGAATACACTAAGCAGATTCAGAAGGATGTAGGCTGCAGTAGGTACTGGGAGATGAAAAGGCTTGAACAGGGTAGAGTAGCATGGAGAGCTGCATCAAACCAGTCTCAGGACTGACGACCACAACAACAAAGTCCCCCAAATTTGCAAATGTGTAAATGTGTCCCATAGTTGATTCAAGTTTTATGACTCATTAGTATCATTAGTACTACAGCCAGTTGGGAGCTTATCTGTATGTGTATAAGAATCTGCTACTACTTTACTGGGTACACTAACAAACACACTGTTTGAATTACGAAACGAATGTACTACTAAAACAATCACTAATACTATACCAACTTCACCTCATTGACCATGCATCTTTAAGAACTATTGTAGTTCATTGTCCTGTACAAGCATCCTTATAATTGACTGTTGTATGAGGCTCAAATGTTACTACAGTTGTCTGAGGAGCACTCAGATTGGTCTCTTAGTCAAAAAATTCTGTACTCATCCAGAATCTTATTGGATGCCACCTCTACACTCGCAATTTATGTGAGTTGTATGTAAACATGCGATGCCAGATACACCTGGAACTAAGTGCTACAGAGAAGATTCGTCTGGCTGCTCGATCTGCAAGCCTGCATGTAGAGTGTAGCGCTTTTCGTAACAGCGGACCTCTCTATATAGAGAGCCAGTGAACACTATCCCGAAAAATGCCTTACAGAAAGAAGCATACCTGCAGCCATCAGAAATGATTTAGAAATCTTGTAGACACATGGAACGTTCATACTGCGATTATAGCAGCTTGACCTCTAGACCAACGCGACTATCCCATTCAATTCCAGTATTTCTCTCTTGGAATCTTTTATATATATTGACATGAAATTCGCTGTTGTCATCGTAAAATTGACTGATTTGTTGTATGTATGCTCTAAAATGTCTATGTCTGTTTCCTATTCTGCCGTTTTGGATACCTACCTTTCATCTCCTTCGGTCGGAAACCTGTGACACATGGCGATTTTTTCGATACTTGTAAGTACGAAAAAGGTCACGTTTGCTTTCCTTCTCGATCCTTCCCTAATCCGAGCTTGTGATCCGCCTCTAATGTCCTCGTTGTCGATGGGACGTCAAACACTAATCCTCCTCCTCCTCCTCCTTCTTTGTAAACATAAAGATTTCACGCTGCTTCTGCTAAGCTACGTACTGTAGCCTTAGAAAAGTGAGTTTGTAGACAACCATTGCCTTAGGTTAGGCGCAAACAGCTGGAAAACGTATCTCAATGTGAAAGTCTTGAATTTCGACATAAAACTGGAAAAAATAAAGTTCCATTCTCTCTTTACATTAGAGTCGAAGAAATGAAGGTGCATGTAGCAAATGTGAAGTATACCATTTCTCTGTCGTATGTGGCACATTTGAAAGCATCTTGGATAAGAATCGAATCGCTCAGTCTCATAACTGTAACAATGTTCAGTTGGTGACAGGGATTGGTGCAATTCTGCTGACGTTGTGCTCACGTTTCTCTGGCTATTTACTTGACTGTTGTTGTGAGAGTAGGTGATCTAGTGTTCTGTTCGCGAGGTTAGTACTGTATCAGCAGAATACTGCTAAGTTTAGACCTCAAATGTTGATGCCCTGCACTTGTCTATTTCCACCATGGATCAGACTTTCACTGCGTTGGCTAGTGAGACGTGCATTGATAATAGTCGGTCTTTCGTAAGTATAACTGACAACGAACTGTAGGCATTGGCCGGGAGCGTGCACTTTGTTGAAAATCTCGTTGAAAACGACCAATAAAGGTGTTGCGCGGGTTCTAGGGGAGCACACACACAATGAAGGTAACACGGAATAGTGAACAGTAAAATATATTACTCATCTTCCATAGCGCTGGTTACAGCAATTGTTGAATGCAGAAGGGAGTGCAGGTTTAGCCTATGTGTCCTGCTTTGACTACAGTTCATAAACACTAAACAAATAATGTTTTCTGAACTGAAATCGGAAGAAAACTAATCTTCTGCCTTCATGTATTATTCGAAGAATAGTTCTAAATCAACAGCACTCAGTTTAAATCTCTAGGCAGGCGGTGCTTGTCCAGGCACGATAATTCTATTCGCTGTTCTGTTTCTACTGAAGACTAACCACTGTCTAACTATCGGCTACTATTTCTCTCTCACTCGATGACTTGGAGACGCCATGAATGTTCCGCAGGAACTCCCTAGCAGCACTTGGACTGACTTACAATTTGCAACTATCAGTTCAGTTCGTGCATGGTTACTTAGCGCACGTCACCGTTTCTAGTGGCGCTGCCGCTCCAGGGCGCGTGATTTCGCTGGAAGAGTGATTGGTTTGCGTGCAGCGGTGTTCCTGCCGCCGACTGACGTTCATGGTACTTCTGGTCCAACTGTCGCAAGTTCTTCTTGTGTGGTATCTTAGTACACCACAAAAACCAAAACCAAAACCTCTGTAGTTGAGATAAAGTACAATACTCGAGGCATAATAGAGATCTGAACGATACATCACGAGCGAACCTAAAACTATTTTCACAGCTTGTGGGTACAAGACTTTTATGCTACTTCTGTCAAGTCTTTAACTCTAATGTTAGAAATATCGAGTGACTGAAATCACGAACAGCATATTTCCAGCTAAATGATTCCCCTGTTCTACTCAAGAGAATACTACAGATCTGTCGATGAAGTACCCATGTTCATCTTCTTTACGATGAATTAAGCTCCATGATTCACAGGTCCATCTGATATTCAATCTCAGAAGACAGTATACCGTTAGAAAACCGCTGGAAATGCCTGATGTCCTATGAACAGGGTAAAAAAGTTTCAATTTTTGTGAGGAATCGTTTGAATATCACTTAAAATACTATGTTAGATTCCTTTATTGTTTATAGAAATGGTGATTGCAGTTCTAGGCTCTTCAGCCCGGAACCGCTCGATTGCTACGGTCGCAGGTTCGAATCCTGCCTCGGGCATGGATGTGTGTGATGTCCTTAGGTTAGTTATGTTTAAGTAGTTCTAAGTTCTAGTGGACTGATGACCTCAGAAGTTAAGTCCCATAGTGCTCAGAGCCATTTGAACCATTCTGAACTATAACATCATAGGAGTGGGTACACCAATGATTGATGAATTTCTCGTCATTTTAAATGTAGGGTAAGAGATTTGAGAAACATACAGTCTGTCCTCGTTCCCCTAGGTCTTCGATATAAAGTACCTGGAAACCACACAGACTGTCCTCACATCTCCAGGTCGCCATCTTGGATTCTGACGTCATAGACTGTCCTCTAATTCCCAAATCAGCCATCGTGGATCGCCAGAGTGGATTATGACGTCATACAGACAGTCCTTGAATTTCACATCAACAGTGCAATGAACCTTCTTGGATTTCCTGCCGGTTTACCCTTAGGACAGCAGCCCTGCTTGAAACATGACATCACAGGAATGGGGGAAAACCTGTAGCACAGTTGAGATCTTTTGAATTTTTCACCAATTTTTGTTTTTCCCACTATTTTTTGAACTTCCGGCAGACCTATATCAGAGGGATGGGGAAAATCTGCCAACATTGGATGACGTAATTAATGACATCATAGAGGAGGGGAAACTAGGTGAAGATACCTTTCGTCCTTGACTTGGCACAGGTACACTACTAGGCTATACTGTTAGCTATTGAGCTCTTCGCCTGACTAGTCACACAATTGTTTTGTATGCAGTTTTCTTTGCAGGTGCACAGCTGTTTTCCAGAACTCCCAACAGTCCTTCAATTTGCCTTCCCTACTACAAATTTCTTATGTTCTTCTCATTTCGAATCAGTTCCAAGGACTATACATCTATATTTAAAAGTGATGGTATCCTTAAGGTAACCACTGATCTTGGAATTAAATGATATTACGATTTACTCTCATATACTCAAGCAATAAAGCTATTGCTGCATCTCTGAGACCAATTTTGAAGATATGACTCGTATTTATTCTCCCCTAACATTTTGCATGTGCAGGTAATGAGGAAGCTGTTAAGGCAGGGAAGCTACAGCCTCATACAGCCGCCCATTTGTATAACTTCACTGCTGTTAACAGCGTCATAGGTTACTGATTCACTACCGGTGGGTGCCAAGTTTCCGAACTCCTCTTGAAATAGACTATAATTATCAAGGGCATGCCCAGCGAGAGGCACGGAGGAGCACCTGCTCTCTGCCCTTATTTAGAAAGAAAATACGATCTTCGTGAACTGGTTTCGCAACCTGCTCCATCGCAAAGGCAAACGTGTCTTTTCAGTATCAGTATGAAGGAAGCCAGGACATGTAATGGACTGATTAACAGCGAGTGTAACCAGAGTCATTTGTAGCACTGAGAACTGTTTCGCTGTTTGCCACTGTTCTCCTTGCAACTGAAAATGAAAGATAGCCCTGGATTCTGAAAGTTTCCACTGTCATTGTACCTTCAACCAGTGATGTTTATTCTCATGTTACCATTCCGTGTCAGGATCTATTAAAACGTGAATACTTTTTTCGTAGTATAGAATGTATCAGAACGTTACCTACTTGACGGCAACGTAATGTGTATAGATCTCATACAATCTGTTCTTTCCTGATTAAGTACGCTGTAGCTAGGACGTAACTATTATAAAGCGGTAGGATTTCGTTATTAATAGACACAATTTTTATATAATTTTGAGTTATATAATTTTTACATTTATTTTTGAGTCATCAGCCATCTGGCTGATACTGTCACCTCATCAGACAGTTCCTCCCCCCTCGTCCAATGTACACTTTCCAACTATCTGCTCTTTCCTCTGCGTTAAACAGTGGACCTCTAATGCACTCTTAACGTTGGCGCCATTGCTTTTAATTTCATCGAAGGTCGTTTTGATTTTTCAGTATGCTTAATCAGTCTTTCCAATGACCATTTCTTTTTGGATGCCTTTATATCTTTTCTATAGGCTTTTCAGTTTGACTTATCTACACTTCCTATTTATTTAATTCCTAAGTTACTTATTAGCTGTATTCCTATCTTTCTCTGAACTGATCTACGAAAGATGGAAATACAAATATGAATCTGTTGGCCGGCCGGGGTGGCCGTGCGGTTCTAGGCGCTACAGTCTGGCACCGCGTGACCGCTACGGTCGCAGGTTCGAATCCTGCCTCGGGCATGGATGTGTGTGATGTCCTTAGGTTAGTTAGGTATAAGTAGTTCTAAGTTCTAGGGGACTGATGACCGTAGAAGTTAAGTCCCATAGTGCTCAGAGCCATTTGAACCATTTTTTTAAAATCTGTTACCAAAGATTATTTCGCTGTTAGCTTTCTTGTACCTACGTCTGTCTGACGAACTTCAGTGACTGCCCTTTTTAGCGATGTCAGTTACTCTTCAACTGAGCAGTCTACTGTGGTGCTCGTTATCGCTGTCTCTACAGCCTTAGAAAACATCAAACACATCTCATCTTTGTTCAGTACTTCAGCACCCTAATTCTTCCGTCATTGATTCTTCCGGACGATCCTCTTAAACTTCAGCCTACTCTTCTCCATTACTAGATTATGTTGCTAATCTATATTTGCTCCAGTGTACGTCTTACAATTCAACATCTCAGTTCGGAATTGCCAATTGTTCCTTCTCCTCTTGAGATTTTTGAACTGTATATTCACTATTACTGCCTGAAATTTATTACGAAGTTCAATTAGTCTTTCTCCTCTCTCACTCCAACTATAAAGTTAATTCTTTCGAGAACTCTGTCTTCTATTCCTTCCCAAGCTACCACATTCCACACTGCCATTATTATTAGATTATCGTGTCCCTTTATATAATGAATAGCCGGTCAGGGATTTTCTCTGCCTCGTAATGACTGGGTGTTGTGTGATGTCCTTCGGTTAGTTAGGTTTAAGTAGTTCTAAGTTCTCTGGGACTGATGACCATAGATGTTAAGTCCCATAGTGCTCAGAGCCATTTGAACCATTTGAATGAATAGCCTGTTCAACATCCACACATACTTTCTCTTTCACTTATATTCTAATTGTGACATCGGCATACTCGTATATACATGAACTACTGACTAGGGTTGTTCTCGAGAGAATCGGCACAGGGCCGGTCGAAGTGGCCGTGCGGTTAAAGGCGCTGCAGTCTGGAACCGCAAGGTTCGAATCCTGCCTCGGGCATGGATGTTTGTGATGTCCTTAGGTTAGTTAGGTTTAACTAGTTCTAAGTTCTAGGGGACTAATGACCTCAGCAGTTGAGTTCCATAGTGCTCAGAGCCATTTTTTTGAATCGGCACAAACTAATGCCAATCACTGAACTGTTCGTAATATTTCGTTCTTTGGAGTACCTTCCTATTCATAAGGAATCCTATTCCTATTATACCATTTATATGTGCTGT
The DNA here is from genome assembly GCF_021461395.2 of Schistocerca americana. Classification (NCBI taxonomy): domain Eukaryota; kingdom Metazoa; phylum Arthropoda; class Insecta; order Orthoptera; family Acrididae; genus Schistocerca; species Schistocerca americana. The sequence continues at coordinate 313,967,798 of NC_060123.1, forward strand.
TGATAATACCCTATATTATTACCACCCGAAACCCTTATCTTCTTTCTATTTCACCGTTGCATTTCCATTTGCAGATTTTCTAGCTTCCCTACCAAGGGCAAACTTTTGGCATTCCACGCTCAGACTCGTAGAATATTACCCTTTCATTGGTTATTCATTCTTTTTCTCTTAGTTACCTCCCCATTGGCCGTCTCCTCCCTGAGATCTGAATGGCGAAGTAATGTGGAATCTTTTGCTAATGTAGAGATAATCATGATAATTTTTCAAGTATAAGCCTTATGTCCTGTGGATATACATGTGTTTAATGCAGCAGTTTCTTTTGGTTTCTGCGTCCTCATGCCGCCTATTAGTGCTGATTGTTCCGCCTTTTAGGGGCAGTTTCCCACCCCAAGGACAATAGAGTACTTGAATCTCTGTTCACTCTTCCAATCTCTTAGGCAAGGCCGTTGGCTGAGAGAGGGCGTTTTCTTACACTGGAAGTATTCGCCCGCCATGCTGATGATTTTTTTTTTCAAAAATTTATGCTTGGCTTGGTTTGAACCCTGGACCTATGGAATACTGATTATGGTTACCACACAATGCATCAGGAGAGTGATCTCTTAATGTGAAAAATACAAGTTTCTTACTATAAAAATTTTATTTTCTTAGACGACAATAAATACATTTATAGGTAACTAGTGTTGACAATTTAAATTGCTATCTTCAGATAATCTACATACGTCAACTATTGTGCCACTACAAGTGCTACATGTGCCGTGTTACATACACTTTAAGAGAGGGGGAAAAAAAAGAACGACGCACTACGAGAGGATTATCGGAATGGAACGGAAATCGGTAGATGTGATATAAATGTACAGTCAGACAATTTCATGAAAACTGGATGATTTATTCAAGAGAAAGAGCTTCACAAATTGAGAAAATCAATAACGCATTGGTCCACCTCTCACCGTTATGCAAGCAGTTATTCGGCTTGGCAATGGTTGATGGAGTTGTTGGACGTCCTCCTCAAAGATATCGTGCCAAATTCTGTCCAATTGGCGCGTGTGATTTTATTTTATTTGGAATCGTTAGAATGAACATTGACCCATCGTGGGAAAGTATTTTTGAATTCTCCATGTACCGGTATTTCTTGTGATGACAAAACCAATGTCTACGTGATGTCAAGGAGGCTCATATTTCTGAAATTTGCAATAATCGTAGATCTTCGCTCGTGACCTCTCCTGACTACGGCATTGATACAATGCTCACGTGAAACAATAATTCTGAAGCTGTCTACTTGGGAATCGGATAAATCTTGTTAGAACACCCTGCTTTTCGAAGAGTAAAACGCTGGTTGTCTCTGGAACCTGAAAAATCACATTCGCTGCTGGTAAGTATGTCGCTTGGAGTTATGACATTCCCTTACGCCTGGCACGGTGGCCCACTTTGCTGCGTGAATTTAGCAGCAAGAGGAACGACAGAGGAGAGTGAAAGTACATGTCGTGGTCAAGAATGGACTCACAGTTGACGTCTCCACGGGTTTTAGCCGGAAGCGCGGGGGCGGCGTGGACGCCCACACATGCGCGAAATCACAGCAACCCAGCGGCCACGTGGAAGCTTGCTGCATCTATAAAAAGAACGGCCACGCTGGGACGCAGGCGGGTTGGCGCGCGGCTTGTTACCGCTTATCGACCCCTCGCTCCCAGTCGATCTTGCGCCTCCGACGCTGTCAGTGGTGTTCTCTTGTCCTCCCGCAGTAAGCGGCACACAAGGGGGAAATTTTCAAAAATGTGCCAAGCGGTTCAGCCCTCACAACCAAAACAAGGGGCCAAATTTACATCACGAGATGAATTTCGAGCAGAGAGAAATGAATCAATTGAACACGATGTTCATCACAAAATAAATTTATTTTTGTTCTTTTCCGAAAACGGACAAATAAAGAGTTATACATGCATTGCTAAGCATATGTTCATTCTTAAAAGATTTTAAAACCCCGTTGTGACGTCTCACTTTGTCCGAAAAGTTATAGAGGTAATTATTTGGTTTTATCTTCATTCTTGAAATATTTAGTTCGTTACACCACTAATGCCCATGAGCGAAAATTTATCTGTTCAGATTAGTGAGTGGACGCAACGATTCTTGACAGGACTGAATACCATCATCATATACTGAAGTAATTGACGTTGTGCCCCAGGGAAACGTCTTAGGACCACTGCGCTTCATGTCTCGTGATAGTGACATTGGGGACAACATTATGGAGAATTACTGCACAGGTTTTAGCAGATTATGGCAACTACAAACAACGGCAGTTGGTCCTAAATTAGAAGAAATGTAAAGCTATGACATTTATCATACGTTTGAACCATAGAAGTCAGTGACTGCAGGATTAATTAGGAAAAAAATTATGGGATTCATATCATTACAGCTAACTTGGAGAAACGATAGTAAGATGGTGGAAGGAAAGAAATGTAAGTAATGGCCGAAGTGAATGGTAGTTGAATACTGCAGCATACATTTCATTTTTCGCCTGAATTCTGTAGACTACTTACTTCAGGCGTTATTGGTGGCTGCGAATAATATGAGAAAGTATTTTGCATAGTCGTCCCACTCAAGACCATTGCGCAACAAGAGTGGCGCATTGTCAGAAGAGAATACATGATCCGGGTTTCCTGAGGACGCAGTTCTACAGCGGTACGGATAACAGGCGCATCACAGTGTGGGAGTGCAATACTGCGGCTACTGTAAACGTACTCCAAAGGTGAAGTGTGCAGGACATTACGATTCTTGGGCAAAATGTCTAAATTGCACACAGATTTACCGTGAAATTGTGACGGTGTATGGACCAGATGCAATGTCACGTCCAGGCGTAGTGAAATGGCATAAACAATGGTTCAAATGGCTCTGAACACTATGGGACTTAACATCTGCGGTCATCAGTCCCCTAGAACTTAGAACTACTTAAACATAACTAATCTAAGGACATCACACACATCCATGTCCGAGGCAGGATTCGAACCTGCGACCGTAGCGGTCGCGCGCTTCCGGACTGAAGCACCTAGAACCGCTCGGCCACACCGGCCGGCCGTCAACACTGACCGGGAAGGAATGAAGATCTTGCACCAAACAATTCCCACATTTTCGGCAAGCCAAGAAAGCACCCTGGGGTAAAGTGAGTCTCCAGAAATGAGGACGTTCACTTAGCGCTTGTCGAGTGGCTCTGTGACCAAGGATCGATTTTCTGTTGACTATGTTAAAAATAGTATCATTTATCTGTGTCACTCTGAAGTGTAATGCGGCATGTAATAAAAGTTACTTAGCTTGCCATAGTAATGTGTAACCATTTTTTGAACTCCACTCATATTTACAATATTAGGCCTGTGGCAACATGATGGAGTTTAATACTCTCCACCACAGTTAAACGCTATTAATTACAGTGACAGGTTTTTCCTTCTAAGACAAGGATAATTCGCTGGAACGTTTTAAAATTTATCTTCATGATGGCAATAAGAACATTATATCTGAAACCTAGCCGCAAATTAGGGGGAGTACAATCTAGTGAGAAGAAAGCAACGAAAAAAGGAAAGAAGAAACGAAGGAAGGAAGGAAGGAAGAAATAAAGGGAGACAGAGTAGCCCTCGGCATCCAGTCGACGACAAGGTCATTAGCGATTGAGCAGAACCTCGCACTGAACGAGATGAGTGAGCAAATTGGTAATATCCGTTCCCGAAATGAACTTCTACATTCACATCCACGTCTATATTTTGCAAATTCTACTAACTACTGTGGAGCGCGTGACTACTTCCCATTGTACCAAACTGTATTACATCCTGGGGCATTTGAAATGAGCGTTAGAGGTAAACTATGGAAAACGTTATTTGTTTGCTGCTCATGCAATGGCTAATTCCGCAATAAATCAGTTATTAATTATTATATAGAACAATATAATTGGCTCGTTGTTTAGTTTTTCGGAAATGAAAGTGGGGGTGAAGGCGATGTTATTTTATTGCAACATTTGTTGGAAAGCCGTAGATAGCAGTCGTCGCATGCGTAATTACCTTTAAGCACGAAAATTCTTTCATAGATGTAGTCAGTGCTTTGAAATCAATATTTAAATCTTAACGTCTAGCTCACTGTTATCAAACATTTACGGTGTCTGCCGAGCTATTCAATCCGAACGTTGTGAGTTAATGTCATGAGCTTTCGCAGTTGTCACCTTGTCCTGTTTCAGACTGCTGATGCAAACCTTATATTATCGCGTGAGCGAATATTGGTGTAGTGTAGAGAAATTTTGTGTAGAGTTTGTTTCATTATCGATGATTGCGAAAGGTAGGCGAAAGGTGATCGAAACCTGTGGCTAGCGCATGGCATGTAACTCTCAAACGACACCAAAAAACCCGCTGAACTTAGCAATCCCATTTGGTGGACGGTTAACCATTAAATTGTCACATGCCCTCACTCTGGACTCGGAAGGCAGATAATTACTAAACAGTTTGCAAAAAATAAAAAGACAGCCGAGGAGCGTCGAAAAATGCGAAGAGTGGTTGAGAATGGTAAAATAATTTCGTTGGTGAATGAATGAATAACCAAAACGTATGCACATCAGTACCCTGTTGATTTTTCGGGCGGGAAGGCGTGCCGTTCTCCGGCACGAATCCGCCCGGCAGATTAGTGTCGAGGTCCGATGTGAAGGCCAGTCTGTGGATAGTTTTTAAGGCGGTTTTCCATTTGCCTCGGCGAATGCGGGCTGGTTACTTTATTCCGCCTCAGTTACACTATGTCTGCGATTGCTGCGCAAACACTTTCTTCACGTACGCGTACACCATAATTATTCTAACACGCAAACATTGGCGTTACACTCGTCTGGTGTGAGACGTTCCAGGAGAGGTCCACTGGGGGCCGAACCGCACAATAACACTGGGTTCGGTGTGGGGTAGCTTTGGGATGAGTGGAGTGGACTGCTGTAGCCTGTTGTGGGGTTGTGTACCACTGTGTGCTACGGCGGGGACGAAGGTCTCTCCGTCCTTTCTAGGTCCCCAGGTCAATGCAATACAGTAAAATACAATACCCTGTTGATTCCAGCAAATTCTTCTGATCCAAAGTGACTTTCATATTTGGAAACCATTGCGGTGCTGAAACCAATCTTCGGGGTGGATGAACGCTTCATTCCAGTTATGCTCGAAAAAATTTCCTCCGCCTCTGTGCTTTGAAACTTTCGCAGTGTAATAATTGCCAGAATGAAGGGCTAGAAAATCTGTTGGCGAAAAGTTAAGACTGTCCCAGTCTGACCGTTGAGTACTTTGAAGCAATGTTTGCACAAATGCGGCCAAGCGTTCTCTTGCAGAGCTGTTATTGTAAACCGTCCCATCTTTTTCAGTACCACCATTTTCACGTTTTCAAGAATCATTTTGATGTATTTGTGACAGATAATGGTACTTTTCACACTAGGAAAATTAGATGACCCGATTATTAGTTGCTTGGAGCTTTTGTTCCATCAGTACCTGAGATATTTCCGCCTACAGTTAGGCACTTAGATAGAGGTTCTTGGCAGTGTACATATTTTAGGAAAGAATTTTCTGGGAACACAGCGCTGAACAGCAGTGAATCATGGACTGTGGGAAAGCGTGAGAGGATGAGAATAAAAACGTTTGAGACGTTGTGCTGCAGAAGGACGCAGAATTAAGTGGTCAGGTAAGATGAGAAATGAGGATAATCTCCGCAGAATCGACAAGTTAAAGGAATATGTGGAAAACGCTAAGCGGAAGAAGGGGCAAGATGATAGGAGGTATGATTAGACATCAAAGGAAAACTTCCACGGCATTGGAGGGATCAGCAGAGGGTAATATTTTAAGAGGAATAGAGAAATTAGAATATATAGAAGAAGTAACTGAGGACTTCGTGTTTCAGAGGAAATCGAGTGCAAAAGGGTGGCTGTCTGTGAATCATCGGCAATACGGACATTCGAGGAATCATGGTAATCTTTAGGGAAACTGAGGCGTAGATTAGAAGAAGCACCTTGTACACCCAGTGTGTATGTCTACGGACATAATTCTACATGATGAAGAGCATGTTGCGGCAGCCATTGCGGAAACAAGCTGCACCTGTTACAGATCGCAGCCTACGATGGTACGAATGGTGCACACCGCTAAGCCAAAGCTCTATGACCACTGCCTGAAAGTTACGTGGTGCCGACGCAGGCACGTGACGTGGCAAGGAAACTACAGGGGCTGGACAAAAATATGGAAACACCTAAAACACAACACATTAACAAACGTAATACGGTGCAGGAAAATCGTTGGCATTCAAGCCAGCTACCCATCGTCTCAGAATGGATAAATAAAAGTCTCGTATGGTTTGCAAGGGGATGTTACACCATTCTTCCTGCAAAATAGTGGCAGGTTGAGGTAATGATGATGAAGGGGAATAGTGGTCTTGTGCCCTCCCAAAGTATACCACAAAGGCTCAATAACGCTTGACATCTGACTGGTCACGGGATACGCGACAATTCATCCTTGTGCTCGCAAAACCAGTCCTGGACGATGCGAACGGTCTGAATAGGTGCTCTGTCGTCTTGGAACACAGCATCACCATTGGGAACAAAGTCTGTACCATGGGATGGACCTGATGAGCCACAATGGTCACATAATCTTTGGCAGTAATGCGACTTTGCAGAGCAACCATTCGGACCGTGGGATACCATGTCCTGGCTGCCCAAATCATCGCCGAACCCCCGAACCTCTCGGGGCATAAGCTCGGCGAGAAGTTGGAAACAGTGTGAAACTCATTCGACCAAATGACTTTCTTCCGCTGCTCCGTAATACAGGTTGTACGGCTTCGGCACCACGTTTTCCTTTTACGCGCACTTACATCACTGATGAGTCGATTTCGAATTCCAGCTAGCCCTGCAATTCCCTGCATGTGAAAGTTCTTTTCGTATTGCTTTTTTGTTCAAAAATATGGTTCAAATGGCTCTGAGCACAATGGGACTTAACTTCTGAGGTCATCAGTCCCCTAGAACTTAGAACTACTTAAACCTAATAAACCTAAGGACATCACACACATCCATGCCCGAGGTAGGATTCGAATCTGCGACCGTAGCGGTCGCGCGGTTCCAGAGTGTAGCGCCTAGAACCGCTCGGCCACTCCGGCCAGCTGCTTTTTTTGTGCTGACATGGTTCGCGCGTGTGACATTCACTTCTGCAGCGACTTTTGCAGCTGTCGTCTCTCACATTTCGCCGCAGTCCTCTTCAATACTGTCTGTCACGACCACTCACCTCACAATTTCGTCTTCGGTGTGATTTAGCGAACGATGTTTTTCTACTTGCCCTGCATGCGGTATAAATCTTCAATGCGGTGCCTCTTGAAACACAAACCACTTTGGCTGCCTTGGCTGTAGAGGCATCCATCATACGAGCACCAACAATTTGCTCACTTCTGAATTCGCTTAGCTCCAATATAATGCACTTACAACTACACAGAACACTGTTGTGACCTTATCTGACGTTTGCAGGGCGTTGAGAAAATTGCTCAGGTACCGTTCGTGATCAAATACAACAAGACAACCACCGGGCTTGATTAGCATCTGCATTTATGTTCAAGCATGTATACATCCATATTTTGTCTAGCCCGTGTATACAAGCGCAGCAGAAGCGGATGGACAATCATTCAAGCTATGGTACGGGCCGCAAGTGGAGAAAGCCACTGACATCAGCCACTTTGACGAAGTCCGGGTTTTTTGGTTCTGTGCCGTGCAACGAGCATCTTGGAAACGGCGAACCGGTTGGCTATTCACACGCTATCGTCCTGCGCGTCTGTGGAAAGTGGTTGAATGACGGTGTCCACTAGCACACCATAAGGTACTGCGCGTGAACGCCTCGTCACAGAACGAGGAGGTCGGGGGCTTGCCTTCTCTGTAAAACGGTATAGCCAGCGATCTGTGGCAGGTCTAACGACAGGATAAAATGTTCCCGAGCTCACCGTTCACCGCACATCACTGAACTCAAGGACTCGCAGCAGACGACTCTTATGTGTTCCCTTGTTCACCCAACCACATCGCAAATTACAACTTCACATTGGGCACGAGCTCATCGGGACTGGACTTTGGATCAGTGTAAACGTGCCGCCTGGTCAGATAAACCACGTTTCTTGTTCAGTAGGTCGATGGTTGAAGCCGGTATGCTGTCATCACGGCGAATGGACGCTCAAGATGTGCATCATGCTCCGGATGCAGGCCGGTGGGGGCAGTATTATGTTCTCGAGGACAGTAACCTCAGACTCCATGGAACCGAGGGTAGTAATCGAAGGCACTATGACAGCTGTGGACTACGTGAACATCACTGCAACAATTTTCTGCCTTTCATGCTGCCCTGGCAGCGATGGCATCTTCCAGCAGGACAGCTTGGGTTGACGAGCATGGTAGTGAACTCACGTTGATGTCTGCCCACCAAAATTCGCCTGATCCGAACATGAGGGGATGCACAGCGAATCACTGGTTCGTAATTTACGGATTCGCTTCTGTATTACGTTCGAAAGATAAACCGACACAGTACTAAGCAAAAATGGTCATGATGTTTTGGTTCACCTGTTATGTCGTCTGGGCTCCGTGATCACACTTGAAGTATTCAAGAGAATATCAGACAAGATTCAGAGAACCAGCTTTGCTCGCGGAATTTCAAGCAGACTCACAATTCGCAGCATTCTCTAAAACGTACCACGGCCCTCTTGTACTGAGTCAAGTGCAATATTTGAACCAGAGACTCCGAAGGTTCTGTGACAAACTACGTTGCAACTTACTTGAACTGCGCCTTACGGTTGAGAGCTGTAGGTTCCCTCTAAATGGCACAGGGGTTCATTTAACATCAGGGGCTACTATTCAGGCAGCTGACTGGGTGTGGTATACGAATGGGCTTTTTGGATTGGACGAATGCGTTCTCAGTCCATTTAACGAAAGCTGCAGAAAACTCCGGATTATCAGAGTAAAATCCAAATAAATACCCCAAAGACGAGGCTACGAAAATCCCAGCGATCAACTGCCAAAATATACAAAAGAAAGAACCAGAGTTTCAAGCATTTTTAAAAGGAGAGCACTTCACATAACACTAATGCAGAAACCGGCTAAAATCCGAAATTGGGAGCAGCGAGAATTTTGAGGTAAATTAAAGATAAATCGCAGTAGACAAATATTGAAATCCTCCAAAACAGAAACTTAATCTGCAGCGGAGATAGTTTGGGCAAGGTTCAGTATCAATGATGAGCATAAATTTGTATTTGTTCCTTCTATCGAACACCAGATTAATCGCGATATGTAACCGAAAACTTTACAGAAAACCTTAAATACCTAGTATATGTTCCTCAATCATACTGCAGCTAGATGTATACTCGGTAAGTCACAGTATAGTACATGGCGAAGGTACGTCTTACAAGTACTATCGATTTTATTTCCTGTTCGATTTGCATACTGATCGCACGAAAATGATTATCTGTGTTCGTCTGTACACATCATAATTTCTGTTATTCAGTTCTCATGACCCCTATACGGGATATAAAATACTGGAAGCACAATACACTAGTGGGCAAAACTTAAGACCGAAAGTAACTTTCGCAAGTTGTGTCACTGCCAAGTAACATAGCGCGATGAAACTTGGACCATATACAGGGTGTTACAAAAAGGTACGGCTAAACTTTCAGGAAACATTCCTCACACACAAATAAAGAAAAGATGTTATGTGGACATGTGTCCGGAAACGCTTAATTTCCATGTTAGAGCTCATCTTAGTTTCGTCAGTATGTACTGTATTTCCTCGACTCACCGCCAGTTGGCCCAATTGAAGGAAGGTAATGTTGACTTCGGTGCTTGTGTTGACATGCGACTCATTGCTCTATAGTACTAGCATCAAGCACATCAGTACGTAGCATCAGCAGGTTAGTGTTCATCACGAACGTGGTTTTGCAGTCAGTGCGATGTTTTCAAATGCCGAGTTGGCAGATGCCCATTTGATGTATGGATTAGCACGGGGCAATAGCCGTGGCGCGGTACGTTTGTATCCAGAACGAAGGTGTCCCGACAGGAAGACGTTCGAAGCAATTGATCGGCGTCTTAGGGAGCACGGAACATTCCAACCTATGACTCGCGACTGGGGAAGACCTAGAACGACGAGGACACCTGCAATGGACGAGGCAATTCTTCGTGCAGATAACGATAACCCTAATGTCAGCGTCAAAGAAGTTGCTGCTGTACAAGGTAAGGTTGACCACGTCACTGTATGGAGAGTGCTACGGGAGAACCAGTTGTTTCCGTACCACGTACAGCGCGTGCAGGCACTATCAGTAGCTGATTGGCCTCCACGGGTACATTTCTGCGAATGGTTCATCCAACAATGTGTCAATCCTCATTTCAGTGTAAATGTTCTTTTTTACGGATGAGGCTTCATTCCAACGTGATCAAATTGTAAATTTTCACAATCAACATGTGTGGGCTGACAAGAATCCGCACGCAGTTGTGCAATCATGTCGTCAACACAGATTTTCTGTGAACGTTTGGGCAGGCATTGTTGGTGATGTCTTGATTGGGCCCCATGTTCTTCCACCTACGCTCAATGGAGCACGTTATCATGATTTCGATACTCTACCTGTGCTGCTAGAACATGTGCCTTTACAAGTACGACACAACATGTGGTTCATGCACGATGGAGCTTGTAACGCCGGAAATGCATATCCTCCTATTTCCATCTATTGTACCATGATTTTTTTTCCTTGGTTTGTTACCTCAAGATATGACATTTCTGTCTCTTTATATATTGTAATTGTTTTACTGTTTGTATATATATATTTATGCATTTATGTTTTTTTTTGTGAATATTATTTGTATTTTTACGCTGGGTCTTGCCTAGGGAAAACTGCTATCGAACGATTACATCGATAGGTCGTGTGAAGAATCAAAGTGTGTAGGATCTTTGGTAGTGTAAACTCTGTCGCGTGGAGCGCGGGCAGAGGGAGTCTGGCTGGAGTAGCGAGTGGAGCAGGTGTGTGGTGTGAAGCTCCCGCGAGTTGCCGCGCTTTCGGGGTTTGGCAGCATGTAATTGCGCTCGACTTGCGATGATAGTTTCTGACATGGTGTCGCGGACGGGAAGCATTAGCTGGCGCACATCAAGAGCCCGTTTCGTCTGGTGACCGTGTCGAGAAGAAGGCGCGCCAACATCCAGCTTCTGCAACAGCGACGGCCGACAATGAGTGACTGTCGACACATCCTCGATCGACGGCTTCAAACCTTCAATCAACCAACACGGAAGACTGGAAGCACGTAAAGTTTTAGAACTGTATGGCAGACCTCAGCTTTTCAAACTTTTAAAATTGTTGCATCACAAAATTACAGCTACTTAGCATGAACCTTTGTTGCTCATTCTCCCAATTGCATTACCAAGCAGGGTCCCTTCCTTTTCCGAAATGAACCCGAGTGTCGTTGAAATTCAAACGCCAGCATAATTCCATTTCACTGCTTTAATTTCAAAGTTCAGTTAAAGTATTCATAGCTGGCTACAATACTTAGATTACACAAGCGCAAATTAAGAGTGCTAGTTTTGTTACCATATTTTAGCTTACCTGTGACTGCAGCTCAGCTTGGTACGTACTAAATTTTACTATTGTTAATTGTTCAGAATCATTTAATTCAAGTTCAAAGTTAAATCTCATATTTCTAAATTGCGTAGATTCAAGTAGCTTTTGAAATGATTGTTGAGGTAGTCCAAGACTAACCGTATTTTACTGAATTCCGATGCGCCAAATCTCAAATATCTAATTACCGCTAGTTAATTGTTAACGTAACGGCCGCACATTTACTTTCTTCATTAACTTTACCCCTTTTCAAAATTAATTTCCACCAGTTTCATTTGCATTTTTCCTTTCATTTAGATGTAACCCTTTCCTCCCTCTTTACCGACAGAACTTCAGTCACTAAATTAACTTTCGATTTTCCGGTTTTATTAATTCTTTTGCTAAATTAAGTGTAGCGAAATTTATTACTTCTGACAAACTTTCAGTTTTCACACTACATTTGTCAACCTTCAGTTGCCACGCTTCTAGTGCTTATTATATGTGTAATTACCTTTCTTTTTCAGTTACTATAGTAATTGTCCTTAGGACTGGCGACCGTAATTTTCCCCAAATCTCAAATATCTAATTACCGCTAGTTAATTGTTAACGTAACGGCCGCACATGTACTTTCTTCATTAACTTTACCCCTTTTCAAAATTAATTTCCACCAGTTTCATTTGCATTTTTCCTTTCATTTAGATGTAACCCTTTCCTCCCTCTTTACCGACAGATTAACTTCGGTGACGATTGCTTTTCCCAAATTTCCGTTAGGTACACGCGGTTTAATTTTTGACTGTCATTAAGATCGTTTGCGAGAAGTGAGGGGGAGGTTACACGTGGCGACCTGGTGACAGGACAATCTTCAGTTTTAAGGTTGTTATGGACACGAATTTTGTATGGTGCAAATCTCGTAATAAAGTACTGGTTACGTACAGGCCGTTACGTCAGCGAGAATAAGTAGTGGGAGTAATCCTAATTATATTTGAGATTTGGCATTTATATTGAAAATTATTAAAATGAGTGAAGGCAACAATTGCCAAAATTTGGTAGACTTGGATACGGAACAATCGGTCGAACAGTGGGAAACGCGCACCGCGGTACCCATTGTTCAGGGGCAGGCGGCTAGCATGAAAGACGCGACCGCCGAAACGCAACAAAGAGCAGAAATGGAATTCCAGACTTTAGAAAATGTTTCGGAATCGGAAGTGAAAATCAAATCTGAATCCCTTGATGACGAATAGGGGGGGACAATTAAAGAGGAAGCCGCTACGGAAGTAAAACCGGTAGTTTCCGGGAATTTAACTGATTTATTGAATGTTTTGATTAACGAAATCAAGAGTCAATCGACCAAGCAAGAAGATCAGGCTGCCAAGCAAGAAGCTCAGGCTGCCAAACAAGAAGCTCAGGCTGCCAAGCAAGAAGCTCGGGCTGCCAAGCAAGAAGCTCAGTCTGAAAAAATTGAACGGATGCTAAACAATCAGAACAAAGCTTTTAACGTTGTTATCAACAATGTTGGAGTTGTTAACACAAAAGTTGATAAAATCAAAGAAGATATTGTTGTAATTAATACCGAAATCGGTAATCCTAAACAGGAAATGATAGGCGTTCAGGCGGAAATTGCGAGCATAAATACTCGTTTTTATTCCGAAATTAGCAGAATCGAGAAAAGTGTAGGAGAATCAGTTGCTCCGATCATCGAGAATAAGGTGACGGAACAAATTCAATTAGTGAAAAAAGAGGATCAGAAGAAAGTGGAAAGTTTAAAGGCTTTAGTATCCGAAGTAGATACCAAAGTGACGAAGCAGGCTAATACCTGCGAAGAGAAGAAAAGGGAAGTAGAAACGCTTGCGACAACCACTTGCCAAGTAATTACGAGAGTGTCGGAATTAGAAAAGAAACTTGACGAAAAACAGAGCTATGTGCCAATCTATGCACATAGTTCGGAATTGTTGACGAAAGAGGAGCGGTTCGACCCCTCGAAAAAGGGCGGTATACACGCGACGGATTTCATTAAGAATTGTGAAAGGGTTTTACCCAGATCATGGACTAATGAGAGAAAAATTAATGCGATTATTGATGTGTTGGCTGGTGATGCCAAGCGTTGGGGCTTAACCCTCAACATTACGAACCTGACTTTTGACGAATTTAAAAATTTGTTTCTGGCTGAATACTGGTCAGAGCAAAAACAGCAAAGTGTCTGGCGCGAATTTGTCGTATCGAGGCCTTTCGATGCGAATTCGCGCGGCTCGATGAAGGAGTTTTGTGAGGGCTGGATCCGCAAGTTGGAATATTTGCGTGATCGCCGCACGGAATCCGAAATAGTCTGGGAACTCTACAAGAAGCTTCCAGATGATACAAAACGCTATGTAGGAAGCAATCACAGGACAATCAATGATTTCCTGGGAAGAGTTGAGGACGAGGACTATTGGCGAAATAATCGCGACAGTAGTAGAGGCCGTGGTAACAACAAAGGGTACCAAAACAACCACAACAACAATAACCATGGGAAAAATGCATACCGCAACCATGGCGGCAATAACAATAATGGTTCGGACCGTAATAACAATCGGTACAATGCAAATAATAACAGGAATGACAGAAACCAGTATCATACTAACGTGATACGGGCTTCACAGAATAGTTATAACGCTAGAGGGTGTGATCAGCCGCCTCAGCAGCATCCGGGGAGCGTATCTGCTGGGACGAGACAGGGAAACCATTAGCCGCGCCGGTGAGGGGCCGACCGGGCGTGGAGAAATTTTGGAGGCCCAATAACAAGAGAAAACCTAGGTGTCGTCGTTATGAATATTCCGTATGGAATAATCAACGGCGGGAGAGTGTGCCAGTGTTAAGAGAAAGGAGTGCGCCCATAAGTAGTAGATCAGCTGTATACACGGCAGTAGAAAATACATTCACTGTCAGTGAGAACAATTTAAGTAGTGCTCCGGAAATCGATTATAAAGTGGCAGCTGTAATACCCACAGCGGAACTGGAGATTGAGTTTAAGAATGATTCGCAAGTGTTGAGAGAATATCAGATGTCGGATAAAACGTCCGTCATTGAGCGAGGGGATGCAGAGAGGGATGAGGTCTGGTTAAGGCAGTTCGGTCGCTTATACGACGAACTAAGAGATTATAGGGGCCTGTACGAGAGAAGTGTTTATAGGGAGCGCGGGCAGGATTTGCCGCGTCTCGTCCCGCAGGAAGATAGTGTTTGTGAAATGATAGAAAGTTCTGGCCCTAACCGGCAGACTTTACTAGAAATAGTTGACGTTAATGGGGAGCACGAGCAAGATTCGTCGTGTCTCGTCCCACAAGAGTTGGATGTTGAAGTAGTAACGGAAAGTTCTGGCCCTAACCGGCAGACCTTACCGAAAGTCGTAGTGGTAGAAGTAGCCGACCCATCCGACGCAAACCTCCAGTTTAAACATTGCGAGAGTATTAAGGAGAAAGATTACGAAAATTTTAGTGATAGCCGGACACGATTGGTAGAAAAGCACATAGATTACGGCGTGTTTGAGGTTAGAGCTGACGTTATGCGGTCAGACGGTAGCAGTGTGGGTTGCGCAGATCCAGAGGAAGTAATTTCAGATGCGACTGGGCACATTCCTCCAGGTAGATTGGCAGATGAGATCAATCTGGCCAAAGAGGAATCAACAAAGGTGACAATTAGTGAATTGATAGCAAAGCAACACTCACTACTTGACAAGTTACAGGAAAAGGTTTCGGTATTGGAGGCGAAGCTACAGACTAAGCCTCAGGACAAACGTGTTGAAATTAAAACTGTATGTGAACAGAGGCTGAAAAAGCCGCCAGACAAGCCGAATTTAGGATCAAAGCCAGATGGTTTTTTCTGGAATGACCTGGATATAGACGAGGATTTACTGTGGGAAAATAAAGAAACAGTCGAGGACAAGTGTAGACAGATAGTAGTGTCTGTTAATATGCACGACCTACAACTAAACGTGTTGATTGACACCGGTGCAGAATTGAGTGCTGTATCTGGGAAAATATTTGAGTTACTGAAAGACAGACCTGGCATCGTAGCTATGCCAGTAACGGGAGTCAAAATTATCGGTGCTACTGGGAAGGCCAGTAAACCGCTCACAAAACAGATCTTTGTCAACTTCGAGATATGTGGGGCACGATTTGAACAAGAGTTTGTCGTCGTGCCAGACTTAACTACGGAAGTAATTATCGGGTTAGATTGGCTATTGAAGTACCGTGCTGTGATTAACTGCGAAAGCAAAACTTTGACATGTGTGTCACTAGATAAAACAATAGTAGTTAGCTTTGACAAGGCAGGAGACGGTGTGCATAGACTATACCAGCCTGTACACATTGTTAACTGGCCGGATGACATTGACGTAGGAATGAGTTTGAACTGCCGTAACGTGAGGAATTTCGGCATTGACAAAAGTGTAGAAAGTGAATTGGAAGAGATAATCAAATTCCCTCCACGGATTGACATTAGTATTAGTGTGAAGAAAGATCGTTTGCGAGAAGTAATGAAGCTAAAAGTCGATGCTGGCATACGTCGTATTGACGCTAAAGCGCGTTTTGCTAAGTTTGCAATCGGAGATTTATTACTTGTAAAAGCTCATGAGAAATCGAGCGAGATAGACCATGAAATCTCTAAATTTAAGTTTGTTTATAATGGACCATATAAAGTCATTGGTATACCTCACACAAATGCTTATTGCTTAGAGTATCCAAGCTCTGGAAAACTATTAGGTATACGGAACATTGTAGACTTGAAATTGTACCAACCTAGGATCGATTAATACCACACAAGGGGTAATTTGTACAGTATGTAAAATAGAGTGTAAGATTTAACGATTTGCTAGATTGCCATGCTTTTGACTGACCTTGAGGTCATTAAAGAAGTTGTAATTAATAAGTAATTAATGTTGATTAAATGATTTAAGAGTTACTGAATATTAATCAATTTTAAAACCAAGCTGCTAGTTTAAGTTTTCAGCTGACTCACAGTAGATTAAGGAATGTAAATATGATTTTGTAAATAGCTGTAAGATTTCATAAATATGTGATTTACTAGTCATTGCCGATGTACTTAGACGCTGTTTTAAGTTTCAGGCTAGTACATGAGTGTGATGATGGACAGTGTTGAGTTATCCACTGTGATAGTGTTTGTGGACTCCTGGAGATTACTCGGGAGTGAGTTTTTCCGAAAGAATTCAGTGAAACGGACGTTCTGGAAATGCCGTTACGCAGGCGAGTGAGATCAAGCGTGCCGCACAGGCGGGCGCAACAATACTAGCGACGCGGAGCCGCTGTCGGCTCTTGTGCCGCTGTCGGCTCTTGTGCCACTGTCGGCATTCTTTGTACTTGCGAGTACGGAAGGCGGAGTTGTTTTTCTTCCCGGACAGCTGATGTGAAAGAATTCTGCTGTCAATATTTATGTTTTTGTCGATCTGCTGTATATTATTTTCTTGTTTAGCGTTAAGTACACACTCATGACGAGAATATTAATTATGAAAAGTTTATATAAAATACATATTCTATGTAATTAATTATTAATTTGCGTATTTTGATATACCTGTTTTCTATGACCATGTAATCTGATTAATTTTGTAAATAGTATTCCATTTCTTGATACTGCTAGGAATTTTGATTTTTTAGAAGAGCTAAACCATTTTCTGTGTTTTCTATGAATTCTGATATGTTGTCAACCTGTTTTATTTTGTGCACGATGACAGAGTGGAATAAGATTAGGAGTGTCTCCACTCAATTATTATGGTCTAAAAATTGATTTATGGTTAATTAGACGAATGCTAAATTTTGTTGATGTTTTGAGCATATGCATTTCCGCTGTTTCTTTTTTGGGACATTTTCTGAGTCTGTTTACGTACACGAACATCCTCAGACAATGTGGGGCACGTGTAACGCCGGAAATGCATATCCTCCTATTTCCATCTATTGTACCATGATTTTTTTCCCTTGGTTTGTTACCTCAAGATATGACATTTCTGTCTCTTTATATATTTTAATTGTTTTACTGTTTGTATATATATATTTATGCATTTATGTTGGTTTTTTTGTGAATATTATTTGTATTTTTACGCTGGGTCTTGCCTAGGGAAAACTGCTATCGAACGATTACATCGATAGGTCGTGTGGAGAATCAAAGTGTGTAGGATCTTTGGTAGTGTAAACTCTGTCGCGTGGAGCGCGGGCAGAGGGAGTCTGGCTGGAATAGCGAGTGGAGCAGGTATGTGGTGTGAAGCTCCCGCGAGTTGCCGCGCTTTCGGGGTTTGGCAGCATGTAATTGCGCTCGACTTGCGATGATAGTTTCTGACATGGTGTCGCAGACGGGAAGCATTAGCTGGCGCACATCAAGAGCCCGTTTCGTCTGGTGACCGTGTCGAGAAGAAGGCGCGCCAACATCCAGCTTCTGCAACAGTGACGGCCGACAATGAGTGACTGTCGACACATCCTCGATCGACGGCTTCAAACCTTCAATCAACCAACAAGGAAGACTGGAAGCACGTAAAGTTTTAGAACTGTATGGCAGACCTCAGCTTTTCAAACTTTTAAAATTGTTGCATCACAAAATTACAGCTACTTAGCATGAACCTTTGTTGCTCATTCTCCCAATTGCATTACCAAGCAGGGTCCCTTCCTTTTCCGAAATGAACCCGAGTGTCGTTGAAATTCAAACGCCAGCATAATTCCATTTCACTGCTTTAATTTCAAAGTTCAGTTAAAGTATTCATAGCTGGCTACAATACTTAGATTACACAAGCGCAAATTAAGAGTGCTAGTTTTGTTACCATATTTTAGCTTACCTGTGACTGCAGCTCAGCTTGGTACGTACTAAATTTTACTAGTGTTAATTGTTCAGAATCATTTAATTCAAGTTCAAAGTTAAATCTCATATTTCAAAATTGCGTAGATTCAAGTAGCTTTTGAAATGATTGTTGAGGTAGTCCAAGACTAACCGTATTTTACTGAATTTCGATGTGCTTCAGAAAGAAAGCTCACTATTAACTTCAGTCACTAAATTAACTTTCGATTTTCCGGTTTTATTAATTCTTTTGCTAAATTAAGTGTAGCGAAATTTATTACTTCTAACAAACTTTAAGTTTTCACACTACACTTGTCAACCCTCAGTTGCCACGCTTCTAGTGCTAATTATATGTATAATAATTTTTCTTTTTCAGTTACTATAGTAATTGTCCTTAGGACTGGCGACCGTAATTTTCCCCAAATCTCAAATATCTAATTACCGCTAGTTGATTGTTAACGTAACGGCCGCACATTTACTTTCTTTATTAACTTTACCCCTATTTCAAAATTAATTTCCACCAGTTTCATTTGCATTTTTCCTTTCATTAAGATGTAACCCTTTCCTCCCTCTTTACCGACAGATTAACTTCGGTGACGATTGCTTTTCCCAAGTTTCCATTAGGTACACGCAGTTTAATTTTTCACTGTCATTAAGATCGTTTGCGAGAAGTGAGGGGGAGGTTACAAGCTCCTGCACATTTCAGTCGAAGTGTTCGTACGCTTCTCAACAACAGATTCGGTGACCGATGGATAGGTAGAAGCGGACCAATTCCATGGCCTCCATGCTCTTCTGACCTCAACCCTCTTGACTTTCATTTATGGGGGCATTTGAAAGCTCTTGTCTACGCAACCCCGGTACCAAATGTAGAGACTCTTCGTGCTCGTATTGTGGACGGCTGTGATATAATACGCCATTCTCCAGGGCTGCATCAGCGCATCAGAGATTCCATGCGACGGAGGGTGGATGCATGTATCCTCGCTAATGGAGGACATTTTGAACATTTCCTGTAACAAAATGTTTGAAGTCACGCTGGCACGTTCTGTTGCTGTGTGTTTCCATTCCATGATTAATGTGACTTGAAGAGAAGTAATAAAATGAGCTCTAACATGGAAAGTAAGCGTTTCCGGACACATGTCCACATATTTTCTTTCTTTGTGTGTGAGGAACGTTTCCTGAAAGTTTGGCCGTACCTTTTTGTAACACCCGTATAGAAAGAACTACTGCAGTATAGTACACGAGGAAACTGAAAGAAATACACAATGAGACGAACAGAAATGACACACTTATTCAAAGATAATAATTACACTTAAGTCATAGCGATTTATTATGGTCTCCTGGATGTTATAAAAAGAGGGACGTGGTTCTTAGTAGGATGTGTGATCACCACGGACTGCAATGCATGCTTTGAAACTTGCTACCATACTGGCCGAAAGGTTGGCAAGGAGTTCTTATAGTAGGGCGTGCCATTCCTTCACCGGCACGGTTGACAACTGCTGGATGTCGTTGGTGCCTCTGGACGCGCTGTAATACGTCTCTCGAACGCATTCCAGGAGCTTAGCTCTTCCACTTGCGCAGTTCGATGCGGTCGCGCCTTTTCATTAATAAAAATGAAGTCAGGGCCGAATGCATCCCTTAAGGGGTGTTTATGAGCCACGCCCACTTTTCTGTCACCCACTTTTCTGCATATATTTTAGATCTTTGTATCCCCTACACTGCACGCTAGGGATTTGTTTTTTTTTTTACTCCCGAGTGTGTTGGCTATCCTTGGAATGCAACGGTCGGTGTTCTTTTGTTTCTGCTGTTTGAAAACAACACGCTTTCAAACACTCGGTTAGTTTTGTTCAAGTTCGATTGCGAGTAGTTGTTATACTGACGTTTGCAGTGCTTGTTTGCATGTGTTTTGTTGTGTTTATTGAAGATGAAACGTAAAGGCATTTTCAAGAAACGACAATTTAGAGGACTCAAGTTTATGTCGCTTGGCAATGATGTTTCTAATTGTAATTCTTCAACAAGTGCATCATCAAAGAAGCTCTCACCATTTCAAGAGAGTTAAACGGATTTACTGTAAGTGACAAGAGGTACAGTAACATTATTATAAATCTGAGAATATTATCAGATGTAATTTCTAAATTTGTACAATACGGACAGTGTGGTGAGTCACAGAGTGTGAAAATTTGTGAGTGTGCCAGTGGGAGAAAAGGCCTAGCTTTGGATTTAATTTGCGCTAAATGCTCAGCTGTGGTTTCATTTACGAGTTCTTCAAAACCAGATGCGAGTGGCTCTTATGAAATCAATACTAGATTGTATTGTATGTATGTTGTATTGTATGTTAACCGGGAACCTAGAAACGACGGAGAGGCTCCGACCCCACCGCAGCCGCAGTGGTCTACAACCCCAGGCGACTACCGCAGTCCACTTCACCCCTCCGCCGCCCCACACCGAACCGAGGGTTATTGTGCGGTTCGACCCCCGGTGGACCCCCCAGGGAACGTCTCACACCAGACGAGTGTAACCCCTATGTTTGCTTGGTAGAGTAATGGTGGTGTACGCGTATGTGAAGAACTTGTTTGCGCAGCAATCGCCGACATCGTGTAACGGAGGCGGAATAAGGGGAACAAGCCCGCATTCGCCGAGGCAGATGGAAAACCGCCTAAAAACCATCCACAGACTGGCCGGTTCACCGGACCTCGACACAAAGCCGCCGGACGGATTCGTGCCGGGGACCAGGCGCTCCTTCCCGCCCAGGCGGGCTTAATACTAGATTAGTTTATGTCTTACGATCCATTGGCAAGGGCATGGCTGCAGAGAGAACATTTTGTTCAGTGGTGAACTTACATCACCAACAAATAAATTTGAAAAATTGACTGCAATATTAGAGCAAGTTGTATGTGAAGCCAGTGAGGAAAGCATGAAACTGGCTGCTAGGGAAGCAATGGAAGAAAATCATGGATGTTCGGATATTGCAGTTGCAAATGATGGAAGCTGGCAGAAAAGAGGACATACTTCTCTGAATGGAGTAGTGACTGCCACGAGTGTAGACACCGGTAGAGTGTTAGATGCGGAGATAATGTCTAAATGTTGCAATGTTGTAAAGTCAATAAACACAAAGAACACAACTGTGTGGCTAATTTTAGAGGAACGAGTGGTGGTATGTAAGTTCATGGAGTTCAACAAATATTCATCGCTCCGTAGAAACTAGAGGCGTATGGTACACCAAATATTTGGGCGATGGTGACAGTAATTCATACAACAATGTGGTGAACTCTAAGCCATATGGAGATGCCATTATTAGCAAAATAGAATGTGTAGGCCATATTCAAAAACGTTTGGGAACAAGGCTGAGAAAACTAACTGTTGATATGAGAGGAAAAAAATTAGAAGATGGAAAATTGTTGACCAGACAGGATCGGTTAACTAAAACTGAAATAGAAAACTTGCAGGTATACTATGGCCAGATAATTAGGAGAAATAAAGAAAATCTGGAGGCAATGAAGAGAGATGTTTGGGTCATATTCTTCCATAAGTCTTCTGCTGAAGAATAAGACATGCCATGGATTGCATCCATCAGAAGAAAATTCGTGGTGCAAATACAATAGGGCTCAGGCAACTGGAGAATCTTATTCTCACCAGCGTTCTCTTCCTGCTGCTGTTATTACAGCAATTAAACCTATTTTCAGAGACTTAGATCATCCTGACCTTCTAAGGAAATGTCTGCATGGGCAGCCACAGAACCCAAATGAATGTTTCAACAGCATAATTTGGAACCGTCTTCCTAAAACTGTATTTGTAGGCAAGCATACAATGAAACTAGGAGTTCATGATGCTGTCATTACATTCAATTGTGGTAATATTTGAAAGTGCTGGGCACTGAAAAAGCTGGGAATTAATCCTGGTGAAAATATGATCACTGGGCTGCAACAATGCGATAAAACAAGAATAGCCGATGCAGACAGGTCTGCATCTAATATGGCCAAGAAAGCAATACAAACATCCAGGAAGGTGAAAAAGAAGCTGGAGGACCTGCTAGAGGCCAAAGAAGGGCCATCATATGCAGCAGGACAGTTTTAATTAACTGTAAGTAAAAGATTTCAAGTTTTTCTGTAAAGTCAGTTTCCCACAAACTATAATTTTCAGTACATATGCCCCATTATATCAGAAACTATTATAGATAAACAAATTAAATTTTCAGAGACTCTGCATAACATAAAAAGTCACCTCTGATACAACATTCATTAATATTCCCGCATTAGGAAGTTAAAAAAAATAGTTTCTGCAGAAAAAACTTAATATTTTTTGTTAATAAATTTAAAAAAGTATTCCTTGAAACCTATAAAATGGATAAAGTAGATTTTAATACAGTTGACTCTATTAGCATCATTTAACATACAGTAAATACTAAGGTCCTGCATCAAATAGTTTTTTCAGAAATGGGTCAAATAGCCTAAATTAACATGG
This sequence comes from Schistocerca americana, assembly GCF_021461395.2. Lineage (NCBI taxonomy): Eukaryota > Metazoa > Arthropoda > Insecta > Orthoptera > Acrididae > Schistocerca > Schistocerca americana. The sequence continues at coordinate 313,990,628 of NC_060123.1, forward strand.
GTTAGATAAGCAGGGTGTGGTCCTCTTAAAAGACATGGGGAAGGTGTACAGTGTTACAGTAATGTTGTATAGTGGATACAGCGTGTTCAAAGATTTGGTGGTCAGTAAGCCGATGCAACATTATGCCTGTCCACACCATAACACCTGGACCGCCGAAACGACCATGCTCGACAAAGTTCCTCGGTGCATTATGTGTTCGAACCTCTCGCCATATGAGAGTACGTCCATTATCAGTACCCACACTGAATTTGCTCTAATCCGAGAAGAGCATGCGAATCCACTGCTTGTTGGTCCGTTCCCCATGCTCTTGAGACAGCTGCGAGCGGTGCCACCGATGTGCGTGTGTCAACGGAACATGACGCACTGATCGCCAGGCAGAAAGGCCGTCCCCAAGCAGTGCCACTGTGGGGTGTGAGAATCCGTGCCTTGCTGTCCTGTTAAACATTGTTGCAATTGCACCCGCTGTTTGACCTGGGTCCCTTCTTGCTATAGCACAACGTTGCGGTCATCTGCTGCTGCGGTTGCTCCTTCGGGCAGCTGTGAGTGTGATTCGGAAAGCTCCCCATGCACGTGAAACAATGCTGTGAACAATACCAGACATCTGAGCTACACTGGTCATACGTTGTCCTCCTCCCAGTTTGCCGATAATTCTTCCCCGAGTGAAGTCATCCATATGTTGTCCCAGGGCCAGATTGTAATGAAGAACACCACCACACTACATCGCAACTGTACGCTGATTGACACGCATTGTCATTTCCCGTTCCTTCAACTGCCTCGCGTTGCGGGGCCAGCTCCACACGCGCTACAGTCACGCTAACCTCACGCTATGTAACGTCCTACTTTCTGTGCACGACTGGGAGACCCCTGGCAAATGCTTCCGCACATTGATTCATTTCTACTGAGTAGTTAATATGTTATGGTACTTATCTATCTCGTCCTTAAGCTTCGCAGAACAGCGTAGTTGCACGGTCTTCTTAGAACACATGTTATCTAAATTTATCCGCAGAGTCTCACGAGAACTACGCCGACTTTCTTCCAAGGATTTCTGTTTAAGTTCACTGAGCATTTCTGTTCTTCTTTCGTATGTGCGATACCGACGTATTATACAGCTATCAGCGAGTCTGAATTCGTTCGATGTCTGTTGGTATGCCTACTTGATAAGGAACAGTACTTTAGAATTTGTCGCACTAACATCTTGTATGCGCCTTCCTGAACTGACGGATTACACTTTACAGAATCCTTCTAACGAATCTTAGTCTTCCATTCGCCTTCCCTAATACTGATTTTCGGTGGTAGTACCATTTCTTATCACTTCTTCGTACTATCTCTAAATACTTACATGATATGAGATGCTCAACATGTTCATCCCTTATTTGCAATCGGTTACTACAGGGATCTTTCAGTTATAATGTTATCCTTAGAGCAGATTTTAGTCAATCAACAATCGATCGAAATAATTACAGTTTGGTGAGAACTGTGCGTAATAAGATATCGTATGAAACGATATAAAATGCTCTCTCTGAAGACTACTTAGATCAGATAATTCAAGTATTAGATCTAATGGCAACAGATAGATCTGACACCCACATTGAATCTGTTATCAGTGATCACTATACAATCGGAGCAAGAAGTGATTACGAAATTACAAAGGGCAATTAATAAACAAGTTGACATCTTGGGTTGTCGGGTGTTCTGCCGGATATCAGCGTCGTACTTGCACGATATTTCGGTCACGTAGTTCGTAACCTTCATCAGGTGCGACCTGAGACTGCTCCTTGAGTGGACCTGGTCCAGTATTTATGCCTATGGCCTTCCCCCTCCACCAACGGCTGCAGGAGCTTCCTCTGCGCTCCGCGCCCATTCCCTGCGACCTGCTGGAGCGTTGCTGCTCCGTTTTCCGTCCGCTGCGGTTCTAGGTGTTCCCTCTGCGGTCCGCGCCCACCGATCCCGCTCCTGGGGGTTTCATCTACGATCTGGGGTACCAAGCGTTCCCCCTGCGGTCCGCGCCCGCTCACCACGACCTGTTGGAGCGTTGCCGCTCCGTTTTTCACTCGAGTGAGCGATGCAGTGCAAGCAGGACCACGCTACTCAAGCGAAGGGTGTGGCGGATCGCCGCCATGCGGGACGGGCTCGGGCGACCGAGTCCGCCCCGTCTGCGGCCCCATCCAGCCCCCCACGTACGACGACGCAGCAAACGACAATGGACCACGAGACGGCATATTCTAGGGAAACAGGCCCGCTTACAGCGGCGCAATTGTATGTCATCCTGCACCGAATGTCACGGGATACTGATTACCGGGAACGAGCAGCCGACGAACGAGCTCTCCACTTGTTCCACCAGTACCTCAAGTCACTCGGTTGCGTGGTCAATGAAGAGGAACGAGTACCGTCGGGAGCCGTGACAGGCGTGTCGAATACAGACGACACTGTTCTGCCAGCGGCGGCCCCGATGAGTATTGCGCTTCCAGTCCCAGTTCCAGAAGAAACTGGTGCGCTGCTGGCTGCCACTCCGGTCTCTTCCAGTGAAGAGGCCACAGATATACCGGAAACTGTACCGCCTGGCGTGACGAGAGAAGACGTCACCGTCCTGCCACGTGACGACACTATCGTAGAGGCCAACCTTGGCGACCTGCTCGAGGCGGAAGCCATGGCAACACCGCAGCCCTCCAGGAAGAGGCCGGCAGCAATAGAGGAGGACGACTCCTCCACATTCTCTCAGTCTGTTTGCAGGAAAAGCCAGAAGCAGAAGATGGCAGACGACCCTGCCCCACTGTCCCGAAGCGGCGACACACCGCTCGGGCCAAACGGCTCCAAACAGTGCAGCCGCTCCCGACGACGAACTCATTCATCGACGTCGACGAGCCAGGGGCCATGGAGGCCACTGAGCCACCCAAGAGGCGGGCACCCGCCCCACCACCGATAACTGTCTCGTGGACGGACACTTACAATTCCTTCCTTGATAAATTTGAGACAGTTGCGTCCGCTGCCAAGGTCAAATGTGTCGGGCGAGACCTATACCGGGTATCGACCGCCACCATGGATGACTACCGAGCAGCCATGAAGATCACTGAGACCGACAAACTACACTGCTTTACACATAATACGGAGCCCGTGAAGCAGCTGAAGGTGGTTTTCCGCCGCCTCCCGCTGAAAATGGAGCCCTCGCACCTCAAGGAAGAACTGGCAGGGCTGGGCTACATGGCCAGCTCCGTGACCATCATGAAATCGCCCAGGACGAGGCGAGACATGCCTCTTTTCCTAGTTGTCCTACCAGACAACTTCGAAAACCGAAAAATCTTCCAGCTGCAGACGGTGGCCCGGATTGGGGTGGAAGTGGAGCCGCTCAAGGCCAAGGGGAGGCGCGCCCAGTGCTTCTCCTGGCTCGCTACTGCTCCATGCCGGCCCGCTGTGTCAAGTGCGCCGACTCCCATGGGACTGCACGAAGAAGAGAGAGGAGGTGCCAAAGTGCTGCAACTGTAGCGAGCCACATGTGGCGAGCTACAGAGGTTGCGCTGCATTCCGCCGCCGCCCACTGCAGAACGGACGATCAGCACCTGCCAGGAAGGTGCAACCTGGCACCAGAAACGCCTCTGCCACCAAGGGGGAGTCCGCTCACGCCTCCACGAGACGACAAGTGGCCTTCCCGCCACTTCCGCAACGCGACTCGAACGAGACCGCACCATCCACCGCGCCTGGCTCGTCAGCCCCACAGGCTGACTCCCAGGCCGACCACCACAAGGGCGGACGACGCACTGCCCGTCCACTCAACACTCCCGCGCCGCAGGCTGCTGGGCGCGCGGTCCAGCGAACGGACGCGACGGCGACGCCGCTCCCGGCAGCCCCCGCGCCCGCCGCTGCGGCTGTACCCGTTGGTGGAGGGGGAAGGCCATAGGCATAAATACTGGACCAGGTCCACTCAAGGAGCAGTCTCAGGTCGCACCTGATGAAGGTCACGAGGTACGTGACCGAAATATCGTGCAAGTACGACGCTGATATCCGGCAGAACACCCGACAACCCAAGATGTCATTAGATCGCCAGGAAAGCCTGAAGAGTTACAATAAACAAGTTGGTCCACATGTTCATAATCTAAGGAAATTGACAGTAGAGTCACATAACACCGAGAATTCGAAACATTTATCTCTGATATGTAGAGGGACTGCGCATCAGCTTCAGACGAATAGTTGACCAACCAATGACTAGATACGTGTGTAGTAGAAGAGTTAACGGCCAACAGCCTTGCCGCAGTGGTGACACCGGGGTTTGCCGAGAGCGCTGTTGACAAGCGGGGTGCATTCAGCCGTTGTGAGGCAAATTGAGGAGCTAAAAGATTGAGAAGTAGCGGCTCCGGTCTCGTAAACTGACTATGGTCGATATTGCGGTGTGCTGACCACATGCCCCTCCATATCCGCACCCCAATACCTACGGGTTGAGGATGACACGGCCGTCGGTCGGTGGCAATGTTGGGCTTTTAAGACCTGTTCGGACTGAGTAAGTTAAGAACAGTCCACGATGGGAGGGCCATCCACTGTTTGCAGTCACTGCAAAGAATCTTTCAATGAAACAACGACTAACCAGCACAATAGATGTAGAAGAAAGTATAATGCTGTAGCTAGAGAGACGGTAAAGAAACGCATTTGATTGTCAGAAGTGTAAAGCGTGAAGATTTATACAGCCACCGTAGCAGTGTCTACTCGAAAGCTCTCTCAGGAAGTAAAAAAATTTCTTGTAATACGTTAAGGCTGTCATTTGCATCAAAGTAGTGTGAAGACATTAAGGGTGGTACAGGAACCGAAAACGAAGGTAGCAAAGCAAAACAGGAATACTGAATACCGTTATCAAATATTTGCTCACGAAGAAAGAAGCAGACGTACTATCCCACTATAATTCTCGCACCACTATAAAGATGAAAGCTACAAATTCCACTGGAGATGAGAAACAACTGGAAACGCTGAAACTGAACAAGGCTCAAAGGCCTGATGGAACCTCTGTCAGATTCTATTCAGAATTTGCAGCTGAGTTAGCCCCTCTCTTAGCGATAGTAGATCCAAGGGAAAAAAGTGACCACTGTTAGGAAGAAAGCACAAGTATCACCTACCTACAATGAGGGTAGCGGAAGTGATCCACAAAACTAACGTCCAGTGTCGTTGGCGTCAATCTGTTGTAGAAGCGAAGGACATATTCTAAGCTCAAATATAGTGAGTTATCTTGAACAGATTGACTTCCTCCATGCCAAACAGCATGGATTCCTAAAACATTGTTCATGCGAAACGAAACTTGCACTTTTTTCACATGACAACCTCAAGGCCAAGGATCAAGGGTGACCAGGTCGCTGCAGTATTTCTTGACTACCGAAAACAGTTTGATTCGGTACTAAAGTAATGTCTATTAACAAAAGTGCTGTTGTAGGAGGTATCAATCAAATCTGGATTGAGAATTTGTTAATAAGAAAGACACACTGTGTTACCTTAGAGAATTCTCGATAGATGTAAAAGTACGAGGTCGTGCTGAAAAGTAATGCCTCCGAATGTTATATGTGAAACACTTAAAGCGTTTAAAATAAAACAGACTTTATTAACATTCTACACCTCTATTCATCATGTTTACGCATCGATTTCTCAAAAATAGTCACACATTCTTCCCACCGAGAGACCGGTCTGCTGATACAGTCACTATAGAATGTCTGACTTTGTTGACGGTAGCAAAACCTCACCTTTGCTTGCATCGCTTCATCACCATCAATATGAAGTCCTCTAAGGCGTCCTTTAAGTTTTGATAACAGATGAAAAACAAATGGTGCGAAGTCGGGACTGTGCGGAGGATGATCGATGACAGTGAATCCAAGGCGTCGGATTCTTGCGGATGTCGTAGTGTTCGTGTGTAGTCTGCCATTGTCATGCTGCAGGAGAGAGTGCTCCATGTGTGGACGAACCTTTACAATTCGAAACTCGATTCAGCACGGTGTTTCTTATGCACCGACATAGTTACGTTACACGCTACAATTTGGAACTCTCTAACGGCAGAGGGCTTCAAATATGTAGACATCAAGGGTAAAGATGTAGAATGCTAATTATATTTGTTTTATTAAAAAGTGCCATGCGGGATTTGCCGAGCGGTCTGAGGCGCTGCAGTAATGGACTGTGCGGCTGGTCCCGGCGGAGGTTCGAGTCCTCCCTCGGGCATGGGTGTGTGTGTTTGTCCTTAGGATAATTTAGGTTAAGTAGTATGTAAGCTTAGGGACTGATGACCTTAGCAGTTAAGTCCCATAAGATTTCACACACATTTGAACATTAAAAAGCCTTAAGAGTTTTCACATAAAAAATTCGGAGACATTACTTTTCAGCATGTCCTCGTAACTTCACACTTGCCGAAAGGAAGCGTGTTAGGACTGCTAATGTTCATGTTGTATGTTAATGAGGTTGAAGATAACAGCAACACATACGTTTTGCAGATGGTGAAGTTATTTAGATTTAATTAGTTCAATAACGGTTCTAATGGCTCTGAGCACTATGGGACTTAACTTCTGAGGTCATCAGTCCCCTAGAACTTAGAACTACTTAAACCTAACTAACCTAAGGACATCACACACATCCATGCCCGAGGCAGGATTCGAACCTGCGACCGTAGCGGTCGCGCGGTTCCAGACTGTAGCGCCTAGAACCGCTCGGTCACCACGGCCGGCATTTAATTAGTAATTGGATGAAGTTGGAGAAATGTGAAGTCAGACCTTGATAAAATTTAAAATAGTGCAAAGACTGATAATTACTATAAATGTTCGGATGTGTAAAATTGTGCTCTTCACAAATCACAGAAAAGTAGCATCCTACGTCTAGAATATCAGTGATTCACAACTGTAATCAGTTAACCAATACAAATATATCGATGTAACAATTTGTGGGGATATGAAATGAAGTGGTAACGTGCTCTCAATGAGAGGTGAAGCAGATGACAGATTTCACTTCAGTGGTAGAATACTGGGAAATGCAGTTAGTCTGTTAATCAGATTACTTATAAAACAACGCATAATCGGTTGTTTCATACTCTATATGTTTCAATAAAACGTCAGAAGAGACGCAATTTGTGAAGAGGTAAGATTTAGTATTACATTTTCGTTTCTTACTAGTTAAATATGATAAACCCAAAAGCTTATAATTAAATTTATGTGGTCATTAACAGATACAGTCTAGGCTCCCTGTTATGGCCATGCTTGTGGCCATAAGTAGAGACATAAATGTATCCTGTTTTTGCCACTCTTAAAAATTTGTACGAAACATCTATAATACATTCTAACTACAGTAATTTTATTTAAGTAGATTTACTTTTTTTTTGCATGAAGATAGACCTAATCAATAGACTTGGCTAAGCATCTCATATTAATTTATCTGTCCTTGTAACATAGCAAAATATCTAACAAGGATTATGAAAATATAGCATGTTTCAACAAAACGCTTATGGGATTAAGAGGTTTCAATATTATCCCATTGAAGTTAAAAATGCACTCAAGTCAACTGATGAGGGAGTGAACGTTGCTACTGAAAGGTAGTAGTATAATATTCCGAGTAAAACATTAAGAAATAAAATTTCGAGTCTATAACCCAAAACTCTATTGGGCACAGTGGCGCACATTCCATCTGGGAAAACAAGTTGATGGACTGAATTCTGGACTGTTCCAACATAGCGTTTCCAGTTACTGGGGGAAATGTATCGCATTCATATAAAAACTTATTGAAGAGGAAGATTTGCGAAGTTTTGATGATGAATTTGTGGGCAATCAATTTGTAGAAAAGTTACATGATGGCTTTCTTAATAGACACAGTTTTGCAACAAAAACATGCTGACTATGGTAATGGCGCTAGAGTTTCTATTACAGGGGAGGAAAAACAAGAAACTTGTTCCAGGAAATGATAAGGATGTGTTAAGTGATCATAACAGAGCTTTTAACATGGATGAAACTTCTTTTTTTATGGCTTCTGAAAGGGAATGAATCATAAGTTGTTTCTCAGCCAATCATTTCAATACTTTTTGTTAACTGTTTTTCTATTCCACTCAATTTCTGTTACTTTTATGTATTTTATGCATGTTTGTTGTCTTATACGCGTGTATAAAGAACGAATTACTTTCTATCAAATGTATTCTGATGTTATTTAACGCCCCAGTTTTATTATAATATGCAGGGTCCAAAAGTGGGGAAATGACTAGCCATAGAGTTAAGTGGCCAAAACCGGGGAAATACGCCGTTTCGTTTTCAATGTCCGTTCTTGGTTTTGTTATAAAACTTATAAAACTCGTTCCTTCATAGTTGTAATTTACAGGGGTTGACACAATAGATATGATTTTTTGAAGCAATTTGCAAACTTTTTCTCTATACTAAGCGTATAGCCTCTCGTGAATTGTCCTTGATATGGCCTTAAGTGGCACCTCGATCCTATTTAAATAGTCATTATACCGCGCTCCACACGTGGTTCAAATGGTTCTGAGCACTATGGGACTTAACATCTGAGGTCATCAGTCCCCTAGAACTTAGAACTACTTAAACCTAACTAACCTAAGGACGTCACACACATCCATGCCCGAGGCAGGATTCGAACCTGCGACCGTAGCGGTCACGCGGTTCCAGACTGTAGCGCCTAGAACCGCTCGGCCACCCCGGCCGGCTTCACACGTGAATTAAAAGGAATAAAACCTTATACTTGCTACAGTTTGAAGTACTCTCTGCTACGCACTTCGCAGTGGTTTGTGGCGTGCGGATGTAGGTGTACATATAAACGCCCAACTTGGAAATCAAACCAGTAACAAGACTGATTCTCACCTCGCTTTCTGTCACCCCCTCCTCTCCCAGACACAACAATATATGCATAGTACCTCCATATTACTAAGAAAAGCGACTAAAACGGCACACAACAAACATTTGATTTTTCGTGTTTCATTTCTTTACTGACAGAATTCAAAATTTAAAACGCTGTCTTGATCTGCTCATTTAAAAGTACAAAGTAACGTTTAAGGTCTAACACAATAAAGAAAGTATTAAAGTTAAAAACGACTATGTATATGTCCATGTGAAAGCTTTTCGAAACTTTTTCTCCCCCCCTCCCTCGTCCACCCCCCTCCCCATACACACATACAAAATAATGTAAGGAATATATTACTTACTACCTTCTCGCTGATCGTGAAATAAAAATTCTGCATCACGCACGCTGTTTAATTTATGGCTTCTCTATTACTAAATGCACTTGCAGCACATTTTACGGATAGTATCTACACATACCAATAAATGTACCCGCAAAATGCGAGAGGAGATATGACGTCATAAACACTGAGATATTTAAAAGACTAGCTTTTTTTAAATGAAGGGCAAATTAACCAAATTGTACTCATCCATTGTTTGATACTGAGAGCACTTAGCGATGTCGATCACAGTTTAAACATAATTTCAAATCTTTTCAAAACTTTTTCATTAGTCTAGTGATGAATAACCAAAACTAATAAAAACAACATAATTAGTATTTCGCGTCTTCAACCACAAAGGTATTACGTGCTTAAAGTCAAATACTTAATAAATTATTCATTTGTAAAGTAATCGGGCGTCTGAAGCTGTTTTATGCATTGGATTACGATTGTATAAAGAATCGGGGTTGGAGGAACTATGGGTTGCTGTCATTTGCTGTCATTTGGCTGCTTGCTGGGATGCACCGTAAATGAGATGTGTTGCCTGTCACCGTTTTCCTGTCAGCAGATAAAAACGATCTCACCTGCTAACTTTCTGTTCCTAGGCCGTGGAGACATCAGCCTTCATCACCTACTGCAGGGAATTCTCTTACCTAGAATCTAGAAGCTAGATGAATGACTTAATTAATGAAGGTGACAGGGAAAAACTACTGACCAGTAACAGACAGAGAACTGTAATTAAATTAGGTATATTCATGGTGAAATCCATAAATGCAAGGTAGTATTGTCACAAAGAATGGATTTTAGCCAACCCACAGTTTTGACCTTTGTGGCGAGCCACCATCTTGCTGTAGGACAAGATAAATGTACATGAAAAACAGTTAGAATGAAACAACAAACAACGAGAATTGGTCTATTCCCTAGAGAGAGAGAGCTATTTGGAAAAACTGGGACGAATTTTGGGAATCGAGAATCGCAAAAGAAAGTAGCTAGCCATGAGGAGGCACGTTATATGAACACATAAACAGGGGCAGCGCGACAAAGCTTACCACCTTCGCGTCTTGATCATGGCCGAAGTTGACACGAGCATTCTACCGCTAGATGTCTTAACTAAAGCTGAACGAATCTACATATGGTTGCTTCCGAAGTGATGAAACCAACACATGTACGACAAAAATGGCACAATTTCCGTACTACCGCTAATGATAAAAGCGAAGTCAACTGAGAACCGCAACGAGATGGGGCTGGGAGAACGTCACTGCGTAGTTTTGTAACCTCGTGTCCAGCTTAGCAGTGTGCCTTTTCCAATAATAATAATAATAATAATAATAATAATAAACACGGGTTTCTCTAGCCAAATTCACGGGGAGGGGGATAGAGTGACAAAGTAAACGGTTCCGCCTGCTTTGGGCAGGGAGTCCCTTGCCCTCCTGGCGCTAGGTTGCAGAACCTTTAGTGTCTTCAGTTCTCCGAAAGCAGGCGGGGCTAGTAGTTTGATATCGACAATAATAATCCTGGAACCTGAAATCGGTTATTGCCGTCTTGTGAATTTTCTGCATAAACTGATTGTTGAACATGATAATTGCTCAGCCGCCACCATTTGACCATTTGATAGTCCTCTACCAAAGCGAATCGTGCGTGGTTTCAGTTGACTGGGAAAAATTGGTTTTAATGGATAAATCGATTGACTTTTAATTAATTGGTTTATACGCTGGTGACGACCACCACTACTCGTGATTACCTGAGAAATACGAATCTGTGATTGGAAACATGATTTTAATGTAATTCAACTCTCTTTTTTTGTACGATTACTCCACTGGACAGCTGCTCAGACTTCTCCACGTGCCTTATATGTTCAAAAACGTCTCCGGGATACATGGTTACGTACTATTCCTTTTTTGAATCCAAATTCACCTGTATTTGGTGTTCCCAGCAAAAAGTCACTGTACTTTGTAGCAGTTCTTAGATAAGCTGGACTTCATTTTTCACTTGTTTTCCGATACATTGTTACGAATAATGGAACAGATTATCAAACAACTTTTTTAGAATTTTCAGCAGATCGTTCAATCCTTAGATGATTATGTTCACGACTGTAAAAGTTGACTGATCAAAACTTCGTCTAGTCGTCACGAACAAGAGTCAAATATCCAATAAAAGATGAGAAGAGGAATGAAAGAAGAAAAGTGAAAGAAGGAGATTTTCATTATATAATAATAATGACGATTGTTTTACCATTTTCCACTACGTGATGCAGTTTATAGATTTAGAAGCTGAAAAGTTGCTTTTCAGATTTGGAAACACTGAAATGTCGGATCCGCACGAAATTCTCGTCTATTACCGCGCGTGGGCATTACGACAGTTGCTAGGTAAGGACAGTAAAGCTTTACGAAGGTCCGTCGGGGAAATCTAAGATGGTGGAACAGCTGAACTGTGAATCAGTATTTCATATGATTTCAAACAATGGAAAATCCAAGATAGAATGTAACAATATTATGAAAAGGATAGTTGCTCTTCACCATATGGCGGAGACGCTGAACCGCAGATAGGCACAACAAAAAGACTGTCACAACATAAGCTTTCAGCCAACAAAGCCTTTGCCACAATGTGGCTTCACTTGCCACAGACTGTGGTCATGTGTGTGTGAGCTGAGTTTGTGTGTGTGTGTGTGTGTGTGTGTGTGTGTGTGTGTGTGCGTGTGGCGGTCGTCTATTTTTGACAAAGCCCTTGTTAGCCGATAGCTTATGTTGTGACAGTCTATCTTGTTGTGACAGTCTCATGTTGAAACAGCCTATCTGCAACACAGCTTCACCGCTATATGGTGAGTAGCAACTATCCCTTTCATAATATTGCTTCATATGATTTTTGAAATTAAATCATGAGGCTATGGAGGTGGAGGGGCGAAGATATGAGAACAGTTTTTGTTGTCGAAAGTAATAACACATTCGCTCTTAATCATACACGCATAGGCGTTGCCAACATCTACAAGTGGCGGCCCATTGTAAACGCTTGCCGTCCTACCTAAGCCGTACGAAACATTTTTTTCAGGCAATGGAATGTGCACTGTCTGTGGCCTTGTTACAATGCTCGGACCAGACACCGTATTGAGCATAAAACTAGCAGACGAATCATCTGTTTCTATCTCGTGACTTATTTGTTGAAATATTTTATATAATGATTGCCACCTCTTCGATGACGACCTCTTCAATTCTCTCATTTCTTCCTTAAAGCTTTCCTGGATGCTGTCGATAAGACCTTCAAGGAGGCTAGCCTGAATCTCGTTCTCCTTGAAAATATCACTAAATTCTCTGTTAATAACCTCGCCCACACATTTATCAGTATCTTCTTTGTAAGTGACAACCTCTATTTACTAAAATATGCATCTGACCAGCCACTTAACACGGATGTGTTTTTATGGTGATCTAGTTGCTCTGCTTCACACGAGAAATGAAGTATTTTACATACACAAAAATTAAATTGCAAAAATTAGCAGTCGGAAGCGATGCCTGCTTGAAATTAATGCTTGGCTTGAAAAAGACAAACAAGCATCTGGAGAGCTGGCTAGCGACATGTCAACTCGGACGTTCAACAATGGAAATGACACTAAGAAATCAATCTGAAAAATGCGAAAAGCGTAAGATTACTGCAAGGATTTTAATAAATGTGGAGAAACTGTTGAATTTTAACAACTCTATATAGACACCATGTAAGAGTAATAAACAGAGGGACGGACTGACTTGATTGTATCCAGCGACGGTAAAAGACTCTGGTTCTGGGTTGCTGCGTCAATGATAAAATTCCTTTACTTCAGTTTCTTCGTGGTTTTTCTGTCGTCGTGGTCCCTCTTTTTGTTCCAAGTATTACTCCTTGTTTCATAATGGCTCAGCGTGCATGCGTAAAAGAATAACATATGCAAGTAACATGCAATTGTATGAAAAACTCAAATATTGTAATTTTACACAAAATGCGTCTCGTCCAGTCTAGCTTCAAGTGAAAGATGAGAAGAGGAATGAAATGAGAAAAATGAATGAAAGAGATTTTAATTATATATTAACGATATGCCTTTTTCACTATTTTCCAATTCTTTGCGCAGTGTGTAGATTTAAAGTCTGAAAGTTTTTTTGCCTACCAGTGATAAACAGATAAGTCAAAGAAAACGTATTTAACGATGAGTGGATGAAGGTAGTCTGAGAGGGCGTGAGGTTTTTTTTGCTATTTTGCTACTCAGAGAAAAATATACTTACATTAAGTGGACCGTGGCGTCGATCTCGTGTTCATTACGAAGTCATATCTCTGCCAGGTCATCAGAATCTTTGGACATTAGACAAAAGTTTTTTGAAAGAAAACCACACATTAATAACAATCATCATCGCATATGTTAAAAATAACTGAGTTAAGATTGTTAGTTACCGTTTCCTGTATTTAACAAAGATATGTGTCCAGCAAACTTACCAAAAATCTTTTAGATACAATGATTCTCGCACTCACAGTGATCATTTACATTTAGCTGAAGGACGATTCGACGGCTAGTCTAACTCGGCTAATTTGTCTAAGAGTTAACCCCGGAGAAAGAGGTGCATGGAGCGTAGTGGAAATGACAAGTGACGGCGTACCAATAAGAATGAAGAGAAGAAGGCAGCGATTACCGACATAGTTAAAAACATCGAGGTTGCTACCTATAAATTTAATCGTTGCTCCAGAAGGAATATCGTTATAGGTCATTATGAGGGGGGTCCATACTACTATAGAAATTAACCCTTTTGGGCTCTTCTAAACCAATTACAACATTTATAAAGGCTAACATTAGGCCTATGCTGAAAAAAATTACGATGCTTTAGATACACTTTACCAGTAACATTAAATCTTACGGTGAACATTTTTCTTCCACTTTCGAAAGGATTGGAGATTATGCAGTGAGTGATTTGAGATATAAATAACAAAGGAGTGACAAAAAAGGAAACAGGAATGTCAATTACGAAAAATACGTTTACATAATCGTAGCTGTGCTTTGGTTTACAGTTCTTTGCGTTATTGAAGACCAATGAAAAAACCTGAGAAGGAGATAGTGAATGCTTTTGAAATGTCGTGTTACAGAAGAAAATGTAAGTAGATACAGTAAAAAAGAAAAGTCATTAAAAATAATTAATTAGGATTCACAGATGTACTTAATTTATATGAGTAAGATTGGTGACAAATGTGCAAAGTCCTCAAGTACAGACAGTTCAGCAGGAAGGACACAACGGATAAGACGAAAGAACGGAAACTAGAAAATGTACTGTTTTCAGCATCTCTGCATACCTACTACGCTCAACACCCTCAACAACTTTGTCGATGACGTTGAATGTAGTAGGCATGCAGAGATGTGGAAGTAGCACTGACCCTCTGGCTTTCGCCAAATGCCCTAATTTTATCCTCTTTCATTTTTCATTTACTGCGTATCTTTCAAGCAATTGTGAGTCATGAAGAATTATTAGCTCTATCCTACAGCTTTGTCATGGTTCGACGTCCAGCCCTTACCGTGACAGAGTATTGGAATTGGAGATGATGGCCGAGAGCCTCTTAAACAGCGACAGCAGCGGTACGCCTTCTCGGAATGTAAGAAATTTGCTTTCTGTCGCAATCCCATGTCGACTATGGACAGAGTGGTGTGGATCCAGTCATATAACTTTGATTCCTTAGTGTTGCTGCCATATACAGCACAAGCCACGTCATTCAATGGGCTCTTCGGACACTTGAGCAAGAGTGAAGCGCTATGGCGCTCTGGTCAGTTACCTCTTTCAGGCTTTGCCGTGTCGATTGAGCCATCTGGACCTTGACTATAAGGGACCTGTATAGAAGGCATCCCCGCAACATTTCCAACGATTATCTGGAGGGCTAAGGGATTTCCATCAGCATCCCATATCCTGGTGGAAGTTACCTCTATAGGCGTCTCAGACATCGCATTATATGCGAAACACAATCCCATGGCTCTTGAGAGGATCTTGATTGCCTGATACGGTTGATGCAGGGATGTTGAGTGCCTGTTGCATTCTCTTCTTACAATTTTGTATTTTAGTACGCAGCGTTAACTCAACGCGCCTTGGAGATTAATCTTAATTGATATGCGCGGTATTTGAATGTTAGTCAAAAGATACCCATCACTACTGTTCTAAATGATTTTTTTTTTTTTTTTTTTGCACCTTACACAAAATGAAGCATGGGGAACTAACTATTGGTTATTTTTCTCCTTAGTCGTCGATGTAGATGTGTTACCTACACTACTGGCCATTAAAATTGCAACATTAAGAAGAAATGCAGATGATAAACGGGTATACATCGGACAAATATATTATACTAGAACTGACATGTGATTACATTTTCACGCAATTTGGGCGCATTGATTCTGAGAAATCAGTACCCAGAACAACCACCTCTGGCCCTGATAAGGCCTTGATACGCCTCGGCATTGAGTCGAACAGAGCTTGGATGGCGTGTACAGGTACAGCTACCCCTGCAGCCTCAACACGATACCACATTTCATCAAGAGTAGTGATTCGCGTATTGTGACGAGCCAGTTGCTCGGCCACCATTGACCAGACGTTTTCAATTGGTGAGAGATCTGGAGAATGTGCTGGCCAGGGCAGCAGTAGAACATTTTCTGTATCCAGAAAGGCCCGTACAGGACCTGCAACATGCGGTCGTGCATTATCCTGCTGAAATGTAGGGTTTCGCAGGGATCGGGTCGTAACACATCTGAAATGTAACGTCCACTGTTCAGAGTGCCGTCAGTGCGGACAAGAGGTGACCGAGACGTGTAACCAATGGCACCCAATACCATCACGCCGGGTGATACGCCAGTATGGCGATGACGAATACACACTTGCAATGTGCGTTCACCGCGATGTCGCCAAACATGGATGCGACCGTCATGATGCTGTAAACAGAACCTGGATTCATTCGAAAAAATGACGTTTTGCCATTCGTGCACCCAGGTTCGTCGTTGAGTACACCATCGCATGCGCTCCTGTTTGTGATGCAGCGTCAAGGGTAACCGCAGCCATGGTCTCTGAGCTGATAGTCCATGCTGCTGCAAAGGTCGTCGAACTGTTCGTGGAGATGGTTGTTGTCTTGCAAACGTCCCCATCTGTTGACTCAGGGATCGAGACGTGGCTGCACGATCCGTTACAGCCATGCGGATAAGATACCTGTCATCTCGACTGTTAGTGATACGAGGCCGTTGGCATCCAGCACGGCGTTCAGTAATACCCTCCTGAACCCACCTATTCCATATTCTGCTAACAGTCATTGGATCTCGACCAACGCGAGCAGCAATGTTGTGATACGATAAACTGCAATCGCGATAGGCTGCAACCCGACCTTTATCAAAGTCGGAAACGTGATGGTACGCATTTCTCCTCTTTACACGAGGCATCACAACAACGTGCGGTAGCGTTCTCGCTTCCCACGCCCGGGTTCCCGGGTTCGATTCCCGGCGGGGTCAGGGATTTTCTCTGCCTCGTGATGGCTGGGTGTTGTGTGCTGTCCTTAGGTTAGTTAGGTTTAAGTAGTTCTAAGTTCTAGGGGACTTATGACCACAGCAGTTGAGTCCCATAGTGCTCAGAGCCATCACAACAACGTTTCGCCAGGCAACGCCGGTCAACTGCTGTGTGTGTATGAGAAATCGGTTGGAAACTTTCCTCATGTGAGCACGTTGTAGGTGTCGCCACCGACGCCAACCTTGTGTGAATCACAGCATCTTCTTGCTGTCGGTTAAATTTCGCGTCTGTAGCACGTCATCTTCGTGGTGTAGCAATTTTAATGGCCAGTAGTGTAATATTATTGGTACCATACACGCTAGCAATATTATTGCGTCAAGTGAGAATATTTCATTTTGCTGTGATCTTGTTATTAAAATATCACATTAGCGAGCCTCGACTGACCTTATTTACTGTACGCAAATTTTTTGAAACTGTAAACCTACTCAGTCTGGAAAAACGCCTCTGACTGATTATTTTTTTAGAAATTGTTACTGTTGTTTAACTGAAAGTGATTCTGCTGTTAGAACATAAAATGTGACACTAGATTCTTTACCACAAAGGAACTTTTATGAATCGCTATTGACACTCCTAGCGAGGATCTGGGTGAGCGGAAGATACCAGACCACAAAAAGCTTATCCAAGACAAATTTCATAAACCTTTATTTCACTTTTAATTCATGAAACTTCACAAGTAATAGCAAAGATAGTTAAACTTTAAACGTTTACACAAGTTGAACCAACTTGATCAAGATGACTTGAACACTTGAAATCAATCTGCATAACAGGAAAGACGTTAATTTGAATTCTTGCATAATATTGAAGATAGAAATTGTAAAAGACTTTCATCATAGCAGTTTTGGAACCAGTTCCATCTTCACATATGCTCATGGACACAACTAGCTAGATACAGTTCGATTATTAAACTAAAACAGAGAAAAGATTACACTGTAAAATAGTCACAAGGTACAACTTATTAATGCAAGCGAACATGGACCGAAACAATCCTGACCCTAAATGTATCAGTTTAAAACAAAGTACTTATCCAACCAGAAAAGTGATTTCATTTTAATGTATCTCCTCTAATCAGCAGGTGACTAACCATAAGCAAACCTGATAGCACAGCCTATAACTCTTTTACAAATTCTTTCCTTTTTTATTAGCACAACAATGAGCACAACAGGTAGCCTGACAGCTATTGGCTGTGCAATACACTGTTAACATTAAATGGTAATGCCTGTTAATCAATTGCAAGAGGAATCGTGATAATATGAATGACGAACGGTCTTTTTTTCTAAAAAAGATGAAATACAACATAATCATTCTTTAACAAACTGAAAACAACTGTTTCTAGAGGAATCTGGCTCGACTAAAGCATAACTTCTAGTCATACTATTAACACGTCGATGCACCGAAGACATGCGATGCTCAACTTGCTGAGTGCAGCCGAAAGATGTCTCCAACACGCTTAAATTAATTCCAAAACCTGTGCGTGTCATCAACGGCCAACTTGCTGCAGATTGCAAATGGCTTCAGACCTCTACACACAGAGTCGGGTACCTCGACTAGACCTCAGTCGTATCACTTAAATCATTAAAAGGTACTGGATATACGGATCTCTGCTGTAGTTAGAACAGATTAACCCTATGGAGATAGTAGTCTGCAGAACCTGACATCTGATAGATTTGGGACAACTTCAATCAAAATACACTCCTGGAAATGGAAAAAAGAACACATTGACACCGGTGTGTCAGACCCACCATACTTGCTACGGACACTGCGAGATGGCTGTACAAGCAATGATCACACGCACGGCACAGCGGACACACCAGGAACCGCTGTGTTGGCCGTCGAATGGCGCTAGCTGCGCAGCATTTGTGCACCGCCGCCGTCAGTGTCAGCCAGTTTGCCGTGGCATACGGAGCTCCATCGCAGTCTTTAACACTGGTAGCATGCCGCGACAGCGTGGACGTGAACCGTATGTGCAGTTGACGGACTTTGAGCGAGGGCGTATAGTGGGCATGCGGGAGGCCGGGTGGACGTACCGCCGAATTGCTCAACACGTGGGGCGTGAGGTCTCCACAGTACATCGATGTTGTCGCCAGTGGTCGGCGGAAGGTGCACGTGCCCGTCGACCTGGGACCGGACCGCAGCGACGCACGGATGCACGCCAAGACCGTAGGATCCTACGCAGTGCCGTAGGGGACCGCACCGCCACTTCCCAGCAAATTAGGGACACTGTTGCTCCTGGGGTATCGGCGAGGACCATTCGCAACCGTCTCCATGAAGCTGGGCTACGGTCCCGCACACCGTTAGGCCGTCTTCCGCTCACGCCCCAACATCGTGCAGCCCGCCTCCAGTGGTGTCGCGACAGGCGTGAATGGAGGGACGAATGGAGACGTGTCGTCTTCAGCGATGAGAGTCGCTTCTGCCTTGGTTCCAATGATGGTCGTATGCGTGTTTGGCGCCGTGCAGGTGAGCGCCACAATCAGGACTGCATACGACCGAGGCACACAGGGCCAACACCCGGCATCATGGTGTGGGGAGCGATCTCCTACACTGGCCGTACACCACTGGTGATCGTCGAGGGGACACTGAATAGTGCACGGTACATCCAAACCGTCGTCGAACCCATCGTTCTACCATTCCTAGACCGGCAAGGGAACTTGCTGTTCCAACAGGACAATGCACGTCCGCATGTATCCCGTGCCACCCAACGTGCTCTAGAAGGTGTAAGTCAACTACCCTGGCCAGCAAGATCTCCGGATCTGTCCCCCATTGAGCATGTTTGGGACTGGATGAAGCGTCGTCTCACGCGGTCTGCACGTCCAGCACGAACGCTGGTCCAACTGAGGCGCCAGGTGGAAATGGCATGGCAAGCCGTTCCACAGGACTACATCCAGCATCTCTACGATCGTCTCCATGGGAGAATAGCAGCCTGCATTGCTGCGAAAGGTGGATATACACTGTACTAGTGCCGACATTGTGCATGCTCTGTTGCCTGTGTCTATGTGCCTGTGGTTCTGTCAGTGTGATCATGTGATGTATCTGACCCCAGGAATGTGTCAATAAAGTTTCCCCTTCCTGGGACAATGAATTCACGGTGTTCTTATTTCAATTTCCAGGAGTGTAGTCACAACGCAACTTGCAGACATGCGATCTCACTGCGGCACCGCTAAACACACGCTCACAGTCAAAATATCAGTCTTAAGTCAGTAGAGTTTAGGTATCTGACTGACTGCCGGACGAGACTACAAAAGAGAGAGAGAACCTCCGGTGACACGGAATATTAACAACTTCGCGACGCCACCGCCACGCCATCTAGAAGGGTGCTGCAGAGCATGGCGGCCAGCGGTAACGTGCTGAGATGATCAGAATCGATCCATTGCCTGCAAACAGCACCAGATTGTCTCATTAAAATCATTTTACCAACAGAAAAACATTTTTTGGATAAGAAGTCCTTTTCTCTTCTTTCTTTAATATTTAATTCTACATAGGTGTAAAATGAAGATACTTTTTACTTCAGGTCATAGTGTCATGCAGAGCCAAAAGATACGTACCAGCCGACATTACTTAAGAAATAGGAGATAAAATTTTCGTGGTTGTTATCTACTTATTAAAAATTCAGCTTTGATACTTTAAATAAAAAACATGTCTACTACTTATTTAGTCAACAGCCGTGGGGTAGCACTGTGTGAGAAAAAAAGATTCTATTCCCCACTTCCATCCGTTGCCTTTGTCTTGTAGCTGTCCTACAAAATATTGTAAAAATAACTTCAATCGAAGATGACACTTTTTCCCTAACAAACAAAATTTTGCTCTTCCACATCAGGCGCGATCTGTATACTCTAATCTCGTCCCAAAAATATACTACAGAAATTAACCCGTTCAGATGCTGAATAGTGAAACTCGGAATGAACGTAGCCCTATGGTTTTCCATACGTTACCGCAAAAATAACTATAGCTGTTGACTTTTCACTGAACATCTGTTCTCTAGGCGTCAGATAATAGGCGACTCTCTCAAGTTTAAATTAGGCCAAATTGAACAACGATTTGTCCCCTTGACAACAATACGTTTGCACTGAGGTCACAAAATTCATGGGATAACTCCCAGTATCGGACCACCTTTTGCTCGGCTTAGTGCATCAGCCCGACGTAGCATGGACTCAACAAGACATTGGAAGTCCCCTGCAGAAATGCTGACCCATGTTGCCTCTATAGCCGTCCATAATTCCGGAAGTGTTACGAGCGCAGGATTTTCTGCGCGATGTGACATGTTGATTATGTCCCATAAATATTCGATGGGATTCATGTGGGGCAATCTGGGTGGCCACATCATTCGCTCAAATTGTCCAGATTGTTTTTCAAACCAATCGCGAAAAATTGTCGCCCGGTGACATGGCGCATTGTCATCCATAAAAATTCCACCTTTGTTTGGGAACCTGAAGTCCATGAATGGCTGAAAATGATCTCTAAGTAGCTGAACATAACCATTTCCAGTCAATGGTCGGTTCATTTGGAACTGAGGACCCAGTCCAATCCATATAAACACAACCCACACTATTATGATGCCACCACGAGCTTGCACAGTGCCCTGTTGACGACTTGGGTCCATAGCTTCGTGAGGTCTGGACCATACTCAAACCCTAGCATCGGCTCTTATCAATTAAAATCGGGATTCATCTGAGCACAACACCGTTTTCCAGTCGTCCAGAGTCCATCGATATGATTACGAGACCAGGAGAGGCGCTGCAGGAGATGTTGTGGTGTTAAGAAAGACACTCGCGTCGGTCGTCTGCTGTCACAGTCCATTAACGCCAAATTTCGCGGCACTGTCCTAACGAATACGTTCGTCGTACGTCCTACTTCGATTTCTGCGATTATTTCAAGCAGTGTTGCTTGTCTGTTGGCACTGACAACACTACCAAACGCCGTTGCTCTCAGTCATTGAGTGAAGGCCGTCGGCCACTGCGTTGTCCGTGGTGAGAGGTAATAACTGAAATTTGGTGTTCTCGACACACGCTCGACACTGTGGATCTCGGAATATTAAATTCCCTAGCAATTTCAGAAATGGAACATCCCATGCTTCTGGTTCCAAGCCTGTTAATTCCCGTCATGCGGCCGTAATCACATCGGAAACCTTTTCACATAAATCACGTGAGTGCCAATGACAGCTCTGCCAATGCACTGCCATTTTATACATGGTGTACGCAATACTACCGCCATATGTATATGTGCGTAGCGCCTTTTGTCGCATCAGTGCATTATGAGGGTCTTTCAGTAAATATGCCTCAAATTTCTTTTACAACCGATAACATACGTAGGAAAATATCCTTTTACGTGCCTCAGATGTGACATTTTATATGCATATGTGCGAAGCTTCGAACAATTACGACAGCTGATAGTGCCGTAGTGAACCTTCAAGATGGCGTCCACGCAAGACACTTGTTTACAAGCAATATGTAGTAATTGAACACTTGGTTGCGGAAAAAGAAACGGTGAAATACATAAACGTTTGTGTGCAATGTTTGGCAGTGATGCAGTTCACAGGAGTACTGCTGGTCGATGCGTAAAGAGAGGTTTTTTTTCGGTATAGTTCGTTGCGTTTGGTCTGGGCGGACGTCACAAGACATCCGTTCAAGTTGATCGTTGGTTCCTTGACTCAGTTTTTTTTTATTACAGAGAGCACGCAGCCCTCTGACCGAACACGTTGAGCTACCGTGCCGGCAGAGTTAAAGCACCAAAAAATGCAGAAACTTATCTCCATGACTACTCACGTTTGGGACGTCTAGTCACACCTACTACTATCGGCGTGATGAATAGCGCGAAGGCCATTACAGCAATTCAAAAAATTACACGCTACTTCTTACCACAACTACTGTTCTTTCTTGGGCAATCCACTTTGATGTGCAGTGGAGAGTCTTGTACTTGGAGTATAGTGTACCTGGGCACCCATGATGTTTCTTGGTCGGTGTTTCAGTCTAGTGTCACAGATAGCACAGAGTTTGGATACTGCGATCTGAGAACCACAACCTTTCATCAGGTAGACTCGGGAATCGATCAAAGATGCAACGGTTAATGACGTTCATGATAGAGAAGTTGTTCCAACTCATCAGATTTTGATTGCACCATACAGCACACAAGTTTCCTATCATTTTCCATCCATTTGTTACTACATTAAAACGCCAAAGAAACTGGTATAGGCATGCATATTCAAATACAGAAATATGTAAACAGGCAGAATACAGAACTGCGGTCGGGAACGCCTATATAAGACAACAAGTGTCTGGCGCGGTTGATAGGTCAGTTACTGCTGCTACAATGGTAGGTTACCAATATTTAAGTGAGTTTGAATGTGGTGCTATAGTCGGCGCACAAGCGATGGGACACAGCATCTCTGAGGTAGCGATGAAATGGGGATTTTCCAGTACGACGATTTCACGAGTGTATCGTGAATATCAGGAATCCGGTAAGACATCAGTTCTCCGACAACGCTGCGGCCAGAAAAATATCCTGCAAGAACGGGGCCAATGACGACTGAAGAGCATCTATCAACGTGAGAGAAGTGCAATCCTTCCGAAACTTGCTGCAGACTTCATTGCTGGGCCATCAACAGCGTGCGAACCGTTCAAAGATTCATTGGTATGGGCTTTCGGAGCCGAAGGCCCACATGTGATCCTTGATGACTGCATGATACAGAGCTTTACGTCTCACCTCGGCCCGTCAGCACCGACGTTGGACTATTGATGACTGGAAACCTGTTGCATGCTCAGTCTAGTCTTGTTTCAGATTGTATCGAGCGGATGGACGTGTACGGTTATGGAGACAGCCTCATGAATCCATGGAGCGTGGATGCCAGCAGAGGACTGTTCAAGCTGGTGGAGACTCTGTAATGGTGTGGGGCGTGTGCAGCTGGAGTGATATGGGACCCCTCACACGTCTAGATTCGACTCTGGCAGGTGACACGTACGTAAGCATCCTGTCTGATAACCTGCATCCATTCATGCCCGTTGTGAACTCCTACGAACTAGGGCAATTCCAGCAGGACAATGCGACACCCCACACGTCCAGAATTGCTATAGAGTATCTCTAGGAACACTCTGTTGAGATTAAACACTTCCGCTGATCACCAGACTCCCCAGATATGAACATTATTGAGCATATCTGGGATAGCTTGCAACATGCTGTTCAGAATGTATCTCCACCCCCTCGTACTCTTACGGATTTATGGACAGCCCTGCAGGATTCAGGGAGTCAATTCCCTCCAGCAATACTTCAGACATTAGTCGAGTCCTTGCCACAAGCTCGCGGGGGCCCTACACGATATTAGGCAGACGTACCAGTTTCTTTGGCTCTTCAGTGTAGAATCCGTCATGGAATGTGCAGTAGAAAACGCCATAACCAGTTTCCGGCATTTTCTACAATTTTTGTGGTTGTGGGATATGAGACTGTGTTTAGTGGAGCTTTTATAAATACTAACTGTTCTGCGCATTTAAGTGCTGTATAGTGTATGATAGCTATTTTGAGGATGTTATTAACTCTTCCGTTAGAGAGTTTTATGGTGATTTAAATTCTGTATATTTTTAAAACTAGTTATATAGGGTATGGACGGTTAGGCCATACTTTGTCGGTCGTGCATCTTGTAACTCTAAACAGAAGGCCTTCTACCATGGGACTTGTGATATTTGCAAACTAACTGAGTTTCTTTAGTGTCTGAACAATTTTCCCTGTGTTGAAAATGGAAATTTGTGACAGCTCTCAATAACTTCTATTTCAGAACGTTTGTAACTTGTAACTGGTTTTTAGTAATACGTCATCTTAAACTGATTTCAGTAACTGATGACCGGTGTGTAGTAGAGTAATAATATAACACATAGATAGTTAAATCAGTTTTGACAAGATTTTCTCAATTGCAACGCCTTTAAGTACGAAGAGAATATTCATTCCTAGGTACTTGGAACCGTTTTTCACATCTGGAAAAATCTTACTTTCACGGCGCAATTTTTTTTTTTATTTGAGAAAAAGAGAGCTATACTCAGGAGGTGAATGCTATCATTCCAAAATGAAACAAGAAAATATATTAAACTTACGTTAAAAGGTTCGCTAGAGGCGAAAGTCTGAAAAGTGTTGTAAGGTACAAACTATCCTCTACTACTTCCAGCGGAAACTGTTTGCAGTAGAATGTTTCCTCCTCAAAACTGCTACATTAAATAAATAGGGCGTTACATGCCCACGTCAGGTTCAGTAGTGAACCTTTGGTATCTTACCTCGTCGTGTTTCTTGTAGTTATGTAAATTATTGTGTTATGACGTTTTTAATTCGGTTTGATATTTTGTGTATGTTATGAATTTGACAATAAAGAAAAAAATAAGGAAAACATTATCACGTGGTTCAGTGTGGGCTAATAGATAGGTTGAGGATGCGTAGTGTCCGAGAAATATTTCCGATGTGAGCAAACCTTTATTTTATTTTTAAATGTCTGTACATTGTGGGCCTGAGATGAAAAAGGAGGATCATCCAAACACTGTATTCAGTAAAATAAACGTGGCGTTTGTTTGATTTTTCCTGTGCTAGCTAACATGATAGTTTTCAGAACTGGATTTTGAATTCAGTTATACCTGTTGAATGAATAAGCTACTCTGTCGTATCTGTGAAGCATTATGGATTAAATCTTTGGGCTTGATAATGTTTGAATCATACGCTGATCGCTTAAAGAAAAAAAGGACGCACCTCTAGCTTTTGGCTGCATGACTCACTGAATTATAGAGGGGTAGAGTATGAATGAAAATTCGTATCCATGTAAGTCAGTACATGACCTACCCAACATGTTGTTCTCATACATGTCTCCGAATTGGTACAACACAAAGACTGGTTTTTCTGTGTTATGGTCTGGAATTTGTATTATCTTGTTCTACATTTCATATCTCACTGACATTCGTTACCTGACTCGCTACAAAGATCAGAAAAATCATATTGTTGTGTAAGAACTTTTTTATTTTTTTCAGTATTATACAGGTTATCGAAGAGAAGCTTTCACTTGTAAGTGAAAAGCAACTGACTTTGTGCTTCCTATCACTTTGTGCTGAACTCTTTAGTATCTATTTCCCACTCACTGCTGCATTGAGTGTCTACCTGTAGAAAAATTTCAGCGAAATGCGTTAAAAGACGTTACCCTAAAAAATAAACCAATAAACCGAAACGAAGTTGCTCTCGATAAAAAGTGACAATGTTGCACATTTTTCATCTGCCCTGGATGTTTAATTTTTGTGTTTATTATGCAGAATGTAGGCCTACACTAATAATCTGCAGACCTCGTGATTAATTATTCACTATGTTTACAAGAAACACATCGCTGCATAGTCGACTGCACACGTGCCGTCATCTGTTTACTACAGAAAAAATTCCGTACGGTTAGTATAAAAAAAAGATGAACGTTCCTCATCTTAGGTACTCCGCTTTGACAGTACAGTTAACGTTGTAGGCTAACGAAGTGCATGACGGGAGCGCCGCCATCTTGTGGCGCTGGCGACCTAGATGGACGAGAGAACGGACGGCTGCCAGCTCGCGGGGTCGTCGACCTCGCCCGCCTCTTGCGGAAACGCCCTGCAGCGCCCCCCACTGGTGGCTAATGCGGAACTTCTTGTCCGTCCCACTCTGCGCTGCCCCAGCTCTGAACGCAACCAGCATTCGGGCAGAAAGCAGCGCCACCACACAACGTATAGAGGCAAGAGCAGTGAATTTGCACTAATCAACGACGAAGGTTCATCAGAACAGAAATAAAGGTTCCTAACGTCAACCACAAACTCATCTGTTGTTGGTGGAATTACACTAGTGTTAATAATAAACGTAGAGAAATCTGTTGCTAGTCTATAGACTTAGGGGCAGTCCAGAATAGAACTCCATATTCTCCCCACGTCGAACTGTGTTGTCAAATAATCATGATGAGAGACGGTATATGATTTATGCGACTTTGGGTTCAGGAACAATGTCAGTGAAACATGGATGTAGGTAAAATTAACTAGAAATTAAGTACAGCCCGTTACATTATGAGAATATTTAAAAAACTGCGCCAAAAACGACCTATTAGTGGATGTGTATTTCACATATGTCCACTCCAAATTTAGCTATGGCGTGTTGTTTTGGGGAAATAGTGGTGATCGCCTACAACCTTTCAAAGGAGGATAATAAGACCAGTGGAAGGTGCAAACCTAAGAGAATAATTCAAGCCAGTTTTTAAAACCAAGGAGTATCCTCTTCTTCCTAAATTTTGGAAAATGTGAAGCATATTAAAAGAAAAATGAATGTAAAAATACTCACAAATTTATCAGAATTACTCAAACAAAAGGACGACATGTATGTACAAAAACAAAAACAACACTCCACACTAGCACCAGGTTATACAAAGTTTCACCTAGTCACATACAGTTATTAAAAGACACTGAACAGTTCAAAATGCTGGTAAAGGCCTCGTTGGTTCAACACTGCGTATACTCATTAATTGAATTTATTGACGTACGAAGCTGTTAGTCTTTCAATGTGAATATTACTTGTAATATTTACTGCTGCCTACAACGCAGTACGAGGTGCGATCTGTGATTGTGGGCTATGTGATCAGCATGTCGCCAATCCCTCCATTCTTTATTGGCAGCAGATGAATCCCGATGATGCCGCTGTTTCTTCATTCATTAAGCCTCACGAGGCTGAATGTACCCCCTTCCATACGTCCCTACCTCATGCATACCTGACGAGCTACTGGAATTGAACACCCCCGATTCTACACCGAAGGCAGCGAAGCTAGCCATTTGGTTATGGAAGCAGTCATATTTGTATTTTTTTTCTCTCAACTTTAGATGTAAGTTGTTTTGAGTGTAAATGTTATTTGCGTTATATTTGTTATTCAGCTTATTTAAATGGCAGTGATTGTTACGATATATAAAATGTCTGTATCAAAGTATATCCTGCATACAAAAAAATAATGAAAAGCGAGCGATAAACGAAATAAACTAACTTGCTTTGGGGTTTAGCTTCCAGTGTTCAGCCAATAGTACATTTCTGATGAGAGTGTTAAAGGCAAACGTTCTTTAGCTTAACAACATGTCAGGGATTCCCTATTAAGAGTTTAAGGACTATTATGAAATAAACGCAGTTTCTAGCAATCAATTTTCAACGTCTGAAACTGCTGGAATTGTTCTATTGCGTTTGTGTCCACAAAGTAAATTTTTTTAATGTTATAATTTCGCCACCAGCACGGTTAATACTTGCTCCACGTTTGTGCCTGATATGGACAAATAATGGGATTTTTCAAAACATGCGCTAATATATGTTACTCTCTACATTATCAGGATTTGTTTCCATTACGCATATTTAAAATGGATGTATCTGGCACTTCTGATTTTGAAATGCAGTTACTGTATGACGTTGTCATGGTCGTCTAAAACTTTGCATTTTATTGGCCCGTGGGAGTTAAGGTGAATATCGTGCATCCTGAACGGGGTTGAACTGACGTCAATCCTGAAACTGCGACTGACTGTATTTCTCTTGCCAAAAAGGTGAGATTTTACATCATAAGGCAATGGAGTTCCACGCCGAAGTCACCATATCGATACCTGCTCTCGGAAGAAATATTGATCATCAGAATTTTGGGTCCGAAAGGGTATGAGAGACTCCGGCGTACAATTTCTGATCCAGACTTTGCTCCAACGTACTAGATCGGATTCTAAGCCTACCTAGGGGACTGATGACCATAGATGTTAAGTCCCATAGTGCTCAGAGCCATTTGAACCATTTTTTTCTAAGCCTACCTGTAGGACACAGGACGTTGTACGGGGAGCTTCGTCACTGTTGACGATTTTATTCGCGACTGCAGACTGTGTGTCAGGGCCATAACGAATCACTACAACATCAGCCGTCTGTGCCGTTACACCGACGCAGGAAACAAGAAAGGTGGAGTTTAACGTCCCTTTAGTGACGAGATCGTTAGTGTCAGACCACAAGCTCGGACTGGACGAGAATAGTGAAGAAAATCGCTCGTGCCTTTTTGAAGGGAAACAAATCGATATTTGCCTTAAACGGCAGTGAGTCTAGAGCTGTGTGCTGCATGACCAAACAGTGACATTAGCAAAGAAAATTGGATTCTCTTGTTACGATTCTATGGTCAGACAGTGGCAGACAGTGCGTCTTAACTAGAAATTAGACATCTCAGCAAAAGTGCTGCACCACCACGATAAATCGAGCAGATGTATTGCAGTTGTGACTGTTCTTGTACAGATAGCAAGGTCACCTTGACGTTTGTAAACTTACACAGCGTTTCCATGAGCGCCACCTACTGGTAGGACGCCGCACTCGAATGGATTGCAGCATTTCAATTGAAAGCAAAGAATGAGTAGAAGCGCATTAGAGACGTCTGTGGAACAGAAGAATGAACATCCATCATACCACGAAGAATAATCGCGACCGGTGTTTCGCTCCACGAAGCCACATCACGCGCAGAACGTTTGGCTACCGGGAAAATTGCTCGATCTGTGCACCGGAGTCAAAGTGATGAGGCGTGGACATGGTATCGGTTCCATATTGACAGGTAGTGTTGAAGGCTTGCACCGTACAGATCGTCCATGATTGACAGGTGCACAAGATGATCGATATCTATGAATTTTGAGTCGAAGGAACCGTGGGATGAGCTCTCCAGAAC
Organism: Schistocerca americana; assembly: GCF_021461395.2. Taxonomy (NCBI): domain Eukaryota; kingdom Metazoa; phylum Arthropoda; class Insecta; order Orthoptera; family Acrididae; genus Schistocerca; species Schistocerca americana. Next base: position 314,019,990 of record NC_060123.1, read on the forward strand.
TAAATTCGGCGGTCGAACAGCCTACAGGACGTCACGTATCGCATCAAACTGTTAGTAGACGATTGAATGGGACGAATCTTCGTTGCCGACGACTATGGTGAGCACCACGTCGTGCACCACAGCACCATAGACTCCTTTAGAGATGAGAAAGAAATCAAGCAGGAAGGACGGCCAATGATTGACGCCGGGTGTCTTAAGATCGCGCCTTGACAATCAGAGAAAACATATCTGGAGATAAGCCTGTAATATCCAATGCCCAAAATTGTCCCACATGTCAACAAAATAGCGGTGGAGTGATGTTCTGGGGTGATATTACATGGAGTCACCGTGCAACCCTTGTGGTGGTTGAGGGCAATGTCAGTGCTTTACGATACAGAGTCGAAATTCAGAAACCAGTGGTGAAGCCATATCGCCAACATGTTGTTGAGAATTTTATCGTGATGGATGATAACTCGCGAGCTCGTTGTGCTTTTCTCATGAATGGGTTCCCTCAGCATGCTATCTTCACCCTGCTTGTTCTGGGACGTGAATCCAATCGAACATTTATGGGGTCGATTGCAGTGAGCTATTTTTGGACATCGACAACGACCACTGCGCGACTTACACAGAATCACGGCTGAAAAAGGGGCAATTTGATGCTCTCGTCGATGGTATACCACGACACATTCAAGCCTGCATCCGAGCAAGAGATCTACCACTTGTTGACGTTATCAGAACTGCTGCAGAAAAGTCCCTATGTGAAACAGACGATTTTGTGGTTACAGAATTTGTGTTTGCTTTTTGTTTCGTGTTCTGCGAATAAATACTATATGTATATATGCATGTGTTTGCTAATTTTTGTGTTCTGTGCCATGAACTTCGAAATAGAGGGGTGACGCAAAACTATTGTTGATGTATGTATTTCTATATGGATTCAGTTCTTGATTATAGAATAATTTTTTGAGAGGGAACTCGCAGGACATCGAACTAGAGAAAAGGGCCATAAGACTAATAAAAAGCAATAGTAACTGAACTCACTACAAAAACCTGTTTAAACAGTTGCGTATTCTAACTGCATGACGTGAGAAAATCTGAGCCTACCAATCTGTTATGCAAGGAGATGAAACAGTCAGTTAAAACACAGAAATACAAAAATTCGGCAAAGTATCCTCATAAATGACACCTACTACACAAGCAGACATTAACAAGGGAACAGAGTGTATGTATTGGCTAAAAAATTAACGTAAATTGGTAGTAAACACCTGTGGTCCCTCACAGCAAACACTCAAAATTTAGTGCCTCTTAATATAAAGTCTTATGCGCACGGTCTGTGACGTATCTGTATTACTAAATGGTTATAACGGTGCACAGTGCAAGCCCGAGTTGCATGTCGCCTACCTGTTCCAGGAGCAACAATAATTTAGACTTTCAGTATTTTATCAGATTATTGACCGAATTTAAAAATTTAAAAATGATATCGTAATGCACTCATTAAGAAGTATAGCCTTACATTAAAGGTTTGACACAGTAAAGCAGCTAGTATCTGTTTACATGTCTCGGGCCAGTGTAACTCACGGCGCGTAAATTATTTTATTTATTTATTTATTTTTGAAATCTTATGGGACTTAACTGCTAAGATCATCAGTCCCTAAGGACAAACACACACACCCATGCCCGAGGGACCAGCCGCACAGTCCATGCCTGCAGCGCCCCAGACCGCTCGGCTAATCCCGCGCAGCCGTAAATTATCAAACTTTATTTATACAATAATGAAAATTAGAGCACTCAGCGACTTCCAATGAACTTTAAACAATTTAAAGTTTTGCAAAATTTTTTTCATTTGTCTTTGGATGAGTGATGGGTTTTGCGTCTTCATCCACAAATGTTTTTCAAGTTGAAGGCGAAATTTTTAAGAGATTAACTCGTTTGTGAAGTAATCTGATGTTTGAAGCTGTTTCACCCATGGGAGTTCGATTCTTTAAAGAATCGGGAGTGGAAAGACTGCTGGTAATCTACCAGATGCTTATAACTAAAGTGCAGCTACTGACAGAGGTCCACTGTGTGCTGTACTTATCATATGTTCGAAACTTGGCAGATGTTCTGATGCATTGACGCAGAACTGATTTACGCTGGAAAAGGTATTAGTCCAATTTTGGCCACCTGGTGCAAATCTGGCGCTGTCAATTCAAGAAAGACGTACGGAAACGTTTCCATATGTAATGGGCAAGGATCGACACATGGGCAGAAAAAAAAAACAAGTGAGAAAGGCATAATACTGATTTAATAATTAACCGCCGCTTACACAATTTATTCAATACGACCACTGGAGACGTCGACGAGATGCCGTACAGTTTCAGATTTGCACCCAGTGACCAAATTTTGAACTAATTTTTTCCAGCGTAAATCGGTTCCGCTTAGCATATGTACATCTACATCTACATCTACAGCTACATAGATATTCTGCAAGCCACCATACAGTACGTGGCGGAAGGTACCCTGTGCCACTACTGATTATTTCGTTACCTATTCCACTTGCAAATAGAGCGAGGGAAAAACTACTACAGGGTTATTACAAATGATTGAAGCGATTTCACAGCTCTACAATAACTTTATTATTTGAGATATTTTCACAATGCTTTGCACAACCATACAAAAACTCAAAAAGTTTTTTTAGGCACTCACAAATGTTCGATATGTGCCCCTTTAGTGATTCGGCAGACATCAAGCCGATAATCAAGTTCCTCCCACACTCGGCGCAGCATGTCCCCATCAATGATTCCGAAAGCATCGTTGATGCGAGCTCGCAGTTCTGGTACGTTTCTTGGTAGAGGAGGTTAAAACACATAACCCCACAGAAAGAAATCGCATGGGGTTAAGTCGGGAGAGCGTGGAGGCCATGACATGAATTACTGATCATGATCTCCACCACGACCGATCCATCGGTTTTCCAATCTCCTGTTTAAGAAATGCCGAACATCATCATGGAAGTGCGGTGGAGCACCATCCTGTTGTAAGATGAAGTCGGCGCTGTCGGTCTCCAGTTGTGGCATGAGCCAATTTTCCAGCATGTCCAGATACACGTGTCCCGTAACGTTTTTTTCGCAGAAGAAAAAGGGGCCGTAAACTTTAAACCGTGAGATTGCACAAAACACGTTAACTTTTGGTGAATTGCGAATTTGCTGTACTAATGCGTGAGGATTCTCTACCGCCCAGTTTCGCACATTGTGTCTGTTCACTTCACCATTAAGAAAAAATGTTGCTTCATCACTGAAAACAAGTTTCGCACTGAACGCATCCTCTTCCATGAGCTGTTGCAACCGCGCCGAAAATTCAAAGCGTTTGACTTTGTCATCGGGTGTCAGTGCTTGTAGCAATTGTAAACGGTAAGGCTTCTGCTTTAGCCTTTTCCGTAAGATTTTCCAAACCGTCGGCTGTGGTACGTTTAGCTCCCTGCTTGCTTTATTCGTCGACTTCCGCGGGCTACGCGTGGAACTTGCCCGCACGCGTTCAACCGTTTCTTCGTTCACTGCAGGCCGACCCGTTGATTTCCCATTACAGAGGCATCCAGAAGCTTTAAACTGAGCATACCATCGCCGAATGGAGTTAGCAGTTGGTGGATCTTTGTTGAACTTCGTGCTGAAGTGTCGTTGCACTGTTATGACTGACTGATGTGAGTGCATTTCAAGCACGACATACGCTTTCTCGGCTCCTGTCGCCAGTTTGTCTCACTGCGCTCTCGAGCGCTCTGGCGGCAGAAACCTGAAGTGCGGCCTCAGCCGAACAAAACTTTATGAGTTTTTCTACGTATCTGTAGTGTGTCGTGACCATATGTCAATGAATGGAGTTACAGTGAATTTATGAAATCGCTTCAATCATTTGTAATAGCCCTGTATTTATATGCCTCCCTAAATTCTCGAATCTTATCTTCATGGTCCTTATGCGCAATGCATGTTGGTGGGCCAAATCATTGTGTAACTAGAGAACGACAGCGGTCCCAGCACACTACCAAGGTTCCCTGTAATACGATAATTACAGCCGACATTGGACCTCCATGAGTAGCTGCTCCTTAGTTATAACCATCCCGTACTAAATTTCTTACTTTTTCGTGTTCAACAACTCTTTCAGATGTGGAGGACTGCTGACACAGTATCTTTAAGCATTATGGAGAGCGTCATCATGGTCAGTTAGTTCGTGTGGCGCATGTCAAGAACGCGCGCATGAGCAGGCGCAGTTTTGTGTGTGTGTGTTATTGATTAACTTGTTTATAGATATGTTCTTACCAAAAAATCTCTAATGATGCATGCGTATTTATGAATTAATTATCTTTATATTTTTTTATTTCTGCGCGTTAAGATGAACTTGTCAAATATCCTTGAGTAAATAAACTAAGTAACCAACGTCAGTGGATGATTTTTGCCAAGAGCTACTTTCCGTCATTAAGTCAGAGGATTTACTAGACCAGGGCGCATTCACAGGAACACCAAAGTTGTAAATAATGAAAATGTTCGTATGTAAGGAAAATTTAAATGTAGTTTGGTACTGTTGGCTGGTATGTGCCCTAAGAATGGAAGGAAGTTTAGGATTTAAGTCCCGTGACGACGAGGTTATTAGAGACGGAGCACGGGGTCGGATTAGGGATAAATGGGGAAGGAAAGTGGCCGTGACCTTTCAAAGGAACAAATACAGCATTCACTTTAAGCGATTTAGCGAAATTCTGCAAAACCTATATGTGACTAGCCTGATGGGATTTGAACCACCGTCCTCCCAAATGCAAGTCCAGTGTGCTATGTGCTCTACGGCTTCATTCTGCTGAACTGGAGAGATCTTGTTTGTGTTGCTCTCGGATATCCATCCGGATGCAGTCTCATACGGAACTCGGTATTTCAACAGCGTTCCGTGCCATCATCATCTGTTGATGCCTTGCAGAATGAGCGTCTTCCTCACATCGCATCTCGCATCTCGTTTATTCACTTGTCGCTACCCAACACTTACACCGCTATCCACCCACGCTGCGTTAGGTGGAGAGGTGTGTGTGTGTGGGGGGGGGGGGGGGGGGCGGAGGAGGCGGAGGACGCAATCTTCGAATGCCGGGTTCGAACTCCGTGACAGCGAAACCAAACCACAGTCCACAGTCTCCGTTGATCATGCCGTCACACACTCTTATTTCAACAGCCTCGTTTAGAACACAATCCCAGAAAAACGAGGTCTGTCGTAAATCTTACGTTTGTTCATATCTGATTGTGTCCCCTGTGGCTACGTAGTGTTCCGCAACCGAACATTTTGTTGCTTGCATGAGGATGGTGCCTCTTCTGTGCTCTTGACACCTTTCTTCGACCGTCCGCGCATTCTGCCCGATGTATGTTTAACACATTTGCAAAGAACACGTTAGATACCCGATTTACGGTGCCACAAGTCACTTCCATCGCAGCTATTACGAACACGATTTCGGAGATGGACGGAAACGCAATTAATGTTACTTCGAACCAAGATTCTGCCGATTTTGTTCGATATTGCCGGCGTGCTGCAGCATATACGCCGTTGTCTTACTGTCCTCGTTGTATTCATTTTTCTGAGCCTGGATTTGTCTCCCACCGCATCCGTTCTTCTTAAATACGTTCTTAAGGTGGTTGAGCTACCTTGGTAGGTTTTCTTCGTCCGATGTTGCAATGACCCTGTGGACCAGTGCACATAGCACACCCTGACGATGTGTTGGTTGATCGCAGCTGTTGCCGTGGAGGTGCAAATCACTGTGGATGGTTTTCCTGTACAAACCGTGTCCCATAGTGCAGTCCGCTTTACGGTTGACTATAACGTCCAAAAAGGGAAGTTTGCCATTCTTCACTTCCATAGTGAATTTGATGCGGTGAGTTCAGTGTTTGAGAAACTCCAAAACCGTTTCACTGCAGCGTCCACAGCACAAATGTGTGATCAATATATCTGCACAAATATGTGGGCTTCAGTACAGCTTTTTCAGAGCTGAGCTGTCTCTTCGAAATCCTACATGAACAAGTTTTCCGCACATGGTGATAGAGAGCACTACATGGCGACCCCATCCGTTTGATCATAATAGTCGCCTTTGAAGAGAAAGAGTCTAGATCAGTAATTAATAATCATGTTTACAGGGTGAGGCGCCTAGCTTTATCACATGAAATTACTTTTGACCTGTTGAAGACATTTGTAATCTGCTTTCACCTAGACGAACAGTGTTCTATGAAACGTTCCGGGCGCTAAGCCCTTCAACGTCCGCTACAACAGCACGAAAAATCCCTGTATTAAATGTATATGTATTCCATAATTACTTATTAGATGTACAGGAAGTTTAATCACTGAATTTTTCTCCTCGAGATAATCTGTCCTGGCGAGAAAAGGACACGAGAGTTTTTTTGGTTTAGTCATCAGTCTACTGACTGGTTTCATCTGGCCAGCGATAAATTCTTCACTTCTGCTAGCCTATTCATATCAGAGTAGCACTTGCAATCTACGTCCTCAATTATTTGCTGGATGTTTTCCAATATCTGTCTTTTTATAGATACACTCTACAGTTCCCTCTAGTACCATCGAAGTTATTCCCTGATGTTAACACATCTCCTATCATCCTATCCCTCCTTCTCGTCAGCGTTTTCCATATATTTCTTTCCTAGTCGACTCTGCGGAGAACCTCCTCATTCCTTACCTTACCAATCTACCAAAGATTTAACATTCTTCTGTAGCACCACATCTGAAACGCTTCGATTCTTTTTCTTCAAATGAACACACTATCATCTGACTGTATTGTTGTTTATTTAATTACGACCCAGGTTTCGGCCTTTTATGCCATTTTCAAGTGACTGAGATTATGTCATTAATATATATTGCAGGACACAAAATCAGTCACTTGAAAATGGCATAGGAGGCTGAAGTCTGGGTCGTAATTAAATAACCAGCAATACAGTCAAATAGCGGCGTGTTTATTCAAAAATTATCGTGTGACTGTTGCTCAGAAACATCAAAAACTTTTTGCTTCGGTTCTCTTCTGATCCGGATTTTCCACAGTACTCCTTTCACTACCTTATACAATGCTGTGATCCAAACGTACATTCCCAGAAATTTCTTCCTCAAATCAAGGTCCATGTTTGGTACTAGTATATTCCTCTTGGCCAGAAATACCTTTTTGGCCCGTGTTAGTCTGGATTTTATGTACTACTTGCTCCGTCCGTCATGGGTTATTTTGCTGTCTAGGTAGCAGAATTCCTTTACTTCATCTACTTCTTGATCACCAATGCTGATGTTAAGTTTCTCGCTGTTCTCATTTCTGCTACTTCTCTTTACTTTCATCTTCTTTCGATTTGCTCTCAATCCACATTCTCATTACACTGGTCATTTCATTCAACAGATCCTGTAATTCTTTGCTTTCACTGAGGACAGCAATCTCGTCAGCGAATCTAAACTCTGTTATCCTTTCACCGTGAGTTTTAATCCCACTCCTTCTTTTCTCTTTTATTTCCGTCTTTGCTTCTTCGATATACAGATTGAACGGTTGGGGAGAAAGACTATATCTCTATCTTTCACCGTTTTTAATCAAAGCGCTCTTATTGTTTGTTGTACATATTGTATATTACTCGTCTTTCCTACAGCTTACCCCTATTTTTCTCGAATTTCGAACACCTTGCACCATTCTGCATTATCGAACGCTTTTTCCAGGTCGATAAATCCAATGAACACGTCTTTATTTTTCTTCAGTCTTGTTTCCATTATGAGCCGCAATGTCTGAATTGCCTCTCTGGTGCCTTTACGAGCATACGTCCATCGAAACACGAAGTTGATGCCTATATTTCGATTATTATTGAAGCAGTTGTTTCATGAGCCGTTGACTACTGTTCGTCTAGATGGAAATAGATTACTAATGTCTTTAAAGGGTCGAAAGCAATTTTAGGTGGAAAAGCTAGGCATCTCACCCTGTACAGAGGCATTTACGTAATTATACTCTAGTCTGACAGTAGTCAGCAGTGGCCTTATATCAGGAACCATTCTGGACTTCGCTTCAATCATTTTATAGAAAGCGCTAAATCCTAAATCTGCATGGCCGGATGGGAACTTCAACCCAGCAGAGGGAAAATCTGACCAGTTTTATCCACAGCTGTCAAAAACTGACCACTTTACTTATTTCTGAAATTTCATCATAATTATTCTTTTTTAATGAAGCGCTTTCTTTTGCTGTCCTCATGCTGACCCCACATTTCTATATTTTGACATGAGAGGCATTCGTTTGAATAAAGTTATATTGCGCAAAAGGGCAATTGTGCTACTAGTCGTATATACTATTGTCACCAGAAATATTAGCTGTATGTGCTGTACAGTGACTGTGGTGTCACCGCCAGACACCACACTTGCTAGGTGGTAGCTTAAATCGGCCGCGGTCCAGTTAGTACATGTCGGACCCGCGTGTCGCCACTGTGTGATCGCAGACCGAGCGCCACCACAAGGCAGGTCTCGAGATACGATATAGCACTCGCCCCAGTTGTACGACGACATTGCTAGCGACAATACGGACGAAGCCTTCCTCTCATTTGCCGAGAGACAGTTAGAATAGCCTTCTGCTAAGTCCATGGCTACGACCTAGCAAGGCGCCATTAGCCTTACCTACTTTGAGAGTTATCGTATAAATGTCTCAAGAAGAACGTTGTAAACCAACAAAGATTAAAAGTTAAGTATAAAGCAGCTACGTACTTTTCTTGCTACCATTCAATAGTTATCCTGTTCCAGACTTGACGCCAGTCGGCGTGTGTGTAGGCGTGCCTTTCGGCTCCCTTCTCAATGTGGCGTAGCTAGCTTGTTACGCCACAACAGTGACTACGTTTTCTGTAGTACTTAGTTTTTATTATAGGTATAACCATCCCTCGACAGTCCTTTTACTGCTTGGGCGAGCGAAGTGTGCGTTAAGTACTGCTCGGTTTTGTCTTGGGTTTGCTTTTAGGCCAGCCTTAGTTGTGCAGCAGTATGGATAGGTTTACTGATGAACTATTCGCGACATTTACCTCGTATATGGATTACGTGAGTGGCACTGAAGCTCGGCACAGCAACGCTATGCTGAACTTTCTCTGTAGCAAGGGTGAAACGTCCCCTTAGAAAAATTTATGAATTACTATGCTGGTTAACCTCTTACATTATTTGATTTTCAAACAGCTGAGCAGAACTGAACGTACTCAGACATTTCGCTCTTTACCTATTCTGATCAACACTAGACTGACACACAATATTTTTTAGCGTAGCGCAATCTGACTTTCAATAAGCCCTACAAAAGAATGGCCCTGACTAACATTAACCTATACCTTTCACAAATCACTTACCTCACAAAAATCTTCGTTACTCGAACTACTGCAATACAGCGAGCGCCACTACTGCCGGCTAAATAGAAGATTCAAGCTACTGAAGGTACTAACTACTGGTAGGCATAGTTAGCAAATGAAAGATTTTGATAGAGAACAAACAACGTATTTACCTTAATAGTGTCCAAAAGTCATAATATATATAGCAGTTCATGGCATCCAGTCTTACAAATGTACTGTCTCTGATGGACACACGTCCAGATCATTATTGTGAATTATTATGGGTGGAGGTTACACTAAACAACCGAACTAGGTTAATAATTGGCTCCTTTTACCGACCTCCCGACTCAGCAGCATTAGTGGCAGAACAACTGAGAGAAAATTTGGAATACATTTCACATAAATTTTCTCAGCATGTTATAGTCTTAGGTGGAGATTTCAATTTACCAGATATAGACTGGGACACTCAGATGTTTAGGACGGGTGGTAGGGACAGAGCATCGAGTGACATTATACTGAGTGCACTATCCGAAAATTACCTCGAGCAATTAAACAGAGAACCGACTCGTGGAGATAACATATTGGACCTACTGATAACAAACAGACCCGAACTTTTCGAATCTGTATGTACAGAACAGGGAATCAGTGATCATAAGGCCGTTGCAGCATCCCTGAATATGGAAGTTAATAGGAATATAAAAAAAGGGAGGAGGGTTTATCTGTTTAGCAAGAGTAATAGAAGGCAGATTTCAGACTACCTAACAGATCAAAACGAAAATTTCTGTTCCGACACTGACAATGTTGAGTGTTTATGGAAAAAGTTCAAGGCAATCGTAAAATGCGTTTTAGACAGGTACGTGCCGAGTAAAACTGTGAGGGACGGGAAAAACCCACCGTGGTACAACAACAAAGTTAGGAAGCTACTGCGAAAGCAAAGAGAGCTCCACTCCAAGTTTAAACGCAGCCAAAACCTCTCAGACAAACAGAAGCTAAACGATGGCAAAGTTAGCGTAAGGAGGGCTATGCGTGAAGCGTTCATTGAATTCGAAAGTAAAATTCTATGTACCGACTTGACAGAAAATCCTAGGAAGTTCTGGTCTTACGTTAAATCAGTAAGTGGCTTGAAACAGCATATCCAGACACTACGGGATGATGATGGCATTGAAACAGAGGATGACACGCGTAAAGCTGAAATACTAAACACCTTTTTCCAAAGCTGTTTCACAGAGGAAGACCGCACTGCAGTTCCTTCTCTAAATCCTCGCACAAACGAAAAAATGGCTGACATCGAAATAAGTGTCCAAGGAATAGAAAAGCAACTGGAATCACTCAATAGAGGAAAGTCCACTGGACCTGACGGGATACCAATTCGATTCTACACAGAGTACGCGAAAGAACTTGCCCCCCTTCTAACAGCCGTGTACCGCAAGTCTCTAGAGGAACGGAGGGTTCCAAATGATTGGAAAAGAGCACAGATAGTCCCAGTCTTCAAGAAGGGTCGTCGAGCAGATGCGCAAAACTATAGACCTATATCTCTTACGTCGATCTCTTGTAGAATTTTAGAACATGTTTTTTGCTCGCGTATCATGTCATTTCTGGAAACCCAGAATCTACTATGTAGGAATCAACATGGATTCCGGAAACAGCGATCGTGTGAGACCCAACTCGCCTTATTTGTTCATGAGACCCAGAAAATATTAGATACAGGCTCCCAGGTAGATGCTATTTTTCTTGACTTCCGGAAGGCGTTCGATACAGTTCCGCACTGTCGCCTGATAAACAAAGTAAGAGCCTACGGAATATCAGACCAGCTGTGTGGCTGGATTGAAGAGTTTTTAGCAAACAGAACACAGCATGTTGTTATCAATGGAGAGACGTCTACAGACGTTAAAGTAACCTCTGGCGTGCCACAGGGGAGTGTTATGGGACCATTGCTTTTCACAATATATATAAATGACTTAGTAGATAGTGTCGGAAGTTCCATGCGGCTTTTCGCGGATGATGCTGTAGTATACAGAGAAGTTGCTGCATTAGAAAATTGTAGCGAAATACAGGAAGATCTGCAGCGGATAGGCACTTGGTGCAGGGAGTGGCAACTGACCCTTAACATAGACAAATGTAATGTATTGCGAATACATAGAAAGAAGGATCCCTTATTGTATGATTATATGATAGCGGAACAAACACTGGTAGCAGTTACTTCTGTAAAATATCTGGGAGTATGCGTACGGAACGATTTGAAGTGGAATGATCATATAAAACTAATTGTTGGTAAGGCGGGTACCAGGTTGAGATTCATTGGGAGAGTGCTTAGAAAATGTAGTCCATCAACAAAGGAGGTGGCTTACAAAACACTCGTTCGACCTATACTTGAGTATTGCTCATCAGTGTGGGATCCGTACCAGGTCGGGTTGACGGAGGAGATAGAGAAGATCCAAAGAAGAGCGGCGCGTTTCGTCACTGGGTTATTTGGTAACCGTGATAGCGTTACGGAGATGTTTAATAAACTCAAGTGGCAGACTCTGCAAGAGAGGCGCTCTGCTTCGCGGTGTAGCTTGCTCGCCAGGTTTCGAGAGGGTGCGTTTCTGGATGAGGTATCGAATATATTGCTTCCCCCTACTTATACTTCCCGAGGAGATCACGAATGTAAAATTAGAGAGATTAGAGCGCGCACGGAGGCTTTCAGACAGTCGTTCTTCCCGCGAACCATACGCGACTGGAACAGGAAAGGGAGGTAATGACAGTGGCACGTAAAGTGCCCTCCGCCACACACCGTTGGGTGGCTTGCGGAGTATCGATGTAGATGTAGATGTAGATCATCCGCTCTCAAAACTCCGCCATTTCTCTCCCCACATCCACCACTGCTGGCGGCTCACCTCCAACTGTTAACAGCCAACTGCCCAACACTACAATAGCCAACAACAATGCAAACCAGCCACAGACTGCACGCAGCACAGCCAGTGATTTTCATACAGAGCGCTACGTGGCGGTGGCGTTACCAATGTAAGAACCTAAACAGCCTACTTACAAAAGGTAACCACATCACAGTACTTTTGCACATGAGGGTTGCTGCATTACGCTGTGTTGTATCGCACGTTTTGGTCATTGCATGTTTGAGTTTTTTTTTCAAGTTGTTAGGGTATTTTACAAAAACAAAGGCAATTTGAGCAACACTCCGAATAAATCACGATTGCATTATTAGTCTGTAAGGAGCGACCGAAGACCTGAACAAATTTCCGAAATTTCGTCAACGGATGTTCACCCTGCATAGGGCGTCTCCCACGTCCGCCTACTTCTTAGGAAGGGTCGTACTCCTTGTTTATCGTTGGCGCACTGGAGGAACGCTGTTGGGTAGCATGTAAATACTGAAATATTAAACCCTGTTAGGTAAGTGTGGCGTCCTGGTTCTATCCGTCGAGCGCGATGTCACGGGACCGACCGTGTTGGTGGATCGTGCTCTAAATCTTGAAAACATCTGGTGCAAGCTAGATTAGAGCGAGTTGCAAACTACCTAATGACTAAGTAAATGGGGTACAATGATTTTTTCCGCCTTTTAACGTCGGCCAGCATAGTTACAAAGTGATATCCAACGGGGTGCGTTTTTAAATATTTGCTGTGAAGTGGTTACGAGGCCTGTCAGAAGCGAACTCTAGTTTTGCGACATACTGAGTTATAATAGCTTTCTCTGTTCTAGATCGTAGATCGCTTTCTTATTCGAAGTTTTTTAGGTATTGCAGGTTCTTTCTAACCGATAATTCCATGTGATATGAGCAGAAATGGCCCCCTATTACTTCAGAAATAAATTTCTCTTTATATTTTGCGTACTATTTAAGCAGTTGATCGTCTGTAACCATAGGATCCACAGATAATGTTACACTGCCACGCAACAACTAGTTTCATCCTCTCTATTCAGGTATTCTCAAATATTATTTAAAGATATTGTGCTCCTTCAGATCACCTTTCAACTAATTAAGTATATTATTTTCTCTGGTGGATAACTTCAAATTCCTATCTTTCTTTATTGGTTGAAATAATTTGTGTTAAATTCACTTCGTCATAATATTGTAGAACAAAAGATATCATTGTATTTTACTATCTATAATATTCACTATTCCTCTCAATTATCATTTGTCAAAAATCAGAAATTTTCATTTAAAGATTTACGATAGCACAAATGGAAATAAAGATTCTGAATGCGATCTACTTTCAGAAATCAAAACAATGTAATCATTTTTACTATCGCACATAGCGTCATGCAGAGATTATTTTCACCAGAGTGTACAGTGCACGTCACGTATTAAAACTTGAAGCAAGTTTGTTGCATGTTTGTTAACTCAAACGTGGCTGGAGCAAAAGTCGATATACAACTGAAAATTTTACTTTACATTTTCGTTTTCAGTTGTTTTTTACATTATTATTATAATAATGATCAAAAAACTGAGTGTAGCCTTGAATTTCTTCTCATGATCCACGACCGTCGACTCACAATTAGTGAAAATTCCACACGATGACGTAAACTCCCCGTGCGGCGCCAAGAACCAACGTCCTCTCACGCTCTCTGCGCAGCTCATGCAACAATGTGCAGTTTTTCATATTAAATTTATAACAGCATAAAATCATAAACACACATAATATATAAATCATAAATATATCTTACCTTACATCGTGCAGACGGCAGAGTACATCGTCGTATGACATATCTCAACATATGACCAAAGTGCGTCAGTTCATTGGATCGAAGTGTGATTTATATTTGACAAATGAGTTAATAATTAATGTGTTCAAAAATTTGAATTATTTCTTGTACGAGAGGCGTTCAATAAGTAATGTACATATTTCTTCCTGAAATCAGGGTGGTTTTAGACAGGATGCAGATGTTATTGCTGTGGTCTTCAATCCAAAGACTGGTTTGATGTAGCTCTCCATGCTACTCTATCCTGTGCAAGCCTCTTCATATCCGAGTAACTACTGCAATCTAGATCCCTCTAAATCTGCTTAGTGTATTTATCTCTTGGTCTCCGTCTGCGATTTTTACCTCCGCGCTTCTCTCCAATACTAAATTGATGATCTCTTGATGCCTCAGAACGTGTCCTGTCAACTGATCTCTATTTATAGTCAAGTCGTCCCACAAATTCCTCTTTTCCACAATCCTATTTAGTACCGCCTCATTAATTACGCGATTTACCCATCTAATCTTCAGCATTCCTCTGTAGCACCACATTTCAAAAGCTTCTACTCCCTTCTTGTCTACACGAGGGGAGTTCAATAAGTAATGCAAATATCTTTTATTGAAAGCAGGATTCCAATACATCATGTTATTCCCCACTCTTTTGGCTACAAAAACCTACTTTTCCACATAATCCCCGCTCAATGCGACGGCTTTACGCCAGCTTAATGGGTAATGGGGGGCGCGGGGGGGGGGGGGGGGGGGGGGGGGGGGACTGTATGCCCACATGGTAGCACTCTAGTGAGGAGCTGTTAGATGACGATCAGTTTGGCTTTCGAAATGGTTAAGACACCAGTGAGGCAATTCTGTCGTTATCTTCATAATGGGAGCAAGACTTATGAAAAATCGAGGTATGTTCATAGTATATGGTAAACTAGAACAAGCATTCGACGCTTTAAAATGATGCAAATTTTCGAAATTCTCAGGAAAATAGGTGTAAGCTATAGAGAAAGGCGGATAATATGTACTATATACAAGATCTTGAAAATAAGAATGGAAAACCAGGAATGAAGTACTCGCTAAAAAGGGTATGATATATACTGGACATCATTTACCTACGGGGGCGATCTAGATTGATTTGGGAACAGAAGCAAAAATTTCAAACAGGCAAGATTGCTATTTTCCAGCATTTATTTAGGTTACTGGTTTCAACACACTAAATTGCCATCTTCGAATCTTATGCAAGATATTTAATTGAATCTCGAACATATGCACATTACACTCTGCGACATCATAAAAAGATATTTCAAGAACATGAAAACCATGGCATATCGACATGTGAAGTACAAAACAAACGTTACATAAAATGCCATGTATATTTCACCGACTGTACATGTGCATAAAAAGAATCGAAACCTTTAAGATGTAGTGCTACGAAATCACATTGAAAGCTAGGTGGACTAATAAGATAAGAAATGAGGAAGTTCTCCAAAGATTCAAAAGATGAACATAAGGGAAACGTTGATAAGAAGAAGCAATAGGATGATAGGACGTGTCTTAAGACATCCAGGAATAACACCAATTGTTCTTGGAAGAGCTATTGCGTAAAACAGAGATTGAGACATGTTCAACAAATAATTGAGGAGAAGTGGTGAGAGTCATTGAAGTGCACTGCATAAGGTCCGAAGATGGCAACTTAGTTTACTGGAACCGGCAATCTAAACAAATGCCAAACAATAGCTATCTTGGCTGTTTGAAGCCTTTTACATCTACTCTTTTTTAAGATACCGGAGAGAGTTTGCAACCCCTCGCTCCTACTCTTCAATCTATACGTCGAAGAAGCAATGACAGAAATAAAAGGGAGGGGCAGTTGTGGGATAAAAATTCAGGGTGAAAGGATACCAGTGTTGAGATTCGCTGATGATATTGCTATCCTCAGCGTAAGTGAAGAAGAATTACAGAATCTGTTGAATGGAATGAACAGTCTAATGAGTACGGAATGTGGAGTGATAGTAAATCGAAGAAAGACGAAAATAAAGAGAAGTGGCAGATATGAGAACAGCGAGAAAGTTAACTTCAGGATTGGTGATCGCGAAGCAGATGGATTTAAGGAATTCTTCTACCTGGACAGCAAAATAACCCATGTCGGACGGAGCAAAGAGTACATAAAATGCAGACTAGCACAGGCAAAGAGGGTGTTTCTGCTATTAAACATAGACCTTCGAGTACGAAATGTCTGAGAATGACCATTTGGAGCACACCATTGTATTGTAGAGAGTTAAGAACTGTGGGAAAGCCGGAACAAAAGAGAACCGAAGAGTCTGAGATGTGGTGCAATAAATGTGTGTTGAAAGTTAGTGAGAATGATAAGACAAGAAATAAGGTTAGATGTGGAACTGGTGAGGAGAGAAACACGTGGAAAACATTGACAAGAAGGTACGGGATGATAGGAGATGTGTTTGGATACGAATTCCTCTCCTGTGCCAATATAATCAACTCAGTGTAGCACTTACACTACGCCCTTCCAGTTATTTGTTTGGTATGGGCCAATCTCTCTCTTCCCTACAGTTCCTCCAAACAGCATGGACGTCACACCTTGATGTGTCAACACATGTCATATCATCCTGTTCCTCCTTCTTATCAATGCTTTCCATCTATTCCTCTCCTTGCCGATTCTGTGGAGAACCTCCTCATTTCTTACCTTATCAGTCCTCCTAATTTTTAACATCATTTTATAACATTGCATCTTAAATGGTTCGAATTTTTTGTCTATGATTCACTTCGGTACACAGCTGTGGCCCAAACGTACATTCTCAGAAATTTTATCAACAAATGAAGACTAATGTTTGCCGCCTTTTGGCCAGGAATGCCCTCTTTGCTTTTCCTACTCTACTTTTTATGACTTCCTTGCTTCGTCCGTCATGAATCACTTTGCATGCAAGGTGCCAGAATTCATTCACCTCGTCCACTTTGTCGTCTCCAAATTTGATAGTAAATTTATCGCTAATCTCATTTCTGCTACTCCTCGTTACTATCATCTTTCTGAGAATTTACTCTCAGTCGTTATTGCGTTCAACGCATTCAGCAAGTTCTGCAATTTTCCCCCACCTCCAATTGAGAATTGCCCTGTTACCGTCGAATCTTGTCATCGATATTCTTTCACCATAAATTTTAATCCCACTCCTCCTCCTCTCTTTTATTTCCGCTACTGCATTCTTCCTTCTCTCTTTTATTTGCACTATTGATTCTTTGCTGTACAGCTTGAACAGTAAGGGTGGACGATTACATCTTCGTCTCGTACGTTTTTTAATTTCAGCCATTTAATGTTTCCCCATACCTATTTTGTCCTCTTGGTTCGTTTCCATACTGTGTATTACCATTCTTTACCTATAAGGCTATAGGCTTCTTTCTAAGAATTTTAAACATCTTGTACCATTTTATACTGCCGACCTATTTTTTCTAGGAAGCCAAACCTTATGAAAATGCTCCTATCTTTTTTAATCTTGCTTCCACTGTCAAGCGCAATGTAACACATTCTCAAATTTTCTATGCGTCATTCTGTATCACTCTGAATATTAATCTTGTCACCAAGTTGGATGCATGAGATTGTATAGTTGATCTCGCACGTATCTATCTTTACTATCTTCGGGATTGTGTCGATAAAGGTTTCCGAAGGCGCGTTGAGATGCGCCGGTTACTTGTGTCCCTATGGTAGATGCAGATAAAAGAATTTATGATGTCCCAGGTGGAGAGTAATCAAACGTTGTCGTATTTTGCATAGGTTACATAGGTTTTCTTATCGACCGAGATGCAACAACGGTGACCTCACAACCTGCTGCGTAGGTAGTATAGCAGATCGAGTTGCGGATTATTACTACAAACTTTACCTGATTCTGCATGTGTTACGCTAAACAATATGAAGATACTATTCAGCTATGTTATGCCCATGTGTTATTTATAACTACATTTTGTATGATCATTTGATAGTTTGTTATTTTTTATAGTTAAATTGAGCATACAGTCTCAGTTAAATCTATGTTTATATAATTAATCTCTCTATGCTCAGTTGTACACTAACAGAAAAAGTTGCAGCACCAAACAATAATTACTGTAGAATAACGAAATTTCCGGAATACACTTGTCAAAGTAACGTATTTAAGTTAACAAGACCACAGGTTACTGTGAGTGCGAGATAAGCTATTGCAAATGTGAGATGCTTGTACATCAATAACCGATGTAACCGCCAGAATGTTGAATGCAAGCATACAAACCTGCATCCATTTTGGTACAGGTGCTGAATCTCAGTTTGTGGGATGGAGTTCCATGCCTGTTACACTTGGTCGGTCAATATAGGACGGCTAAAGCTGTTTGTGGATGTCGCTGGTATAGTCGTGATATCCCAAATGTGCTCGATTGGGGACGGATCTGGTCATCGAGCAGGCCAAGGCAACATTTCGACACTCTGTAGAGCATGTTGGCTACAACCGCGGTATCTTGTAGAAAACATACCCTGGAATGCTGTTCATGAAAACAGGTCGAATCACCAGACTGACACGTAAATTTGCAGTCAGGGTGCGTGAGACCATCAGAAGGGTGCTCCTGCTGTCAAACGAAATCGCACCCCAGACCATAGCTCCAGGTGTAGGCCCAGTGTGTCTAGAACGCAGACAGGTTGGTTGCAGGCCTCCTAACCAACACACGGCCATCACTGGCAGCGAGGCAGAACCAGTTTTCATCAGAAAATACGGCAGACCTCCCTCCTGCACTCCAATGAGCTCTCGCTTGACACCACTGAAGTAGCAAATGGCGGTGGTTTGGGGTCAGTAGAATGCACGCTACAAGGCATTTGGCTCGGAGCTGTCCTTGAAGTAACCAATTTGCAACAGTTCGTAGTGTCACTATGGTGTCAACTGCTGCTCAGATTGCTGCTGCAGTTGCTGTATGATGCGCCAGAACCGTACGCCGAACATCGGTGGTCTTGGCTCTCGGTAGTGTTATGCCGCCGTCCAGAGCCCGATCTTGTGACCGTACATTTCTGTGACCACTGCTGCCAGCAGTCATGTACTGTGAGTGCATTCCTGACAAGTCTTTCTGCAGTATCACAGAAGGAACATACAGCTTCTAGTAGTCCTATTACAATGGCGGCTTTGCGCCTTAATGACATTCTTGACCAACATCAATTCACCACGTCCAAACTCTAACTAACGCTCGCGACCGTTACAGTGTGTATTTAAAGCAAAGCTGAATTGCACGCTCATAGTGGCGCTACTAGTGCCACTCTCATGCGACTGGTACGAAGTGTGTATTGACATCATATTTCGGATGGAGAAACACGCCTACCAATATCCATTTACAGTATGTCGCACAATTCCTTCTTGGCGTAGCGATCTTTTTTCCCTTCATTGTATATACTCGTATATTTGACCAACGGCCTTGCCACATTGATAACAGCGGTTCTAGTCATCACGGAAGTTAAGTTCTGTCGGACTGGGCTAGCACTTGGATGGGTGACCATCTTATCTGCCGAGCGCTGTTGGCATGCGGAGTGCACTCAGCCCGTGCGAGGCAAACTGAGGAGCTACTTGATTGAGAAGTAGCGGATCCGGTCTCGAAAAACTGTCATACGGCCAGGAGAACAGTTTGCTGACCACATGCCCGTTCATATTCGCAAAATGGTTCAAATGGCTCTGAGCACTGTGGGATTTAACATCGGAGGTCATCAGTCCCCTAGAACTTAGAACTGCTTAAACCCATCTAACCTAAGGAAATCACACACATCCTTCGAACTTGCGATCGTAGCAGTCGCGCGGTTCTGGACTGAAGCGCCTAGAACCGCTCGGCCACCGCTGCCGGCTCCATTTTCGCATTCAGTGATTCCTGTGGGTTAAGGGTGACACGGCGGCCGGTCGGTGCTGTTGGGCCTTCGTGGATAGTTCAGACGGAGTATAGTTTTTAGTATATATATTTATGTCATTTCAAATTTTTCTACCATTAGTTTTCTATAGCATTGTACCACATGTCTAGATTTATGCGACCATGAAATAAAATCACATAACGGTCATCCGTACTGCAAACACTATAGGATGTGAAAGTTCTCACAGAAATCATTGCCTGGCGTTTTAACCACTCTTCTGGACTGTCTGTTCATAGTAAACGTCATATCGCGCAAAAGAAAAGCTTTGTTATTGAACTGAATGCTTTAGTAATTTAGTAAACCGGCGGAGGAGATTCGTGTTTAACGTCCGTTGACAACGAGGTCATTAGAGATGGAGCACACCTCAGATTAGGGAAGGATGCAGAAGAAAAGCGGCCGTTGCCTTTTGGAAGGAACCATCCTTGTATTTCCATTAAGCTATTTAGAGAAATCAAGACAAAACTATATCGGCATGGCCTGTCACGTTTTGAACCGCTGTCATCCCGAACACGAGTCCAGCGTGCTAACTACTGTACGACCCTGCTCGATAATTTAATAAACCAAACCTAGTCGCCGCGCGGTCTAGGGCACTGCAGTCATGGACTCTGCGGCAGGTCCCGGCGGAGGTTCGAGTCCTCCCTGGGACATGGGTGTGTGTGTTTGTCCTTAGTATAATTTAAGTTAAGTAGTGTGTAAGCTTAGGGACTGATGACCTTAGCAGTTAAGTCCCGTAAGATTTCACAGACATTTGAACAAACCTTGTCTGTCTGGTAACAGTATCACTGTGTTGGAAGCTCATAGATAATTTCTCTAATTTTCTAACCTGACACTTATGTCAAAACATTGAAAAAACGTTCCTGAGAGAGAGCTCGGGACTGCCTACCCTTATGAGAACGACTTCTACTCCACTAGCCAATGGCCACCTGACGCTAGCTGGCGTTAGCCCGGGTGATCAAGACGCATTGCGCCTTGAGCTTATGATCTACAACGGACGTTTCTGCTCTCACATTGACGAGCATGTGATCATTCCACATTTTACTTTGGTTGTCAGCGCGAATTTTTTTTACATCAATTGAATGTACATCATGCAGTAACAACAATGTTGTAACCAGTGCTCACGCAGCGTATAATGTGAGGAATACCAAGTACGTGATCTACAATTGCGGCCAAAATTTATCCAGAGAAAGTAGATTGATGTATACGGAAGTTCCTGCCTATTTTGTTTGGCGTGTTGGTAAGCAGATTTCTGTGAGTGTATCTATTAATCGTCATTTCTTATTTGAGGTTATAGTATTGTTCTTGTGTTAAATTATTGAACGTTGCATATTTGGAGGCTATGATTAGTATTGTTTATGAGCTAGAAAGCGTCGTGTTAAACGTAAAGAAGTTTAACGTTTGCGCTTTGGATTTGACAGAGATGAGAAAGTAGTGGGGAGAGCTCGAACATTTGAGTCCTGTATGGGGCGAGTGCTAGCGAAGAGATCACGTCAGAAAATAATTTTCTCGCTTCATTCAGGATCGCTTTGGCGTAAACTGCGCACCACATTCGCGAAGTTCACCAGCCGTCGCTCTGTCAGTTGAGAGATAAAATGCTTCCTTCTCGCGAGATTTGAGCCTAGAACCAGCACAGCGTTGTTTTAACAGCTTGACAGCGTATCCAAAGCTTCAGCGATCAAGTGCCGCATTATGCGCTCCCTCGTTGCCCCGATAATGGTTGTTATTTTACTTTGATTTGTTTTGAGATGTAGCACTATCTTGGTAGATTGTATCTGTTGAGTAGTGTATCAGAACACTGTGCATTTTCAATTTCTAGAGAAACCAAATATATCTGCCTGCGAGAATACAATATTAAAGAGGGGCCCTATTTTATAATCTTTATAAAATATGTGCAAACTGATTAGACCCTAACTTTACTATTGATCTCTTTAATTAAAAAAGTGGCCCCTGTGTGTTAATGCTCTGATTAATAATGCTGTTCATGAAATGATCCCTGTGCGTTGATAATTTTCGTAGCAAACTGATCCTGAAATGAAAATATCTTACCTTATAATGTAATTGCTCGGAAACGCGGGGCTTGCTGGTCTGTGTGTGCCAAATCCAAATTTCTGACTACAGTAACTGAGAGCTTAGTGCTATGCTCCAGACAGCAAGTAAACTATTGTGTACACATCACTGAGTGAGACACTCCTTTAAATAAAAATGACCTGGATCGAGGATGTGGACAATGCTATTAGGTGAAATATTTCTTTAACAAACTATTTTTTTAATTATCTGATACATTATTACTTGTTATGCAATTCATGTTACAACACTCCTTAACACTGACAAAGGGCAATATCGATTCCAAACTCTTACTCTCACAAATGTTAAACAGATCATTAATAAACATGAAAAATACCTTACAGTGGAAATTACACAATCTTTAATGAAATATCTAAAGTTCTCTAATATGAAAGTCTCATTCGACAATGAATCCTAACTAAGTGCGACTGCAGTGCCTCTAAATGAAAAATATTATCATCATTCCTCGTCATATTCTTTTCACTCTAAATCCATCATCAAATCCTTCTCCTCTGTTTCAAAATATTCAAACACGAATCATTTTACTTTACATTGCCACGAGTCCTCTGCTTGGCGAGAGAGGGGAACACTTTACACACCACAGAAAGCTCATGAACGTCATCGGAATAGCCTCGGCGTTGTGATGTGGGCAGGCATTATGTACAACGGCCGAAGGCCGCTGCATATCTTTGCGTGAAGTACCGTTATAGTACAGCGATATTGCAGTGAGATTATCGTGGACCATGCCCGTCTCTTTAACAGTGCGATAGGTCTCGAATTTCTATTTTTGGACGATAATTCTCGCCCACACAGGACTGCTGAGTTGCCGGACATACTGGAAAGTGAAGATATTGAACGTATGAAATGACCTGTGTACGTCCCTGACCTAAACCATATACAACATGCCTGGGATGCTCTTGGGAGACATGTTTCTCGCCGAACACACACTCCCCGAAAAATGCAAGAACTGAAGCCTCCCTGAGAGAAGAGTTAGGTTATATCCCCCCCCCCCCCCCCCCCCCAGGGCTCCTAAACAGTTTGGCGACCTGCACGACATCAGGTGGAAAATGTGCATTAGTGCCCGAGGAGGGCATATTCCATACCGAGAGTCCGATATCGACGTTTGTTATGGGAGTCTGACCGGTGTCAAACAAGAAAGTTATTTATGTCTGTTATCCTGGTCTCCCATGTGCTGCAATCTATACCAGTTTTCGTTACAAATATCTAATGTGTCTCATGTCGTCCATCATTGCTTGTTATTGTTCCTATCCAACAATGTCTCTGTTTCTTAACAAATGTCAAAGAGTCTACATATAGCACAGAGACAGTAATCTCCATCCATAGCTTCTCTCCTCACACCGCTCCGCTTCATCGCAGTTCGTCCCAAGCTACCTCCCCCGTGGCCGTGGTCTCCGCCTTCTTAGTCAGAATCCCCGGAACTGACCTTCGGGAGACCTCTATGACTTCCACATGTCGATATCCGAGATGGTTCAGAGAGACCACCACATTTCGCTTTCGGTCTTAAGGCTCTAAGAGATCTGCATAGTCACCGTCCGTACTGGCTGCGTCCTGTCCTTCCAGCGGCAAGCATTTGAATTTACTGACGCCGTCGCACATCGTTTTCCTCAGCTTATGGCGTCGCAAGCCTCTCAGTCACGCTTACCAGTTTCTTTTGCGAGTGAACATCTTCAAGGCGCCGCAATCAATCACACACCTCCCTGCGTCGCAGCATTTCGTACGTCGACATTGCTTGGACAACATGTCTATAACGTTCAGTACCGTGATCTGTGTTCCTGATATAAAGAATGACACGCTCAGGGGTTCAAATTGGACGACATAGGCTGCTGTCATCTTCTTTATACTTAAAACTGTATAAATTTGAGAGGTACAGTCGTTTCTCAGAGATGAAGTAGACAAGATCTCAAGAGGGGACTACGGTGTCCATTCTCTTCAGCTCTTATACATTTGGCAGAAGTAACCGCACCTTGTTGCCAGTAAATGTATTTGTCATCGTATGATGCCATTATTTGTCTATTCACCTCTGTAATGAATCTGTACTATCCAGTACCTTTCCCATTATTGCCCGCACTGTCCCTATGTTTCCTCTTCGTAGCTACTAACCCTCGAATCTGCAACTCTGTGGTGAATATTCCCGGGATAGCTAATAGCGACTCTACTGGCGTTGTTCTGTATATACTCGTGAGTCTTGAAAGTACACTGAGGTGCCAAAAATCATTTGATAGTGATATGCACACATACAGACGGATGTAGTATCGCATACACAAGGTACAAAAGGACAGTGAATTGGTGGAGCTGTCATTTGTACTCAGATTATTCGTGTTAAAAGGCTTCCGATGTGATTATGAATGCACGACGGGAAACAGATTTTGAACTCGCAATGATAGTTGGAGCTAGACTCACGGGACATGCCATTTCGCAAACGGTTAGGGAGTTCAATATTCCGAGAACTACAGTGTCAAGACTGTGCCGAGAACACCAAATATCAGGCATTACCCCTCACCATGGAGTCTGCGTGGAGTTGTCAGTGGCATCACACAAGCACCACTTCACGAAACAACCGGAGAAATCACTGTGGGACGTACGACATGCGAATTCGTTAGGACAGTGCAGCGAAATTTGGCGTTAATGGGCTTTGACAGCAAACGATCGACCTGAGTGCCATTGTTAACAGCACAACATCGTCTACAGCGTTTCTTCTTATCTCATGAGCCTATCGATTGGACACTAGAAACTGAGAAAATGTGACCTGATCGTATGAGTACTGATTTCAGTTGGTAAGAGCTGATGCTAGGGTTTGGGTGTGGAGCAGGGCGGCCGGTGTGGCCGTGCGGTTCTAGGTGCTACAGCCTGGAACCGCGCGACCGCTACGGTCGCAGGTTCGAATCCTGCCTCGGGCATGGATGTGTGTGATGTCCTTAGGTTAGTTAGGTTCAAGTAGTTCTAAGTTCATGGCGACTGATGACCACAGAAGTTAAGTCCCATAGTGCTCAGAGCCATTTGAACCATTTTGTGGGGCAGACCCCACGAAGCCACATTCCCAAGTTGTCAACAAGGCACTGTGCGAGCTGTTGGTGGCTTCATAATTGTGTCGCCTGTGTTTGTATGGAACGGACTGGGTTCTCTATTCCAGGTGACCGATCATTCACTGAAATAATTTATGTTAGACTACTTCATTGCTGTCTTTCGTAGACTTTATGAGAATGCGCTGTCACCCAGCCGCAACTGTTCGCGATTGGTTTGAAGAAGATTCTGGACAGTTCGATCGAATGATTTGGCCA
This sequence comes from Schistocerca americana, assembly GCF_021461395.2. Taxonomy (NCBI): domain Eukaryota; kingdom Metazoa; phylum Arthropoda; class Insecta; order Orthoptera; family Acrididae; genus Schistocerca; species Schistocerca americana. The sequence goes on from NC_060123.1 coordinate 314,045,214, forward strand.
CCCAGATCGCCCGACAAGAATCCCATTCGACATTTATAGGACATAAGCAAGAGGTCAGTTCGTGAAAAAAAATCTTGCACCGACAACACTTTCGCAGTTATGGGCGGCTCTCGAGGCAACACGGCTTAGTATTTCCGCATAGGACTTCCAACGACTTCCACGTCCAGTTGCTGCACTACCTCGGGAAAAAGCAGGCCCGACACGATATTAGGAGGAGTCCCATGTTTTTTGTCACCTCGGAGTAAGTGGCCCCCAATCTTGATGTTAAATATATCGCAATGTCATCAACGGATTTGAGTTTGGAGAATGCCTGGGGAATGTTACCTATATGTATAGTGGCAACAGTGCTGTACATAGGAGGTGATGCTACGATATGGGGGTGATTTTCGTAGTTAGGCTGAGGTCCCGTTATTGTACATAGGGAAACAATAAGTGCTGAAAGATTTGAACACATTTTACAGTGCTTTATACTGTGTACAGCTGAGGAACAGTTCTGAGTCGATGATTGTTTGTACTAGCGTGACAGTCCATTCTGCCATAAAGCAGCATATTTGAGGTAATGGGCGGCCGGTTCTAGGCGGTACAGTCTGGAACCGCGCGACCGCTACGATCGCAGGTTCGAATCCTACCTCGGGCATGGATGTGTGTGATGTCCTTAGGTTAGTTAGGTTTAAGTAGTTCTAAGCTCTAGGGGACTGATGGCTCAGAAGTGAAGTCCCATAGTGCTCAGAGCCATTTGAACCATTTTGAGGTAATGGTTTGTGGGCAATAACATTCGTGGAATGGACTGGCCTTCCCAAACTGCTAACCTGAACGCCTCTGGGATGCGTTAGAACGTCGACATCGCTCGAGACTCCAGTGTCCAACAGTACTACCTCATCTGGTGTCGGCTCTTATGGAAGAATGAAGTACCATTCCTCCACAAACACCTCGTTGAAAGCGTCCCCAGCCGTTATAAAGACGAAATGTGGGCACACCCTATATTTATGCCCACTAGTAAGTGTCCAGATACTACTGATCAGATAGTGTATGTATATACTCTTAACAGGATCAGTAGTAACCAGTTTTGAAAAAGTGATGTAGACTAAGCAAGCCCTTGAAGATGAGCCTTCTGTGCTCGACTTCCATCACATATTGAAATAAAAATCACTATTTGGACTGAAGGGGTATTATTTTCTTTTTAACGAAAGTAATAAGTCATGGCAACAACGGACAAAATTAAGTAATACAACAAATAGGAACATCCACTTGTGTTGAGGTCGCAAACTGATTGTGAGTATTGTCCACTGTATTCTAATGACATAAGCAACAGGCATTCGCTTATTTCGATGTCTCAACGATCAAATTAGTGTGAAGTTACCAGAGTATTTTATAGGCCATTCATCAACTGTACCCAGCAGATAAATTTGTGCATATCGTCCAATACACAGGGAGAAGTAGTCTCATTTCAGGTAAAAAGCCATGTGGCAATTAGAAAATGAAAAGGCTAAGAAGGCATGAGGCTTGAATATTGTAACTCCGTGTACCATCCCCATACCGAGTAAAGTTGAAGGGATACCAGGTGTCGGAGGGCGAGTGCCGGCGTAACAGGCAGCGTAAGACGTGGTCAGCCGGAGACAAAGAGCGGGCAGTGGAGAGTCTGCGCCACCTGTCTGTGGTAACAGCGAGAAGGGTTGCCGAAGGCCGCCCGGACGCGGTCCGCACGTGGAGCCCACGTGGGCCGCGGCCTTGGGCGCTGGGCGCGGGTCGCCGCCCTCTGGCGTGGCCCCGCTCTGCGGACGCTGCTTCTGATGACCTCTCATTTCCGTCATTCAAGTCGCGCTGCGAGGACGCGAGGACGGAGGAAAAAGCTCGGGACCTCCGTCAGTGAAATTGTGATGAACTGTTCGCATTAGTGGTTTCTGACAGATAACTCCCGAAATCAGCCAAGAGATTTTTTTCTGAGCATATGTATTATCCCAGAGCTCACGAGAGAGGACGAGCTGGTGATATACAGTATTTAGAGTACTCGAGAGTATTCTACTACCTTAAAGGAGAGGTACTCCGTATTCTTCCTATTGATTTTCATCCGTCTTCCAGAACTTTTCTCCAACTTTCCTATTTCATTTCCAGCTCATCCTTGTTGGTACTAAATAAAATTGTATCATCTGTGAACATTATAAACCAAGGAGCTTGACCGCTGACAAATACAGGAATGATCCATACATTTGTATTATCAGAAGGTGTTGGAGAGAAATCTTCTTGGTGTATAATGCTCGCAGGTGATCTAGTGTTACGTAGCCCCAACAAGGATGAGCTGGAAATGGGATTGGAAAGCTGGAGAAAATCTTTGGAGGACAGAGGGATGATGATCAATAGGAATAAAGTGGAGTACATGTGCCTGGGAAGACAAAAAATGGTTCAAATGGCTTTGAGCACTATGGGACTTAACTGCTAAGGTCATCAGTCCCCTAGAACTTAGAACTACTTAAACCTAACTAACCTAAGGACATCACACACATCCATGCCCGAGGCAGGATTCGAACCTGCGGCCGTAGCGGTCGCGCGGTTCCAGACTGAAGAGCCTAGAACCGCTCGGCCACTACGGCCGGCCACGAAGACAAAACTTGAAGACGGTCGATAGATTTAATTACTTAGGATCAACAGTGTCTGTTGAAGGAAATTCAGATACGGCAACAGCCAGTAGAGCGCAGACAGATTGGATGAACCAGAAAATTCGTACAGTGCAATAGAAGAATAAATGTGAAAACAAAGGGAGTGGTGTATAAGATACTCGTGAGATATGCAGTGCTGTGTGGAGTGGAGATATGAACAGGAACTAGAACACTTTGTGCCAATGGATGTGGCTGAACTGAGAGTTTTAAGAATCTGTGGCAAACGAGAGAATAAGAAGTAACATTAAAATGAAGGAGACATCAAAGAAGTTCCTAGAGAGAAGACTGCAATGGTACGGACACATCATGAGAAGCGACGACTCCTATGTTGGTAAGAGAATGGTAGAAATGATAGTGGAAGGTGACAAAAGAGAAGAAGACGAAGAAGAAGGTGGATAATCTAGGTATGTGAAAATTTAAGGGAGGAACGTCGAAGGGAAATGGAAGTAAGGGACCGAGGAAATTGGAGAAGACTTGCCGAGAACGTTGACCCTACATGAGTGGGTGCAGACGAAGAAAATGAAAAAGAACAATTATTTCAAAAATGAAGCCTAATGGTTCATCGTTACTGAGGACATTAAGGGCAGAGCAGTAGTTCAGTTGGTAAAGAATGTGGAGGACAATCGATCGTGGCCTTTATCAAGGACAGAGACCGTAAAGATGAAATCAGAATAATACAGTTCTCACATAAGCGTGTAATCAGTGATTTTTCCAATGCGGCCTCTAAGGAAATGCCGCCAACAGTTACAATGCACTATGCAAGTGTAAATGTACATCCTGCCGCACATTTCACATGGATCTACGTCATATTACTGTTGATCAGTCAATTAGAAAATAGTATATGAACGGACCCACAGCTACGTTTTCGAGGAACTTAAACATAACCTCTAAAAAATAAAGTTAAGTCATTGATGTTTGTCTCTTTGTAGGTACATTTTTATAGTTCTGAAAGCCGTCGAACTCTCTGCGCTTCAGTACCACAGCACTAACCGAAACACAGTGGGACAGAACCATTGATAAAATGGACTAAGACCGAAGGGTAGTATTTTTTTTTTTTCGGGTACACGTCTGCATTCCTGATGTTGAAATTACCGCGGCGCAGTGCCGAAGCACGCCGCTCCACGAGTCAAAACAAAATGGCGTGGTCTCTCTCCACTTTATCAGCGGGCTGACTCATTTTCTTTTGACTGTCTAGCGGAGTGCTACGGTACAATGCCGTGGTAATTTCAGTGTACCAAGACTGCAATTGTGTACCGCTTATATACAAAAAAATTGTTTACATAATTTTATTGTTCCGTGGTGATGATTAAAACTACGTATGTTCAACACATAAAGTGTAGTTCTCACATCGCTTCTGCTACCTGCTTCAAACCTGACTCATATTATTCTTCCCCGTCGTATGTTATCTATGAATCTCTTAGCTTCGAGCGGTGTTATTAGAGAGGACCGAGATGCCGTTCTTTATATGGCGAAATAATTTAAAATATTTCACAGCTTCATTAAATAACTACACATAATATCTGAGACGATTCGTTCAATTCAGACACTGGAAATCACGTGGTCAACTAGTCTGTGTCTATTAGCCTACATGTTCATAGATGGTTATGCCTTGAGATAAGACACTCACTTCTTCTAAACGAGAAAGTCCAAGAATTGAGAAATTTAATGACAACCCGACATCTCATTCATGTGTAACAAGGACTATGAAGCCGACGAAAGTGTTCCATAGCCAATCCCTGGTGAAGGATCATGCAGAAATTTCTACGAAGCAAGGTCATGGGTAAAGTTACTGAAAGTCTCAGAATATTTGAGCCAGTGTTTTGCATCTTTTCTGTTGCTGAAATCGAAGGTAACAAGCAGAAAACTAAAATACTAAATGCTAGATTTAACAATCCATTCATTCGCTGGCCTGAAAACTAGTAAACGGAAAGTACAAAAACCGCAGCCTCAGAACTCAAAAGCTGTTGAATTCACTCGTTAGCAAAAAGATGCTAGACTACTACGAAACCTCTACATTACGCACGCGTTGGAAATCACGTCTTTCGTATCTCATACCAACGGGAAAATTCTCCTGCCGGAGCACAAAAAAGGTGTAAAGGGTCCTCTTTGAAGGACTCTGAGAACCAGCTGTCTCAATTCTCATTCCGCCTTCTTCGACAAACATTTTGACATGTGATCATAATGGCACTCTTTTTAACACAGAGCCGGCCGAGGTGGCCGAGCGGTTCGAGGCGCTACAGTCTGGAACCGCGCGACCGCTACGGTCGCAGGTTCGAATCCTGCCTCGGGCATGGATGTGTGTGATGTCCTTAGGTTAGTTAGGTTCAAGTAGTTCTAAGTTCTAGGGGACTGATGACCTTAGAAGTTAAGTCCCATAGTGCTTAGAGCCATTCGAATTTTTTTTTTTTAACGCAGAACTTGTAAATTCTTTTAGCCAATCTCTCTTTGTAGTTGATCTTCCATACTCAGCACCTCCCCCTTGCTACCACTGTCTACACATATGTCTCTCTCCCACTATATCCTTTTTCTTCCATTGATTTACGGTCTATCCAACTGTCCTTTCTCACACACACTGTCTCCTTTTGTCTTTTTTTTTTCATTGGTACTGTCTCCACTTTGCCTCGGTAGCGCAAACATTCTGGTGGTCTAACTTTCCCCTATAACCAGGTGTTTAAAATTTCCGTCCAAAATGCACCTTCCCCTCTATGTAAGTGATAAAATTCGCTGATCTGCGAGGGTTCAGACCTCCCAAGCCTATGTATGGTCTCCAGTCACCTGTGTTTTCATTCCCAATGTCTTCTCTCTCTTTTGCTCGCACTGGTTCTATCCCCACCCACCTCTCTTTCACTGCCACTTTCTCACTCCCACCATCACGTCTCCTCTCTCTTTCTCTCCCACTGGCACTGTCTCCTCTTTCTTCCATCGTCATTATCTCTTTGATACTCTCTTTCTGTACAGAAAAGCTCGAATACGTTCACATGCCAAAATTTTTCGCGAGGAAGGCAGAATGAAGATTGAGGCAGCTAGTTCTCCACTTTCCTGTCAGAGTCTTTTAAAGAGGAACATATTCGCCTTTTTTGTGACCTCTTCTTTTCCCTTATACAGGACGATCAGAAACAGTGTGAAAAGATTGTAAGGTTTTGCAGGGTAGGTTGTGCTGAGACATAATTGTTAAGCAACAAATTCGGTACGTTGCGTCGTTTCCGGGTTAATTAGCATTGAAGCCACTCAGATTCAGCTAGTATCAGTTGTTCTCATAGCGTAGACCACAGGACACAACAAATAGGTACGCTTAATATAAATTTAAAACGAGATCTTTTCCAGAATGAAATTTTCACTCTGCAACGGAGTATGCACTGATGTGAGACTTCCTGGCAAATTAAAACTGTGTACCGAGCCGTGATCGAATTCGGGACCTTCCCTTTTGGGGGCAAGTGTTCGTTTGTTTCACATTTTTTGTGAATACTTTGCCCATTAATCGCAAGCCATCTAGAACACGCGGCTCATGATTTATGTCTTAAAGAGTAAACATGTTATTAGAAATATTTTCAGTGTTTCTAGTTTTACAAAATTTTTGGTGGTTATTTTAAGTTCTTTCCAGCTCTGTTAAGATCCTTTTTATACCATTTTTTGCCACTGCAGCACCACTTCTGGCAAATTTGTACACGCACGAAGCGGCCATTACACAGTGACAGTGCGTCATCAATTTTTATTGATGAAAAATGGTGACTAAAACATTGTTTTGTGACCTCAGCACCATTCCAATGACCCTATAACCATTGACACGTGTTCACTACGTCAGTTAAAATTACAAATACGCCTCTCATCGAATACCGTGTGCGTATTTTACGTGCGGAAGTGGAGTAACGTTGAACCTCTGGATCTCGCTAATGGATACTTACATCGAAAAAAGTTTTAAGGGTCCCCGAAAACAAGTTCAAGAACACAAGGTAAAAATTTCCACGAATTGCCAAAAACAGAAATTAAAGAAGTTGTCATAACCACAACTGATAATTTTGGTACCCAAGAATCATGATTTTTTGAGTGTATCTTGATTACGGACAGAGATTTTCGAAAACTGGAAAATAGTGTTACTTGATGAATGTCTAAAGAATGTATAGTTAAAATTTGAGCCATTTGCAATGGTTATTTATTTAGACACGTGTGGTCTACGGTGCAAAAACGGCTAAAAACGGTTTTTGCGGTTTTCTGCAGAAGTAAAATAACTTTGAATGTTAATGGATAGTGATACCGAGAAAGTTTCGAAGTTCTCCAACAATATCATCTTAGGAACATGAGGCGAAAAGTTTGATGATATGCCACGAATAAAAATAATAGGGGGCAGACAACTCCTTCGACATCCCTTAGGTCGGATTGCCTGCCCTCAGGCGCTAGAGCAGCAGCGTGGCACCACTCAGCTAAATGCGTGTCGATGTCTCCGACAGGCACATTTTTAATGTGCTCAACAAACGTGCGTTTGTGACACCAAGGGTGTTGCCGAACTGGGGGTCTTGGAAGGACCCTTTGCCGTTTTATCCATACACAGTCAATGTTGCAAACCTCAGTTATCACACAACAGGGGGGCATGGAAGAGGAGGGCTGAAAAAGCATAAACACCCTTTACTGCTTGAGACCACTTTCAAATTTCATTGAATGGTTTTTAATACACTATCGGTCATTAAAATTGCTACACCAAGAAGAAATGCATATGGTAAACGGGTATTCATTGGACAAATATATTGTACTAGCACTGACATGCGATTACTTTTTCACACAATTTGGGTGCATAGATCATGAGAAATCAGTACCTAGAACAATCACCTCTGGCCGCAATAACGGCCTTGATACGCCAGGGCATTGAGTCAAACAGACTTTGGATGGCGTGTACAGGAACAGCTGCCTATGCAGCATCAACACGATACCACAATTCATCAAGAGTAGTGACTGGCGTATTGTGACGAACCAGTTGCTCGGCCACCATTGACGAAACGTTTTCAGTTGGTGAGAGATCTGGAGAATGTGCTGGCCAGGGCAGCAGTCGAACATTTTCTGTATCCAGAAAGGCCCGCACAGGACCTGCAACATGCGGTCATGCATTAATCTGCTGAAATGTAGGGTTTCGCAGAGATCGAATGAAGGGTAGAGCCACTGGTCGTAACACATCTGAAATGTAACATCCACTGTTCAAAGTGCCGTCAATGCGAATAAGAGGTGACCGAGACGTGTAACCAATGACACCCCATACCATCATGCCGGGTGATACGCCAGTATGGCGATGACAAATACACGCTTCCAATGTGCATTCACCGCGATGTCGCCAAACACGGATGCGACCATCATGATACTGCAAACAGAACCTGGATTCATCCGAAAAAAATGAAGTTTTGCCATTCGTGCAACCAGGTTCGTCGTTGAGTACACCATCGCAGGCGCTCCTGTCTGTGATGCAGTGTCAAGGGCAACCGCTGCCACGGTCTCCGAGCTGCTGCAAACGTCGTCGAACTGTTCGCGCAGATGGTTGTTGTCTTGCAAACGTCCCCATCTGTTGACTCAGGGATCGAGACGTGGCTGGACGATCCGATGCAGCCATGCGGATAAGATGCCTGTCTTCTCGACTGCTAGTGATACGAGGCCGTTGGGATCCAGCACGGCGTTACGTTTTACCCTCCTGAACCCACCGATTCCATATTCTGCCAACAGTCATTGGATTTCGACCAACGCGAGCAGCAGTGTCGCGATACGACAAATCTCAATCGCGATAGGCTACAATCCGACATTTATCAAATTCGGAAACATGATGGTACTCATTTATCCTCCTTACACGAGGCATCACAACAACTTTTCACCAGGCAACGCCGGTCAACTGCTGTTTGTGTATCAGAAATCTTTTGGAAACTTTCCTCATGTCAGTACGTTGTTGGTTTCGCCACCGGCGCCAACCTTGTGTGAATACTCTGAAAAGCTAATCATTTGCATATCACAGCATGTTCTTCCTGTCGGTTAAATTTCGCGTCTGTAGCACGTCATCTTCGTGGTGAAGCAATTTTAATGGCCAGTAGTGTAGTCCCTGGTGTCTCCAGCCTGTATATCAGAGAGAAAAAAAAACTGCGGTTACACTACACTTCAAAGAGTCATATCACGTTCAGTAGCGTTGCAGTCCCACGATGCCCTGAGAGTAGTGTTGAAAAGTACAGAGGGTAGCTGCAGTGCCGAACGTTGCCAAGAACGTCACCCCGTTGCTCATCAGAACACCAACTTTCGTTTTCGACAGCGAAATGTGTGGGAATAACGCCCTGTGGGAAGGATGGTTTTATTGACGCCCTTTATGCCACCTCCTGAGGGCTTTTCGTGTCAATTCTGAGTGGCGGCGTGTCTGACACGTTTTCCTCGGCCACCCATAAGGAAATCTCGTGATTTCAACACTGAGTGTCGCGATTCTGGCTCCACCGCAGAGGCGCCAATAGAAGGGCGGAAATATGTGTAAGAGGGGGTGTGACTATCTTCCTATCGTGTAATACGTCCGCGATTGGGCTGGGAGGAATTTTAGTGAAATTTGGGGCCAATCTGACTTCGTTATCCCACATTACATCTCATATTAACTTCCAGCCTCTGGCGTTTCTTTCTTTCTCGTTTCCCGACACATTGTTGTATGAAGCGTCGCCGAACCGGAGGACGAGGTCGAAGGGCCCCACGCTTTTGCAGCATTACGGAGAAAGCAAGTCGTTTACTACTGAAATTCCAAGGGCGTACGTTCGAAGAAGAGTCGGACAACTCATTACTTCCTACCACATATGATTCGTGAAATGATCCCCAGGAGGAAGTCAGAGAATATACTTGGTGTAGCTGGGATTCACAGTCATACAAAACTTTTTGAAGGACATCGTCTTTACGCCAGTGACTGTTATAGGTATTTAACAGGATTGACAACGACATACAAATATGTCAGCTTACATTAAGTTGACATGGCTTAAAGCCATAATATCAGCACTTGATAATGCCCTAAGGCCGAAACTGCAATAGTGTAATAAAAAACCTATAACAGTCACTGGTGTAAAGATGATGGAAGTCAGAGAAGTTAGAGCTCATATGGAAGTATCATGCGCAGCTTCACCGATAATCGTTGTTCCCAAGCATGAAGACACGAATGGAACAGGGACGGGGAAATTGATGATCGCACCAAAAGCACCATCCGCTACACACTGAAATGTGACCTGCGTAGCGGAGATGTAGATATAGATGGAAATGTGCCACGCTGTCGGCTGATAACAAACACGTGACTATTCGAGGAATTCTTGTGTGATTGGTTAAAGAATTTCATGACACTGGTCAGCGAATATTCGGATGCATTCTAAGGAAGCCTGAGTTTTTCATCCTGAGCGTTTACAAGCTGTTTTTTATTTGATTTTTTGTACATTTAAATGCTGGATTGCCTTTTTTGTTGGTTTTATTTGAAGTTTATTATTTTGCTAAAACAGCACTAATCTAAATATAAAGACGAAATTTATCAGATTGTTTCAGCAGCACTATGAGTCGCTCGAGTTTACCTCTGGACGGTCGATGGTAGGCATTCAATTTGTGAGGCTAGTTTAAAGAACGTATCAAGTGAATTTTCATGGAGCCCTCTAAGTGGCAGATGGTTCAAATGGCTCTGAGCACTATGGGACTTATCATCTGAGGTCATCAGTCCACTAAAACTTAGAGCTACTTAAACCTAACTAACCTAAGGACATCACACACATCCATGCCCGAGGCAGGATTCGAACCTGCGGCGGTTCCATACTGAAGCGCTAGAATCACTCGGCCACCCCGGCATGCTCTAAGTGGCAGTTCTTCCCACCCGAAACCCAGAATGAGCCGCAGTATGATTTTTTTTTTTTTAAGTCTTCAATCTTATCACTGATTTGATGCCGCCCGCCACGAATTCTTCTCCTGTGCCAAGTGCTACTTTGAGATAATCTCAAAGTAGCACTTGCATCCTACGTCCTGAATTACTTGCTGGATGTATTCCGATCTCTGTCTTCCTCTACAATTTTTGCCCTCTACATGTGGCCTATAACTGAAAAAGTGTCATGATGATCTCTCCATTGTATCATGATAGTGGCAGACAAATATACTTCCTGCCACGGATTCCACTTCTGCTTTCTTCAAGCAGTTGTTGACAATCAGCCATGTCCGTATAGTGTTAGCTTGCGAGACTGGAGATGAGATAGATCTGGATCGAATCTGCACGGCGGATTGAAGACTGTTGACCTGGTACACCGACTAGCCTGCGTGTGGTTTTTAGGCGGTCGGAGAATACTATACGCAAGCAGTTAAAACTCAATAACACACAGAACAAGGTTTACACGATTCACAAACCGATTGTGCGTGACATAACTGATGACAGTGGCAAAGGAAGATCACCAGGCGACTATGTGATCCTCCAGAACTGACGGGAGTCTCGGTAGTAAAGTGGTGTCCAGTGCCGGTCGGTTGTATGGAATCGGCGCAATAAAATGGGTTGACACGGAGACTAGACAGAATGATAGATATGAGCTGTCTTGTCTGGATGTAGTATTATCACACCATGAACGAACGTGTTCGTTTTTGTGAAGTATCAGTGCAAACTAACCAAAGTGCCAGCAAGGAAGGATGTATTTCTCGCAGCCATGTAATACAGCTTAAGAACAGTGATCTTAAAAATAACCTACAGGAACGGCAGACAAATGTTACACCTTGTCAATGGCAACTGGTCTGAAATAAGGACTTGTAGCTGTCACTGAATGCAGGTCCACAACGGCGGCCGGTGATCATGTGCTAATGTGCTACAGCACATTGTGAATTTTGCATGAAATTGCCGGACGCTGTGACCGAGTGGTTCTAGGCGCTTCAGTTCGGAAACGCACTGCTGCCTCGGTGGCAGTTTCGAATCCTGCCTCGGGCATGGATGTGTGTGATGTCCTTAGGTTAGTTACGTTTAACTAGTTCTAAGCCTAGGGGATTGATGACCTCATATGTTAAGTCCCATAGTGCTTAGAGCCATCTGAACCATTTTTTGCACGAAAATTGTGCCATTCCTCTTCAAATGCGAGCCGGAAATCACTCAAAATCTACGCCATTTCGCTACGAATGCATGCTGGTATGGGAAAGAAACCAGACAAAAACATATTTTGTGGCCCTCTCTGCGTGATAACTAAAAGCCAGTATCGAGTGCTGAAATGATCAGCCGGTCTACGATCAACTCAGAGAAGGGACTATCTGCTTTCGATGCGCATGCTTTGATGTGACATCATCCCTTGAGACACTATTGAGTGCTAAGTTACTCACAGTAGCACGTCAGATTTTTCTTTGTGAGTGAGTGTAACGTATCATGCAAATGCAGAGTATGAAGGATTTAGTGGAGTAATTGGCTTAACGGCGCCATGGCTGAGTGGTCAAGCACACTGACACAGTTCGTCGGCTCGGATACGATTGCCGCTGCTAACACGATTTTTGTTCATTTTATTTTATCCCTCGCAATGTTACATTCTTAATTAAACAATTTAAATATACCGATGGGAAAAAATCGCAGCATCAAAAAATAATTAATGTAGAGCTATGACATTTCGGGCATACATTTGTCTAGGTAACAGGTTTAAGTGATTAATATTACAAGATCACAGGTTAATGTAGGCACCAGATAAGCCTTTGCAAATGTGAAATACTGGTACATTAATAACTGGTGTAACTGCCTGAATGTTGAATGAGAGTATGCAAAGACGCATGGATTGTGCTGTACAGGTGCCGGATGTGAGTGTGTGGGATGGAGTTCCATGTCTGCTGTACTGCGTAGGTGAATACAGAGACGGTTAATACTATTTGCGGATGTCACACGAACTGTCATCCGATGATGGCCCATATGAGCTCGACTGGAGACATCTCTGGTTATCGAGAAGGCCAAGGCAGCACGTTGACAACCTGTAGAGCGTGCTGGGTTACAACAGCTGTACGTGGACAGGCGTTATCCTGTTGGAAAAGACTCTCTTCGTTACTGTCTATGAATAGCAACAGAACAGGTCGAATGACCAGACTGGTGTCAGATTTGCAGTAAGGATGTGCGAGATAACCACGAGAGTGCTCCTGCCTTAATACGAAATTGTACCCCAAGTTGTAGATGCAGTGTTTCTAGCCCTCAGACAGGTTGCTTGTAGGCCCTCAACTATCGTCCTTCTAACCAACACATGGGCATCACTGCCACCAAGGCAGAAACAGCTTGTATCATCAAAATATAACAGATCTCCACCCTGCCCTCCAATGAGCTCTCGTTTGATACCGCTGAAGTCCAAAAGGGCAGTGGTTTGAGGTAAGTAGAATGCTCTCTACAGGACGTCTGTCTCAGGGTTGTCCTTGAAGTAACCTATTTGTAACATTTCATTGTATCACTGTGGTGCCAACTGCTGCTCCAATTGTTGCTGCAGATGCAGTACGACGCTCCAAGGCCATTCGTCGAACACGATCGTGTTCCCACTCATAAGGGAACCTCCCCATCGCACCCCCTTCAGATTTAGTTATCAGTTGGCACAGTGGATAGGCCTTGAAAAACAGAACACAGATCAATCGAGAAAACAAGAAGAAATTGTGTGGAACTATGAAAAAAATAAGCAAAATATACAAACTGAGTAGTCCATGTGCAACATATTCAACATCGAGGGTAGTGTGGGCTTAGGAGCACCGTGGTTCCGTGGTTAGCGTGAGCAGCTGCGGGACGGGAGGCCCTTGGTTCAAATCTTCCCTCGAGTGAGGAGTTTAATTTTTTATATAATCAACTTTACTCTCCAAAATTCCAGGACATGTTCAGATTTGCTTGGACATATGCAGGATTTGACGGCCTACGCACGGATAAATTTGAAAACGTTAAAAACATATGTTTTGACAGAGCACAGGGAAAACTGTGCGACTGTGAAACTGTTGCATTCATTTGTTGCAGTTTATGTGACAAACTCTCATATTTTCATCACTTTTTTGGGAGTGATTATCACATCCACAAGGAAACCTAAATCGGGCAAGGTAGAAGAATCTCTTTACCCATTCGCCAAGTTTACAAGTTAGGTGGGTCGACAACATATTCCTGTCATGTGACGCACATGCCGTCACCAGTGTCGCATAGAATATATCAGACCCGTTTTCCTGTGGAGGAATCGGTTGACCTATGACCTCGCGATCAAATGTTTTTGGTTCCCATTCGAGAGGTACGTCCTTTCGTCTACTACTCGCAGCCCGCATCTCGTGGTCGTGCGGTAGCGTTCTCGCTTCCCACGCCCGGGTTCCCGGGTTCGATTCCCGGCGGGGTCAGGGATTTTCTCTGCCTCGTGATGGCTGGGTGTTGTGTGCTGTCCTTAGGTTAGTTAGGTTTAAGTAGTTCTAAGTTCTAGGGGACTGATGACCATAGCTGTTAAGTCCCATAGTGCTCAAAGCCTCTACTACTCGCACGGTTTTGCGGTGCGGTCGCAAAACACAGACACTTAACTTATTACAGTGAACAGGGACGTCAATGAACAAACGGACAGATCATGCAAAAATAAAGAAAATAAACTTTGCACTCGAGTTAAGTCTTGAACCAAGGACCCCTCGTTCCGCAGCTGCTCACGCTAACCACGGGACCAGGGCGTCCCTGAGCTCACCCTATCCTTGATGTTGCCTGTCTTGCACATGGACTACTCAGTTTGTATATTTTCTTATTTTTTTCACAGTTCCACACAACTTCTTCCTGTTTTCTCGATTGATCTGTGTTCAGTTTTTCAAGGCCTATCCACTGTGCCAACTTATAACTAAATCTGAGGTGGTGCGATGGGGAGGTTCCCTTGTCAGTAGTGCCACGTGGCCGTCCGGAGACCGGTCTTCTTGCGACCATACGTTCTCGTGACTGCCGCTACCAGCAGTCATTTGCAGTGATTACGTTTCTGTAAAGTCATTCCGCAGTATCGCAAAAGGAAAATCGAGCTTCCCTTGGCTCTATTACACGACCTCGTTCATACTCAGTGAGGTTTTGATAATTACATCTTTGTCACCTTAAAGGCACTTATGACTAACATCAGCTCGCTAAGACCAATCTCAAAAGTAACTATCTCTCACGACTAATTTGCATCCTCAAAGTGGCGTATAAGATACGACTGGCGCAAAATTTGAATAGACTTGATCTATCCGGTGTAGAAACACGCCTACCTAAAAACTTTGGTTTACGTTGCACGACTCCTTCTTGGTGTTACTTTTTTCCGTCAGTGTATTTTTAAATCAGGTTGTACGAGGGTGAGTCAATTATTATCCGCAAAGTAGTTATAAAATTTTATTGTAATCAAGTAGGAAACGTAAGAACATCATTTTTCTATAGTTTTCAAATGGCTCAAATGGCTCTAAGCACTATGGGACTTAACATCTGAGGTCATCAGTCCCCTAAACTTAGAACTACTAAAACCTAACTAACCTATGGAAATCACACACATCCATGCCCGAGGCAGGATTCGAACCTGCGCCCGTAGCAGCCGCGTAGTTCTGGACTGAAGCTCCTAGAATCGCTCGGCCATCGCGGCCGGCTTCTATACCCTCGTTGCGTTTCAACGAACTTGGTCCATCGTTGTACGAGCTTCCTGACGCCCTCATAAAAGAAGATTCTCGGTTGAGCTCCGAGCCAGGAATGCACCGCTTCTTTCACTGCTTCATCCGAGGCATATCGACGGCCCCTTACTGCCTGTTTGAGTGGACCAAACAAGTGATAGCCAGAAGGGGCAAGATCGGGACTATATGGAGGATGATCCAGTACTTCAAATTTGAGTTTCTGGAGCGTTTCAGCAGTGTGGGCAGCTGTTTGCGTACGGGCATTGTCTTGCAACAACACACCTTTTGACAGCAATCCTCGGCGTTTGCTTCGAATTGCAGGCTTTAGCGTGGCAGTAAGCATCTCACTGTAACGTACACTGTTTATTGTTGTGCCCCTTTCCCCAATATGTTCCAGCATTGGACCTTGTGCGTCCCAAAAAACCGTAAGCATCCGTTTTCCTGCGGACGGTTGGGTCTTGAACTTTTTCTTTCACGGCAAATTTGGATGTTTCCATTCCATACTTTACCGTTTACTCTTCGGCTCGTAATGATGGATCCATGTTTCCTCACCAGTAATGATACTGTCTAAGAAGTTGTCCCCTTCGTTACTATAACGATCCAAATGTTTTTTGCAGATAAACAAGCGCGTTTGTTAATGCAACTGTGTGAGTTGTTTTGGGACCCATTTTGCACAAACTTTATGAAACCCAAGTCTGTTGTGTATGATTTCGTAGGCAGAACCGTGACTAATTTACAGATGATGTGCCACTTCGTCAATAGTTAATCGTCTGTCTAAGAGAATCATTTTACGTGAACGCTCAATGGTTTCTTCATTTGTGGCGCTAAACGGTCGTCCGGCTCTTTCATCGTGGGTAACAGTTGTGCGACCATTTCGGAATTTTTCAATCCATTCGTAGACGTCCCGTTGTGGCAAAACACTGTTCCCGTATTGTACCGAAAGTCTTCGATGAATTTCGGCCCCTGATATGCCTTCCAACCACAAAAAACGTAACACTGAACGTTGCTCTTCTTTGGTGCAAATAGACTCGGAGCAGTCATAATTAAAAGCACGGCAGCGGTAACGAAACTAACCTAGCAGCTTGAAAATTGCAAAGATATAACAAAGTATGCGTCATAAACGTAGAACGACAGTCCTACCAAAATAAACAAAAATATAACAAAATTGAGGATAATAATTGACTTACCCTCGTATATGTAACATTGATATATTCAATTTAGTTACGATTACTACCCCTACAGGCCACCATATTGTAGCATAGTTGTAAAATTTATCATGAGCTGCCACTGCAGGTCCATCTGAAACAGTTTGCGAGCGAACATTGCGAAAGGAGCTGCACGAAATGGACATCTGGAATGAGGTCCTTCAAAAAAGCTCTTAGTTCAAGCGGCAAGATGTCGGATGCATCTAAGGCCAAATGAGGAGTATAACCTGCTGTGTGTAAATGGTATACTTCAGGCCAGAGATGGTTCTGTGATTTTTATATGTTGATATTCATACTATGACTCAGGTTATCGTTTCAGGTTAGTGTGAACATGAACCCTGATTAATGTAACACATCGATGTTCAAATGTATACTGTGGGAATTCTCGTCTTACAAGACGACAGCAACATGTGCTCACAGGGCTGTACGAATACTTTCCTGGATCGACATGCACTTCTGCACTATATTGCACCTCGGCCTTTCCGCAAAAATCACTTGATCTTAATTACACGGAAAGTGTCTGGGTCTGGGACTGTTTGTAACAGCAGTTTTAAAGTTGCTATCAGTATCCCCGAAACTAGTAATGCTGCGGGATATAGCCATCAAAAGAGTGGCTTCAGATGGATATGCCATACCCGAAGAGACCCTCTTCATCGCCGAACAGAGGCAATTAATAAGGCTAGAAGCGAGGTTTAAAGATTTTAGCGTGATATTTCCTGGGAATGATTAACTTCTGTCTGGTATGCTTACACAGTGAGGTGACAGAAGTCCCGAGATAGCGATAGCAGTAGTACAGCGTACATGAGGTTTAAAGGAGAGTGCATTTGTGGAGCTGTCAATAGTTCGTACTCAGGTGATTCATGTGAAAAGGTTTTCGACGTGGTTATGGCCTCACAACGGAAATTAACAGGATTTGAACGAGGAATGGTAGTCGGAGCTGGACGCGTGTGACATTCCATTTCGGAAATCGTTAGGGAGTTCAATATTCCGCGACCCATAGCGTCAAGAATGTGCTGAGAGTACCGTATTTCAGGTATTACCTCTCATCACGGGCAACACATTGGCCGACGGCCTTCACTTAACGACCTTGAGCAGCGGCGTTTGCGTAGAATTGTTAGTGCTGACAGACAAGTAACAATGCATGAAATAAATGTGGGACGTATGACGAAAGTATCCGTTAGGACCGTGAAATTTGCCATTAATGGGCTGTGGCAGCAGACGATGGACGCGAGTGCCTTTGCTAACAGCACGACGGTGTCTGCAGCACCTCTCCCGGGCTCGTGACCACATCAATTGGACCCTAGAAGATTGAAAAACTGCGGCGTGGTCAGGTGAGTCCCGATTCCAGTTGGTAAGATCTGCTGGTAGAGTTCGAGTGTGAGCAGACCTTACGAAGCAACCGATCTCAGTTGTAAACAAGGCACTGCGCAAGCTGATGGTGGCTTCATAACGGAGTGGCCTATGTTTACTTGGATTAGACTGGGTCATCTTGGCCAACTTTACCGATCATTGCCTGGACATGTTCGGCTGCTTGGAGACCATTTGCAGCCATTCATGTTCCCAAACAAAGATGAAATTTTTATGGATGTCAGTGCGCCAGTCATTTGGCCACAACTGTTCGCTACTGAACCGAAGAATATTCTGCTCTGTTCGAGCGAATGATTTGGCCACCCGTATCGTCCGACATGAATCCCACCATACATTTGTGGGATATAATCGAGAGGCCACATTGTGCAGAAAATTCTACACCAGATACACTTCCCCAATTATGGACAGTTACAGAAGCAGCGTAGCTCAATACTTCTTCAAGGATTTCCAACGACTTGTTGAGTCCATGCCACGTCGAGTTTCTATACTACGCCTGACAAAAGGAGTTCCGACAGGATATTAGGCGCTATCCTAAGATTTCTGTCACCTCAGTGTAATGCCAACGGCCTTGCCACAGTGGTAACACCAATTCCCATCAGATCACCGAAGTTATGCACTGTCAGGGTTGGCTAGCAGTGGGTGGCCGTGTGGATCTGCCGAGCGGAGTGCACTCAGTCGTTGTGAAGCCAATTGAGAAGCTGCTTGATTGAGAAATGGCGCCTCCGGTCACGAAACCTCCGGTCACGAAAGCTGACAGCGGCCGCAAGAATGGTGTGTTGGCCATACCTCCCCTCCATATCCGCGTCCAGTGACGCCTGTCGGCTGAGAATGACACATTGGTCAGTCGGTCCCGTCGGTGTTTGCTGAAGCCTGTTCAGACGTTGTTTGAGTTATGCTTGTGTTAGTCGTCCACAGACGAGTTCAAGGATTGTAGAGAGATTTTGTGTAAATTATATTGTGAACTGCTATCAACTGGTAAATGCTTACAGCTTTTCGCAGTATGCTCTTTTCCACAGGTAGCTATCTCGAGTCTTCTAGTTACAACCGGTCGAGAAGGGTAACAATGGGTACGGGCACTATTTTTTTAATTTTTCACTGTATCCCTTTCAGGTGAACTCTGAAGTGGTTCCTTGAGCAAGGACGAGGTCATTATGGGACACCAGTGAATTTCATCACTGATGTTTACAGTCAGTGCCAAGCGCTACCAAAGTATGCCGCAGAAGCTGAACCTTTACCTCTCGCTCAGCCTCTTTTTGCCAAAAAATTTCATTTAGAGTACGCTGTGTCACATCATGCCTACAGCGCCAAAGATTTCTTGAAGTTTACGCCTTTCACCATCCTATTCGTCGAACGTTCCGCTATCTAAAGGTGTATGTGGTTTTGCAGATGACAGTCGGCATACCATTGCTTTCTGGTGACCAACATGAACAGACTCTGAACACAACTAAAAGGAACGTGCCAACAAGTACACTAAGAATGTGAAGATCTGAGACAAGTTGCAAGTGTTTAATGGGACCTAGCATGCAACGAGTTGCACTGTTCGTTCACAGCACAAAGTTGACTCATCGCTTACCGAGCATGAGGCAATAGCTATGTTAAATTTGCGACCCTATTTCGTTACCTTTATCTTCTTCATGCGCCGCCTGGTAATTCTGCGAATACGAACTCGATATCGACAAAGCTTCCTTCGGGGCATTTTCAGGGCGTTCCTCCGTAACAAGAGGACATTGTTTAATGTGGCAGTTCTCATGAATAGCACGTAAACGCGATACTAAAGCTACACATAATATTATACACGACTGTCACAAAGCCACTACCGACATTTTACCGTACCAGGCTTGTTTTTACGATAGGCCCATCTTTTTCTCGGTCTTCCAACGTCTCCTTTTCCTGAGAACTGGAATTCTACCTCGTTCCACATGTTTAAAATGTTGGCTCCATTCGTCCCTATATTTTTCCACTTTGTCGTTTAAGTTAAATTTCCTAATTCTTCCAGTATATTCACGTTTCTCATAAGATTACTCTTTGGGGAACCTTCTACATAACTTCAAATATCATTTTAGCCGAGTGTATGCTCCTTTTGTGTTTCTTTTATTCAGTCCAGCAAGACAGGCACAGTCATTTTTTTGTAAACTTTAACTTTGTGTCTTTCCTATTTTGTTTATAGCTCCACATACGTGCTGAAATTTAGTTTTATTCTGTACATCATTATAATTATTTAAATATCTAAAACTGTGGACTTGTTCCGTGTCTTGTCTTCAGTAACAATTTTTCATCGGACTGGATGTTTTCCATAGTAATTTTAATTTTAGTGGTGGATATTTTCAGATTATAGCAGTGTCTGTATAGTGAATGTTGTAAATTTGTTTCCATATTCAGTGTTATAATTGCGTCGTCTGTCAAAAGCATTGTGTTCACATGCTTGACTTCTTTCATTTGTATACAAGATACATCCTTTCCAGACGCCTTTTATTATTGTGTGTTGTATTTTGGAGCCGCCTATGCTATTTTTGAACCATTTTATAAGTTTTTCCTTGTCTATATAAGATGTGTAGGATATTGTCTTTCTTCCGTTATTGTTCATAGCCTGTTTGTCATGAGCGAATAAAAAAAAGCAACATGCATTTCTAGATTTACTTCACATCGTTTCTCTAGAATTCTTTTAATGCTTGATATTATCATTTGGGGAGCCTCCCTTTCTAAATTCACTTTGTTCTTCTCCAAGGAACATATTTGCGATTGATCTCAAGTGATTATTTAACGATTTTGAGTAAATTTTGTATACTTCATTTGAAAGACTTACACCTATGTCATTACATTTCTTTATCCTTTTTAAAAACAAAAATTACCTCTGCAGTCTTAGAGTCATCAGGGCTTTTATAACTCAGTCAGTGTTCACTGAATAATGTAAAAGCCTTGACTCAAAGATCGATATTTATTCTATCTGGACCTCACATTTTATAATTTTTTACGCTCTTTAAAAGCTGTTGGAACTCGTCTAATGTTAGTGAGTCAACTGTTTTATTATATTGGTATTGTATTGGTCATTCGCATATTAAAATTTTTTGTAGTAGTTTCGTTATACCACAATTTTTCACTAATGTTTTATCCCTTATTGTTTATTGATTACAGGATTACGTTAATTACAGTGTTGTCTTTTCCAAATGATTTAAAAATTTCAACGTTTTATAGGCTAATTCAGCCATCCATGTAAGTCATATTAAATATTTGTAATCAGTTTATCCTAAGAATCATACTGTGCTTTTCTTATTATTTGTCTAGTGTGATTTAATTAGTTTTTGTACTGCTGTCCTACTTCTTGTGTTATGTTTTATAGTACAGATTCATATGGTTTCTGTTTTTCTTTCACAGATTCCTCTGTCTCTGAGTTTCATATCATCATCATTTTATCCTTAATTTTTCTTTCTTCCAAATGGTTCAGGTGCTGCTTCCTGTATACAGTCTTTAATGTGATTCCACTCATTCTCTATATTATCAGCTGTCGGGGTACGTAATAGAGACTGCTTTAAATTCTGTTAGTAGTTTTCTGTTGCTGTTCTCTTGAAGTAAATTTATTTGAATACTTCCTCTGAAAAACTGGGTTTCTTTTTACAGAATTTACTCCATTTGATTATTAATGTTACAGATTCTACTATCAGGAAATGGTCTGAATATATAACTCCCCCTGTAAGCTCTTGCTTCTTGCACTCGATTTCTGGTTTGTGAGTTTATAATAAAATAATCTATTATGTGTTTTAAGACTCGAGCAGACCATGCATATTTATATATCCTTTTTACTGAAGAATGAGCTGCATATTTTGACAATGAATCGCAAACTGCCTTAGCTCTGGTCCATTGTCATTAATTTCTTGTTCCCCAAAACTGACGGGTACTTCTAGCATCGGTTGATTACCAGTTCTTGTATTTACATCTCTACGTACTATAGCATGAGATTTCTTGTTTTTTCTATGCCTCGTGATGACTGGGTGTTGTGTGCTGTCCTTAGGTTAGTTAGGTTTAAGTAGTTCTAAGTTCTAGGTGACTGATGACCATAGATGTTAAGTCCCATAGTGCTCAGAGCCATTTGAAGCCATTTCTTATTTATTTTTTCCACTTCTTTTGCGGGGCTTTGAAATTTTTTCCGTCTCTTCTTTCCTGCCTTCTTGTGGGGGACAACACCTATTACTGTGAGATCTGTTTATTTTAAAGTAGCATGTGACATTTCTTTCATTTATTTATTTGAATAACCCTTTTGGACGGTACTATAAATCCGCTTCAGTTTCGCTTCTTTGTGTTCAATTTTAGTTGCTCTTAGACGTCCTTCATCCTTCTAGACTGTCGTTCCTTTTCTTTGTTGGCACATTTCCTTCCGTTTGGAGACCTCTTTCTTTCCCGAATTCCTGGCTTTGTGTCACTTATGTAAAAGGAATTCTGGTACCTACTATGTCCATTCTAATTCCAGTGTTTTTCATATCTTCGTCAGTTTCAGCGAACCCAGTGGATTTGGATTTGTAGACGTTCAGTGACTTGTTACTTTTCCTGAGATTGCATCTTTCTACTTTTTCTATTTTTTCAAGATCCTCATATCTTGTTAGTTTAAGTGTTTTTGCTGCATACAGAGTTTCAGACCTTACCGTTGTTTAATAAAAGTTTTATGTTCCAGAACAAAGATTTTTAGTTCCATATTGTTTTTGTCATTTGGAATGTACTCCGTTTTCCGTGGCTATCTTTTCGTTTGTATTGCTTGTTATCCATTCTCGTAGGTATTTAAAACTGGTTTAGATATTGTGTTGTTATGAATTTTAAGATTTGGGATGGGGATGGAGGAATCTCTGATACTTGCTATGGAGTTCGTTTTTCCAAATCATATTTTTAGTCCTATTTTGTCTGCTTGTTTCTGTAGTTCTGTTATTTGTTCTTTGGCGCTATCCAGTGAGTCAGTAGTTAATGCCATGTCATCTGCGAAAGCTAGACAATCTATAGTGATTTTATTTTGGTTTCTTCCCAGTTCAGCACCATTAGTAGTGATGGATTTCCTCCCTTCTCTCATTACGTTCTCTTATGCACAATTGATAAATAAAGTTGATAATCAATCTCTCGGTGTCTTACTCCCGATTCCATTTCGAGAGATTTCATTTATGTGGTTAAAATTTATCATCTTATTTTTCCATTTATTATTTATTGAAATTGCTATTCTATAGCAGGCTCTTTTATTTTCAGGAACACCTTTCTATAAAATCGTATAATCTCACAGAACTCTTCAATTTTTTTGGTTTCCCTGATGACCATAATATCAGAGTTTCTTTTAGTATTATTTCCACTTAGATTCATTTATTACCCAGACCTCTTACATTCCAGGTTGCTGCTTTTGCCCGACCCAGAATCTCAAGTTGTGTATCCTTAATTTCACACTTGGGTCGTTTTCTCATTCATTCATCCGGTTGTTATTCTCCTATTGCGAAGGTCTGAAGTGTTAAGAACTTCCTCCCCAGAAGAGGGCACTAGCCTTTTACCAGAAAAGTCCAATGGAAGCGCTGCATCCTCACAGCCTTCAGACCTGCTGCCAATGGAGACAATGCATCCTCACGGCCTTCAGACTGGCTGCCAATTACACTGCTCTGCAAGGCTTAAACACTCAGTGGTACTTGATGATAGAGCAGGAGCAACAGCTCTGGTGCGGAAATGGAGCGCCGTACTGCAAGAACTCCTTACCACCCTTGTGGCCAGCGTGGGGCGGGGGGAAGGGAGAGGGGGCGGCAATGTACATACACAGCATGCACTGTCGTCTGTAGTGGTCACACCTGCTATTAAGTACCATTTCATGCATTTTGTAATGTCCAGGGGACCATCATAAATCGCTTTAACTTCAGCGTATTTATTCTCTTTGAACAACAATGTCATTTCTGTTTGTCTCATTGCGTATTTTTTCCCATTGTTTTCTGTATTTTACTGTAGCTTTCCTTTCTATATACAGTGCAAGTGTCCTTGAGTTGTGTTACTTAACAGTGACACATCATGCGAAAGTGTCTCATCCCTAAGTCTTGTATACAAGTGTATTTGTCGTTACTTGTTTTTGTGGTCCACTGCGCAGGACCTCAGCCTGTTACCTCAGGCTGGGTCCTCCATACAAGCATTTGTATTTATATCCCAGCATTATCAAGCCCCCCAGAAATTGGGCTCCTTATTGGTTCTTACTCACTATTCGGACAATCCTATCATATCTGACAGCATCCCTTATTCGTAACCATAGGGTGCACCCTATAGGCGTTACAAGGTTCCCCATGAGATTCGAATTCGTCATACTAAATGACGTTTGTATATTAATACAATTTAGGCTTCTAAAGTACATATTGTATCGGGACACGGTATTCCATGCATCATGCACATAGTGCTGCACTGCCGCAAAAGACAGAAGTGCGAGTGCTAACCTAGGTGCGGTACACAACTATAGCTTGTTACATATATTCGTTGCAGTGTATACTGCAACGAATTTAATCTCAATTAAGGAATAAACCTATCAGGTTGAAAGATCACTGCTATATTTTTAAGTTCGGATTATGTTGTGAAAGCAAATTCGAATATGCCCTCTCATGTGCGAACCTTTGATCCATGAACCAAATTTAAGAATGCAATCTGATTAGAAAGAATATATGTAAATTTACTTAGGCAGTTAATACTTACTTTATGAATGCAGCTGTTTGTGGTGCGCGTTTCAAAAAGAAATGGTATCTAAGGAAACGTGAACAATTATATATGACATCTCATGAGTATGGAAGTGTTTAAGAACAGTGGCTTATATCGATCTTGAGTGAAATGAGGATCTACTTGTAGTTTGTTGCAGTGATGCACGAAATATAAAACATCGCACGAAAACGCTTCCTGTAGAACACGCATTGGAATCTGTGCTACCTGCATCAGCTCCAAGCCCTACCTTGTTTGCTGAAAGTATGCATAGAAATCAATAATATTTGTAGCTACTGCGACTGTTGTTAACGTAAAGTAAAATGAGAAAATCATGAATTTATGCCACTAGAGGTAGCCAAGAAACACGTTTGCAGTTCAAGTGATAGTGTACCAGCAAATCGGTATAATGTATTTAAAGAGCAAACTGCACAACCAGAAGACTGATTATAAAGGAAGTTTAAATATAAATTCGTATATCTGATGTCAGCGAAGAAGTCACATTGATGCAGATATTACTTGTGCCTGGAGAACACGTGACATTACATATAGCCAAAGTGCAAGAAAACTGAACAAGTACGATTCAATATAGATCGCAAAGCATTTGTAACTATTTGCTAATGGAGAGAGTGACTAAAATGACAGTTTTACCATTTGGAGGAATAATAGCAAGCAGATTCTGTACCGAGCTTTGATATGAACTCACTCACAAAGATACAGATAACCGACATTCACATTTTGAAGACATATCCACCACACGTTAATTACACAAATTTCGCAATGCGAATGAAGAAAACAGTTAAGCATGAACCTCATCTTCGTCGCGAATGATTAAAGAGGTCACATAGCACATGTGCATTTTTTGAACGCGACGTTCAGCAGCAGACAGTCCTTCCCCTACACAGCGTAACACAAGAGCAGTCTATTTAAAACTCAAGCCCGGCGTTCCTAGCGCGGCGGGTAGCGATATGATTGGTTCGTTCATCCGGAAAGCCAAAGCGTACTTCTCGTAAACCTCACAGACTATCCCACAGGTAAGCAATCTGTTCGAAGCCGATACTAGGTACAGAAATTCATTCTTGCAGAAACCGTTCAGCTACAAGTAAGCAAAATAATTAAAATGTGAAAAAATAATGAAACGCCCGCTAAATCACGCAGGGCTAACAGGTAATTAGGATTGTGGAAAGGCCCAAGGGAGTTGCTGTCGGATTCATTTCACAATTGTTATTTATTATCATTTAGTTCCCAAATACACTTTTGAAAGAATTAAATTTGCTTCGCAGCTGAAGGCCTCCAAACAGATGCTTTAGAATAAGTTCAATTTTGAAAAGACATGACGCGCAGTTAAATTTACGAGTATGATAAATCGTATACATATGAGATCAGCATGCGGAGCGGCTGAAGGCCGCCGGATTAAATCTTAAAAATTCCAAACATACTGTGATGATTACTGAAGGCAGAAGGCCACAATGCTTTAAGATGCTAACAGGGCTGATGACCCACAAGGTGGACAAAAAGAGATAAACAAACGCAATAAGATGGCTGAAGGCCGCAAAGTTAAATTCTGCAAATTAAGGAAATATATATTGCAACAATCGGTAAAACAATACATTAATTTTAAAATTTCCTTTTTTCCACACAAACGGCGGAAGGCCCACAATAACTTGTAAAATCTTTTAGAGGGAATTATAATAATCTTTCAAGAGCAGAAGGCGATAATGTTTGGACTTGAAGGAAACTCGGAGAACATGTTTCCAGGGCTGAAGGCCCACAAGTAACCTTGACAAATTAAAAATATAAAAATACAGTTAAATTACAACAACATTAACACTGCCAAAAGGATAATTAACTGAACGGCATTCAGGAATCTCCAGTGGATCGGTCCGCTCTCGTTCACTTAGGCGAGACAGGTGGCGAGTCCAACTACACTTAATTCGTGCGAACCCAACCAAGGGACAGTCACGGACCGACCGACCAACCGCTTGCTTGCCACGACGGAGTACACGAGAATTCAAGGCCCCTAAAAAAATTACAAGTATCACTATCCCCAAACAAACGCGTATGTGAACTGAGCTGCCGAAACTACACACCATGTTAGGCAGAAACAACAGGTGAGGAAAAGACTCTGCCTAAAAGCTACGTTAGCGGCCAGGGCAGGTAATCAGAACACTAACGGCCACAAGGCAGAAAATTCCACTGGTTCACTTGACTATGGGTAAATTAATTTGATCAATTCCAACTGACGGCGGCTATCTCGAACACTTCACTCGTTGTTGCTCACAGGAAAACCTCCAAAACAGCAACGCCGGAACCAAGAACGTAATGCTCAAAATCACTCAACCTTCACGTGCTGAGTTGGCGATCGACGATGCTCGTACCGATCGGACAGCTCCAGACAGACTCCGACACTGCGCAGAGACCGCCAGCGGGCCCAGTCGACTAGGACGCATGGAGATGTCCTCGGACCAACCGACCGACCAACAATGCACCAAAAGTCAGGCCCTGCTTAAGTGGTGCGTGGCGGCAACGGTCGGGCGGGCGATGTCCACGCGGGGCTCACTACTGCTGCAAGCCGGCGACTGGTTGGCCCGGGCTACTCTCCAGCCGCGTTGCAACTGACTGCCAGGGCCCAACTCACGGCCCGAACTGCCGCCGTGAACTCTCCTCCTCGCACTTTCCGACTGATTCAACGACAGATGACAACCGGGAAGTAATAGCAGCCGAGCAAAGATCCCATCAGAGGGGATACATCGATACGCGCTACTAGCGCCGTTAACGGTCAGGCAAAACAGCAACTCAGTAACGGCTGTAATTTAAACCAACGTGGTGAGATGGAAATACGTTAAAACAGGGTGTAAAATACCAAATGGTGGGACGGAGAGCCATGCACGGCTCAAATAAGTTGAAGTGTGACAGTTGCAATGTAATAGGCAGCTTTCACTCTCTGAAATTCGATGCTATGAGTGTCCTGCAACTCTGTTTTAAGGGTTTAATTGTTGTATTAATCTGAAACGAGAACAATGTATTTGTTTCACTATGAGTAGTACGTATAATAAATTACAAGTTCTTATTCTTCCGTACGTTCCTGTTTCGGCTATACACTTTTCCCATCTTTTGCGTCATCTGTCTGTATTTATCCTGTATTTTAGGTTATATAGCGTCACTCGATACGGTAATCAGTACTCATCCATTCTTTTCAATTGATTTTCCTTTTTGATGGGACTGGTGTATTTTATCAGTTGAAACGTAGAGGATTCGATCCACGCCTACATTCCTTAATCAGTTAAATTACAGTTTTTCTGATAGCTAATTCCTTAATGATCTTTCAACATTTCGGTCAATTCATGTTTCATGGTTGTAGCCCATTTGTCTTTCATGAACTAATTTTAGAATGAAAACTGCAATTTTTAGGCAAAAGAAGGCGCTTTGCGTCCTTGACTGAAACTTTCTCTAAAATGTGTGGAAAAAGCCTAGGTCAGGATTGCTAAAATTCCTTTACTGATTACTAGTTTCAGTTCACTGATGAGCCATCTTCAGATCAACAAAAATTCTTACTTAATTCAGTGTGTATCAGCAAGAAGGCATTACACATCGTCATAACCTTTTGACCTGAATCGCTCTTGTCGTGTACACACTAAAATAGATCTCATGGTTACATACTTCACAATATTAGGCATACACACTGATCAGCCAGAACACTATGACCACCGAACTACTGTCGAAATAAACCCGTCCAGGTGTTAGTAGTGCCACTTGATGAGGAACGACTGCTAGTCAGACATATGCACGGCGCATGTTGTGTCACTGAGCGTGCTGTCCGTGTGTGAATGGGGAAGGCGCGCGAGCTATCTGACTTTGACCGAGGGCAGATTGTCATGGCCAGGAGGCTAGGCACGAGCATTTCGGAAACTGCACGACTTGTCGGATGTTCGAGGACTGCTGTGGTGAGTGTCTTCAACACATGGTAAAACCAAGGTGAAAGCACGGTCAGACGTCGTGGGGTAGGGCGGCAACCCTTCACATCAGATGCCGGACGTGGTAGGCTGGGCGGACTGGTGAAACAGGACAGGCAGCGAACTGTGACGTAACATCAGACTTTAATGCTGGGCGGAGCACAAGTGTGTGTGAATACACAGAGCGTCGAACACTCCTAACGATGGACCTACGCAGGCGACGACCCATGCATCTGGCAGTGTTAACATCACGACATCGGTAACTACGACTGAAATAGGCTCGTGGCCATCGGCAGTGGCAGAGCGTTGCGTGGCCTGATAATTCATTGAATCTTGATACGGTCTTGATCATGTCGGTGACAGGACGCGAAACAGTCGCATTCCGTGGGTACTGCCCTTGACACCTGCATTGCGGGACGGAGACAAGCTGATGGCGGCTCCATTATGCTCTGGGGAACATTCACTCGGGCATCCATCGGTCCAGCAGAGCTTATGCAAGGAGCCTTGACGGCCAAGGGCTATCGTACACTGGTTACAGTCCACATTCACCCCACACTAAAAGGGTTGACAGAGTACAGCAACCGCTATTTAATATGGAAATAGTGTTCAGTGCAGCGCCTTAACAAACAACTTTTGGATTGACCAATACAACTGCTGAAACAGTCACAAGAAACGTTTTAAATTTCAGGTACTTCTGCTCGGCTACACAACACGTGATGAGCGTGATCTGTGACACAAGGCTGACAGCGGAGAGGGCCAATGTTCAAATCTCGATCCAGACATTCTGATGTAAAATACCTGCGATTTCTGAAAATCCTTTCATGTGAGTGTTATGATGATTCGTTCGACAAGGTCGCGGTTGGCTTAATTCTCCGTCCTACCCGAAATGAGCCGCTGCCTCGAGTCTAATGTTTAGCACGAAAATTGCTCGAAACATTCGAAAGCCAAGCGCCTGCATCACTCCGTAGCGGTTACGACTACTGCCGCCTTGACATAGTTTGCTAAGGGGTCGTCGGCATCCACGGGAGTGAGTCGAGTGCGTAACACGAAACTATTTGAGAATAGCCTTCACTGCACACTTTCTCTGTTCATGCCACCAGTATGTAGGTTGAGGCCATCCCAAATACATGGACATGTAGTCCATAAGCTATTGAACAGAGCATGGCGGAGGGTATATCACACCTATATTATCGACTTTCTTTCGTGTTTCATTCGGATAGTGAGCTAGGGAAACATGAACGTGCACATGCCTCATGAGTTTTATGCGGGAAATACGTAGATGACAGCTTACTGGCCACGCGGTCTTCTTCAAATAGAAATAACTAAACTGCATCCGAACAGGTCTCGGAAGATACTAACGTGTCATCCTGAGCCTATAAGCGTCTCTGGATGCGGATATGGAGGGGCGCGTGGTCAGCACCCCGCTCTCCCGGCCGTTGTCAGTTTAATGACTGGTGCCGTTACTTCTCAGTCAAGTAGCTCCTCAGTTTGCTTCACAAGGGCTGAGTGCACCCCTCTCGCCAACAGTGCTCGGCAGACCAGACGGTCACCCATCCAAGTGGTAGCCAAGCCCGACGCCGTTTAACTTCGGGGATATGACGGGAACAGGTGTTACCACTGCGACAAGGCCGCTGGCTTTCTGCAGATACAGCTTTCCTTAATTTATTGAACAGGGTTTCGCAAGAAGTATTTCCAGTTTCTTTCAGTGGTTTCCATTACGTTCCCCCAGCGTTTGTGTTACATTTCGTATCTGCTAAACCGACTTATAACGTAGCTTGCAGCATGTCACTGAATTACACGTCTGTTGTCATGCCTACTTGTTAGGATCCAAACACTGGAACTGTGCAGTTGTTCGCACTAGCTTATACGATTTTCCTTAACCGTTGCATTACATTTTCCCAGAACCCTTTCAGGAAAGTCTGTCACCCTCTCCAAAAATAATTTTACGTGATAGTCCCATAATCTTATAGTATAGGGTTCTTTCTCGTTTCGAAAGAGGTGCCATCATTTTACCGCGTGGAAATGCTGGCCAAGCCTTTTTGCAGTTATTAAGATCGCCCACTGACGATTTTTTCCTGTACACAACAGGAAACAACGTTACAGTGCCTCTGATTCTATCTGATAAATCGTTTCTGCACAATAGCTGACAAAAATGTGGAGCACCCAGAAGAGAAGGAGAAAACAAGATGACATATCGTGGGTTGAGAAAGTGACTGATGTTATTTAAGTTTTTACAATACCGAGTCAAATTTATAAGAAACTCAGCCCCCTCTGGCCAGGATACACGCAGTCGTTCTTTTGGGAAAGGTGCCATAAGGACGACGTATGTTCTCCGGAAGTAAGCTGGCCCATAAATGTTCCTACTGGTTCTTGATTTCATGCAAACTGGCTCTGGAACGTCGAGCGGTTCTAGGCGCTTCAGTCCGGGACCGCGCTGCTGCTACAGTCGCAGGTTCGAAACCTGCCTCGGGCATGGACGTGTGTGATGTCCTTAGGTTAGTTAGGTTTAAGTAGCTGTAAGTCTAGGGGACTGATGACCTCAAATGTTAAGTCCCATAGTGCTTAGAGCCATTTGAAGCGTCTGAACCATGCATACTGGCACTGGAATGGAGTTGACTTCCGTATTTGTCCACTTTCGGGAACAAATCTGGGCAGCTTTCTGGCCATAAAAGTACTTCAGAATCACGAAGAGAGGTCATAGACAACTGTACCATATGTGGACAAGCATTATCCTGTTGAAAAATGGGGCCATGGTACTATCACTTAAGAGGGACCACATGAGGACGCAGAAACTCAGTGGTGTACAATTGTGCCGCCCGAGTTTAAACACGTCTGCTGGCCACTAACTCCCCAGACATGAACATTATTGAGCATATCTGGGATGCCTTGCAATGTGCTGTTAAGAAGAGATCTCCACTGCTTCGTACTTTTACGGATCTATGAAAAGCCATGGTGTCAGTTCCCTCCAGCACTACTTCAGATATTAGTCAAGTCCATGCCACGTCGTGTTGCCGCAGTTCTGCGTACTCGCCGGGGCCCTGTACGATATTAGTCAGGTGTACCACTTCCTTTGGCTATTCAGTGTATATTCTTAGGTGAAAAGATATTGCAGTTAGAAAGCATTTTTTTTTCTCTTGGGGCAACGCATCGAAGGTCGCGCAAATATTCGGACTTCATTCATTTAGTATTTGAGAATGAAAGTACTTTGCTACTTCCAAAAAACTTTACAGAGAATTTTAACCTATACGAAACTACTTCTCGTTTACACCCCCAGCAAAACGATGAGAAAAGAAAAGTTTATCGCTTACTACATTTTCACTTTTCGTGTAGTAAAACTGCTACACCAGCCACGACCTTTTAATTTATTGTTTTTTCACTACCGACTCTATTCGGAACATAGTTTTCAGACCATCTCCACATATACCATTGAATGTACCTGCAAAATTATAGTATTGTGAGACTCATAGTTCAGGAGTCTTGACGTCATAAGCGTTTAGGTGCGTGAAAAAGTACGAAGGGTGTACAATATGTAATACAACTTATTGTTTTTCTCGTCCAGTTGCGGTTGAAGAAAGACATAATTTTCTGTGGAACGTCGTGAAATATTGCGACTCAGCTCCTATAGTTTCATGAGGTTCCCGTAGCTGGCGGTGCTTTACGTAGCCTTCAAAGTGGCGTCTGTATCGGTGGTGCGCAAAAACAGAGCATAGGCGCTTGCAGAATATCTACAGAGAACTTGCAGTGAACAAAAGCTCAGTGAGTCGTTGGGCGAGGCGTTTGTTATTATCGCAACAAGTTTGCGCAAACCTGTACGATCCCCCGCGTGCCGACCGGCACTCCTGCAATGTTGGAACGTCCGGACAGTCTCATTTGAGGTGATCGACGGATCACAATCAAAAATGTCATTGCACAACTGAACTTCTCTGTTGGTAGTGCTGGCATACTCGTCCATCATTTGGCTACTCAAAGGTATGTACCCGCTGGGTTCCTCGTCGCCTAACAGAAGACCATAAAGAGCAACGAAGGACCATCTGTGCGAAATTGTTTATACACTAAGCCGCTGATAGTGACAGCTTTTTGTCGGACGTTGTCACAGACTATGAAACTTTTTCATCACTTAAAACCGGATACAAAACGGGAATCCATGGAATTGTGCAACACCATCTCTCCCGCGAACAAAAAGTTCAAAGCCGCACCCTCTGCTGGTATTGTCATGGCGACGGTCATCTGGGAGGTTATTCTGTTTTATGTCCTCCCTCATGGGGTAACGATCAACTCTGGAAGGTGCTGCCCTCAGGAAATTGAAGAAACGACTCCAACGTGTTTGTAGCCACAAATATGAAAATGAACTTCTTCTTCTGCTTGATAACGCAAGGCCTAACACAAACCTGCTCACTCGAGAGGAGCCTTCAAAACATCATTGTATTGTTCTTCCTTACCCACCCTACAGCCCGGATCTCGCACATTCCGGCTTCCACCCGTCTGGCCCAATGAAAGATGCACTCCGCGGGAAGCAGTACGTGGATGATGGGGAGATTATTTAAGCAGAAAGACATTGCCTCCGACGTCGACCAGTAGAGTGGTAGCATGCGGGCATAAGGAACTTGGAGTAAGGTGGCGTAAGGCCATCGCATTGAACGGAGATTATGCTGAAAAATAGGTTTTCTAGTCAGAAGGGTGGGGAATAATATGGTGTAGTTAAATCCTGATGAAAACCAAACAGCTTTCAGAAAAAAAAGTATTGTATTACTCATTGAACGCTCCTCGTGGCTTCTGCTTAAAATGTCGCACAGTAAAACTTAAGCATCAATCGTGATGTTTCAATTTTTTACTTATTTACTACAAATTCCATTCGCAACAGGCTTTGCAGACAGCTTCCACAAAAAAACCTGAATGTACATGCAAAATTATAATATTGTGCGACGCATAGTTCAAGAGATATAACGTCATTAACGGTGCAATGCGCGAAGAACTCTTCCTATTACGCAAGTACACATCTACTTATCCACTGGTGACGAGCTAAAGCATTATGATCACCTGCTTAACAGAATGTTGTCCACCTTTGAAGCGCAAACAGCAGCGTTTGATCGTGACGTGGATCTGACAAGTTCTTCCTAAGTTTCCAGAGCCATGTACCACCAAATGCCTACCAACAGCTCACGCAGTTCCCGTAAATTACGACCCGTTGTGTGGTGGGCATGTAGTCAGCGCCTGATGGCGTCCCGCGATGCTTGTGAAGCAGCTTTACGAGTGGATGACAGTGGATCCGGACACGACTATCGACATGATGTCACAAGAAGCGTGATATATCTGACCAGAAATTGACTCAAGGTCCAATATCGATATGCCCACTGTAATTGTAACTGACAATGTAGTGGGCCAGCCGCTGTGGCCGAGCGGTTCCATGCGCTTCAGTCTGGAACTGCGCGACCGCTACGATCTCAGTTTCGAATCCTGCCTCGGGCATGGATGTGTGTGATGTCCTTAGGTTAGTTAGGTTTAAGTAGTTCTAAGTTCTAGGGGACTGATGATCTCAGATGTTGAGTCTCATAGTGCTCAGAGCCATTTGAACCATTTGGCAATGTAGTCGCGTAGACGTGGAAACACGTGAGTGTCGTCTGCTGCGGGGCCCAATGATCAGCAATGTGTGGTGAACGTCGTTCTCATCACATAAATCTGTTAAATAAATGTTTGTTTTCTGAATATCTGAAGTATTTATTTCTTTCAACGTGCTACAAATTACAATCAGTGAAGCAACCGCAAAGAAATAATAGCAGCAATGCTTTCAGAGTTATTTCTCTCTTAAATAACTCCGTGTGCTACAAATTTCTAAGAAGTTGCAGTCCCACATTTGTGGGATCAGAAGCTCTGGCGTAGCGTCTAAATTCAGCAGCATGCTCGAAGTTCCCAGGTTCGAAACTTATGCAAGCTGTACTTTCACAAAATGAAAATAAACTGTCGTTTCACGTTTTTACGCACTCGAATTCATGCTGTCATAAATAGTTTATTTAAAAATATTTAAGTTGCTTTCTATATTGGTTCGTGTCTGAAATTTAACCCAACTTTACAAAACGTAGTATGAACTGAACTCAAAATGGTTCAAATGGCTCTGAGCACTATGGAACTTAAAATCTGAGCTCATCAGTCCCCTAGAACTTAGAACTACGTAAACCTAACCAAACTAAGGACATCACATACACATCCATGCCCGAGGCAGGATTAGAACCTGCGACCGTAGCCGTCGCGTGGTTCCAGACTAAAGCGCCTAGAACCGCTCGGCGACACCAGCCGACTGAACTGAACTGTAACTGATCTGAATGCAGCTTGACTTTATATCAAATGAGCAACGGAAGTAAAACTATTATCTGGCCCTAATTAAAATTTCCACTTACTTCGCATCTTGACAACATTGTTACAGATTTCTCGAAAGCACAACAGCCATAAGGCAGCTCCTAAGCTAGATTTCTGTTTCTAAATACATATTCAAACTGTTGCATGTGGTAATGCGAAATGATAAAATGTGGGGTGGGGAGACATAATTCCTGTGAAATGATATTCCAAGACAACGATTTTAGAATCAAATATACATTCAAAAAGACTGAGTAATACTTCGCGTGATCTTTACACATGACATTAGTCTGAATAATACTATGCTTAATAAGGTGAACAATATTTTTAAAAAGGTACAGTGATAACAGAGAATTTCTATAAAAATCAAACAGCTTAGTCAATTAATATGCGAATCCATGACTCGGGGAAGTGGGGTCGTCATTCTGTCGGCTCCGAGCAAGTTAATTAGCTGACAATAATCATTCCAACCTGCGCAATGCTGCAGTCTTACCTAAAACTTCTTCTCCTAAAAAATAACGACTTTATTCAAAATATATTCCTTTCACCTTTAAATGAGTAAATGATATTCATCCTTGCTCCTTTCTTCATCTAATAGATACAGTCACAAATCCACACATCACTGCTAAATACGGCCATCATCTACCACACTTCAACTAAGAATGTATCAGACGGCGCAGAGGCAAAGCCTGTGCCATGACAAGACCAAAGATAATTTAACAACAACGTAACTTGTTCTCACTCTGACGAGCACATCGATGACATACAAAAATCAAAATGACGTGACCACCTTACACACACACTATCAGATCAGAAGTATTCGGACGTCTGTTAGTGAAGATTAATGTAGGTGTGTTAACCCTTCGTTTAATGAGATTGGAACACTTCAGGGGACACTTTCTGTGAGGTGTGTGAATGCCTGTAGAGGAATGGCAGCGCAGTCTTCCTCAAGAGCCGAGATCAGATAAGGCAGTGATGGGGTCTACAGCGAAGTCGACGTCATAAGTCATTCCTAAGGCGTTCCATTGGCTTCAGGTCGGGACTCCGGGAAAGTAAGTCCTTTTCAGGAATTTCATTGTTCACAAACCATTGCCTCACCAATTCTGCTTTGTGAAGGTTAGATTGTCTTGCTGGTACAGTCATCGTCTCCAACTGTTCCTCTACTGCAAGCAGTACACAAAACTGTAAAATTAGATCATGTCCCCCTGCACTTAGCTCTTCTTACGCTATTGTTGTGTACTCATACTAAGGGACAAACAATAGTGAGAGATCTTAATCGCACTATCTAAATACGCACAAGTAACTGATGACTTTTGAAAGAAACGTTAGTAATCTTTTCTCAAGAAGTTCTGCCCATTATTATGAATAGAGATGCTGTAAGTATTTACAGTAAAACGAATAAAAAATAAATTTGAAACTCAAAGTGGCACGCTCTTTTAGCGATGGGATTACACTAATAGATCAGCAAGTGATCTTACAAACAGTCGAAACATATGGCTTTAAGAAAACTGTTAACAAGTAATTCGTAAATAAGTAAGCAACCAATAGAAAATTTCGTAGTACTATTTTTGCCTGAAAGAAGATAAAGGAAACATCACTAATACTTGGTGCAGATGAAAAACGAAGATTCCTTCGCCCCGCCCTCCCCTTTTTCTTAGTTGTTTTTCTGACTTGGCTGCTGTATCCCGAGTATGAGTCGACGCTGTTATTCTTGACAAAATACATTTGTTGCCAGTTTGTCATAAATGGCACCAACAGAGGCTAAAATCTGGTGTCAACTTGATCAATTGGCGTGATAGCCTTAAGCAGAGAAAATAGCCACTCAGTTCTCGGTGACCCAGAGGCCGCCAGCAGCTGGTTCCAGAATTACGGCCAATGTGGAACAGACAGTGTCGATTGGCACATGAGTTATCCTGCGAATATACACGTTTATTAATAAATCCACCTACGCTTCAGAAGACGCTACCCGTGTGAGGTGGTCACGGTGTCTGTCGCCCGTCATCACATCGGAATAACCTGTTAGGCAGTGCACTACGAGGTTTATTAAATACTCATTCATATTGAATGTAAATAAGTTATACACAACTGCAACGAGTCACTTTTTTGAATAATAATGCTTTATTCTATGAACCGGTTTTCGAACCTTTTCAGGTTCATCTTCAGATGGTTTCAGGAGGATCCGGGAAGTTACATCATTACTGGTAGAAGCATAATGCTGGGTGCTGGTTTGCCTCCATTTTGATGTCCAGAACACTTTCACACAAACTATATTAGTTTACACATTGATAGTGACACTTTTCCAGCATCCAGCATGCCCTTTGCAACTGGATCGTGGTAGAGTAAAAGTTGGCAACCAGAACAAAAATGCTCATGTCATAGCACAACAGAGACAAAAAGGTCGTAGGCAGAGTTAGAGATGTAAAGGGAGGGACCTAGGTTTTCGACTTATCCTGTAGCTTCAAAGACATTTAAATCAAAACATCTTGACATATTCACTCTTTGCCGGCCGCTGTGGCCGAGCGGTTCTAGGCGATTCAGTCCGGAACCGCGCTGCTGCTACGGTCGCAGGTTCGAATCCTGCCTCGGGCATGGATGTGTGTGATGTCCTTAGTTAGGTTTAAGTAGTTCTAAGTCTAGGGGACTGATGACCTCAGATGTTAAGTCCCATAGTGCTTAGAGCCATTTGAACCATTTTATTCACCCTTTTTTTACGAGTTAACCCCATTTCTCCAGCGCAGTGATTTCTCTTAGCTGCAAGTGTAGGAACACCTGCATCTTGCAATTTATAGGCTAAAGTACCTGATCCTGTTCACAAAATCCAAAAGATTCGACAGTGATAGTAAACAACGTATACATGTAATAGCTAAAAAAGTTTTTTTCTCAGGGGGATAAAATTTCTGGGCGTGGATTTATTCCTGGGGGGATCCTAATACAGGAAGTATCTGAGAGTGGGGGTGCATCTGTAATAGGAAATATCCCAGAGGGGGAAGCAAGCATCCTAAACTTTAATGACACGTTGTGCCATATTGCATGAGATGACAAATGCCGTGTTGGATGACATGATGTCATGTGTTATTTTATAACATGTGACATTATGTGTCATCTTACTTTACTTGACAAGAGATATTATATTACATGATATGGTCACTAATAATATCAAGTAAAAAAAGCACGAATATGTCAAGATGTTTTGATTTAAATTTCTTTCAAGTTGCCAAATGAATCGAAAAGCTAGCTCCCTTCTTTTGCATCCTTAACTCTGTCCAGGACATATTCGGCTTTTTTTGCTGTGGTGGTAGCATTTCCCTTTATGATACCATTATAGTGCAACATGATGTCGAAATGACACGTAAAGTTAGATACAGTTAGGACTACCAGAAAATGCAGTTTATATTGGGAAAATCCTGGGAACGTGAAGCACGTCGGCCAGTCGGGTAAAGATTCTTGTGTGGTTTGTTCTAGAGTACCATCTCTGGTAGCCTCGTCGTCGAAGGAACACTGAGCCATAATAATTACTACATTTTTCTGATTGACTTCAGCAGCAATCTAGTAAGACTTTAAAAAATTCATAATAGAACTGCAAAATGGTTCTGAGCACTATAAGACTTAACTTCTGAGGTCATCAGTCGCCTAGAACTTAGAACTAAGTAAACCTCACTAACCTAAGGACATCACACACATCCATGCCCGAGGCAGGATTCTAACCTGCGACCGGAGCGGTCACTCGGCTCCAGACTGTAGCGCCTAGAACCGCACGGCCGCTCCGGTCGGCATACAAGTGCAAGAGCTGCTGATAAATATTTATTCACTTACAACCAGTTTCGGTCTTCAGAACATCAAGAGGTATCTTAAAAAATATTTATAACAGCTTGAATAGCAACATTAAAACAGTGGATTTAAATAACATAAAATTTATCCTACGTCACTACCGTCAAATAGCACAATACGATACTTTGTCAATAATTTACCACTTGACAGTAACAATGTAGGATGAATTTTAAGCTACTTTACGCCACAACTTTAATATTTCTGTGCCATAAATGACTAAGATATCTGATTAAAATCTGAAGTTTGAACTCGGTTGTAATAAAGAAGTATTTATTAGCACCTCTTCGTGGTAAACCATGACTTTTTTTTAAGTGCTTACGATTTGTGGGGCACAGCCTGACAAAATAACCTCATAGCCCTGCTGGAGGTTCATGTCGAACAAACTCAGTGATGTACTGCAGGGGTTGTTATCGGTCTGTTCTGGCCTTATGGTAAAATTACGGAAATTATCAGGGAACTGGAGTGGGGTTCTTTGGAGGGAAAAGATGCTGTCTGCACACTAAGTGTTGCTAGCTGAAATTAGAGATTAAGTGTTATAACGTGTGAAATCCCTCTGCTGCCATCATTAATTTTATATAATCGTAACGACAAAAAAAGAAGCACAAACAGAGGAATAAGGCTATTCATTTACTCCTGGCTCCAAGCGTTCATAAGTCGTTAAAGGGAGTGAGCAATAATAGAATGCACTAAAACCATGTCTTCCACATATATCCTCAATAAGCCGTCATACGATGTACGGCGAGGGTACCTTGTTCCACTGCTAAT
The DNA here is from genome assembly GCF_021461395.2 of Schistocerca americana. Taxonomy (NCBI): domain Eukaryota; kingdom Metazoa; phylum Arthropoda; class Insecta; order Orthoptera; family Acrididae; genus Schistocerca; species Schistocerca americana. The sequence continues at coordinate 314,084,586 of NC_060123.1, forward strand.
GCCTCCCTTTCTTGTTATACTCGCGAATCCCTCAGGGGCAAAATGACTGTCTGCCTGCTCCCATTCGAGCACTGACTTCTCTTGTCTTGTCGCTCCATCTGCAACATGTACGGTGGTGCAAGTAGAATTGTTCTGCATTTTGTCACAAATGCTATTTCTCTAAATTTTCTTGTTAGTGTTTCGCGAAAAGAACGTTATTTTTCGTCCATGGATCCCCGCTTGAGTTCACGAAGCATCTTCGTAAAATTCCCGTGTTGGTCGAAGCTACCCGAAACAATCCTAGCAATTTGCTTCTGAATTGCTTCGATATCTTCCTATCATCCAGTGTTTCTTACAGTGTTGTCCGCAGGACCATGGGTTTCCTTGGAGATCACTCAAGGGTTCGGCAAAAATTAAGCACTTTTTTCGTAACATTCAAGAAAGTAACTAAAAGACAATGTAAATTAACGGGTCTACGAAATTAAAAAAAAACTGAAAAATTAATAACTCTCGTTTCCCTTTACTAATCTGGACATTTGGTACTAGTACTACAACGATGACGAATAACGCTGTATTAGACAGCGACTAAGCGGAAACCGAAACGAATTAGATACTTATCCAACAATAAAGGGATTTTTAGAAGAGGAAGGTATTGAAGAAGTTGTGCATCACCTCGAAGGTTTGAACGAAACGTTTAGGCAAATTTTCCAAATGAAAAGGAGATTGAATATCAAAATTAATTGTGGGTTAATAACCAATTTATTTTAAAAGAACGACGTTCGACCATTTCAGCAGATGAAAACAAAACTTTTATTGAACTGTGTGATCAATCGTTGGAATTAAAAAGATGCTACTGGAATTTGGAGTAGTTTAAAGGAAGAATATCAATTGTCGCAAAACGCTGTGTTGGTGCTTTTACGTTTACAATAACCACACAAAAACGGAATCCGTTCAGACAAAAAATGATCATAGCAGCGGACATGATGCGAACCTGTCATGAGAAACAGAGTTTTAGCCATACAATCTATATTTAGTATACGCAGCTTTAATGTGACGTAGAGGGGATACCAAACGTTCGAGCAGTACTCAAGGTCTCGCACTAGTGTCCTGTATGCGGTTTCCTTTATCGATCTACGCTTTCCCTAATTCTCCAAATAGACTGAAATTGATCATTCGTCTTCCCTATAGCTGACCTTACGTACTCGTTGCATTTTATGCCAGTTTGCGACATTATAGGTAGATATTTACTTGAAGTGTCTGTCTTAAATAACGCACCACCAGTACTGTGCTCGAAAGTTACAGGATTATTTTTCCTACTCATTTGCATTAACTTACATTTATCCACATGTAACCAGCCTTTCGTCACATGAAATAGAAATTCTGTCGAACTCATTCTTTATCGTCCTACTTTCGACAACGACCACACTTCTCCATACACTATGGGGTAATCAGGGAACAGAAGCGAACTGCTACTCACGCTAACCGTCAGTTCGTTTGTGTTTAGAGAGGACAAGAAAGGTCCTGGGGCACGTCTGACGACATCTCCGCCTCACTGCTTTTTTCCAGTCTCATCTAAGGGTAAAGCGGTTTCCAGAGAACCTAGGGAATGATACGTGTTTGGTGTTATTCCCACAGCACCTCATGTCTAGTGACCAATAGCGACAGATATATCAATACGACAGCATTTACGCAGGATCCTCAGTGTCGAATACGAAGTATACTTACTGAAACAGCCACTTCTTAATTAAGTGACCTGCACTAAAGTGTTTGTCAGTCGTTCTCTGCTCTTGGACATTATGGAGCGGTGCATACGTTACTAACGGGATTCACTGAACGATTCATGATCTGGGCGACACCGCACCGAGTCCTAGATTGTCTCTTATTTAACATTACGGAAGTTGTATGCATGAATCAAATCCCCTGCGGCCTAGGTTGTATAATAAGACGTTTCGTAAGTCAGACCTACAGATTTAAAGCGTGAAGAGAATGTTAGGTATTTGCTTTTTCTCATGTTTGGAACATATATTAATTCTATGGGTTATGTTACGTCATCAACGAAATATGTTAGATCGCACAGCCAGAATCTTGGAGCGAGAACGATTAGTTTCAATTTATTTCACAAGAAACTGATTTAGATTAAAAATCAAAATGTGTTTATAGATACAAGGAGACAAATCTGTTTTAGTTTAAATTGATATTTTGGAAATCTACATCCATACATAAAAGTTTTTAAGATGAAGAAATTCTCACGACAATGGTTACGCACAGCTGAGCAGAACGCTCGTACTAAAGTATTAAACACAAATAAAATTTAAAAGCCAGCCAATATATTTAATATCAAGCAGTTGTCATGTGCTGCAAGGGCAGTGCAGTTCCTCTGATTGCCTTCTTATAGAGGAAGACGAGGTGCATCCATTTTCGGGAGTTCGATTCCGTTATTGCATCCAGCCGCACAATTAAGATGGTCTATTAGAAATTCGTTAAGATTAGCAGAGATTGGAAATATCGCTTCCGTTATAAGGTTCTTTTTATTTAAAACACGACATAAAAAGAACCTTACAACTGAAGCGATATTTTCAATCTCTGCTACGATGCTCAGTTGCGGACTGCTTGTCATTACGCCTGCTAGTCATTAAGATTAAACAAGTTATGAGAAAATTTGTATTCATAAAATATTCAAGATGTCATTTAATAATTAGATGTCACATGCTTAAATTTTGTTTTGCGAATTGCGGAGAACAATGTGTTATTATTTAACTAATGATACCGTTCCCATTTAATGTTCTGTTCCCAGAGGCTGCCACTACTCAGTGGTCTAAATTGTTTTTGTAAGATCGGTCCATTACTTAACTGCCTCCCTTGCGGCGCAGAGACCATAATATGTAATTCTAAAATTAATGAATCTAATTACTGCTCAGTTTTAATCTCTTGTCGTTTGCTTGATTTCAAAGATTTACGTTGCTACAGAAGAAGCAGTTTTGCGCAGGATTTGTTTGAAAGTGAAATCTGCAATGGTTGCACCTATAAAGCCATTGAAGATAAATTTTGAAGCAGTTAATACGAAAACAACGATAGAGCTCTACACCATTAACGGTAAGAGTCGAATTCCTACTGTGGTGAATGTCGCAGATGTAGGAACTGAAGGAGAATTGGCGAAGCAGCTGTAGCGAATTGTGTCTCAGGTTGCCTACTGCGGTAGGCGTCATACAATTCGCGTGCGAATATTCGTGCCTTAGAACGAAGAAGCGATATTACTTCTTCACTCAATAATATGAAAGAGTAACAGTGTAAAAGCAGTTAGAGCATAAAAATTCCTTCATCCTAAACTTGTTGAAAACATATTTGATTTTACAGAAAACAAAAAACAAGTATCGCAGAAACCTTGCAAAAATATCACTGAAACAATAAAAAAATATAACGCAAACGCTACTAGAGCTCGTAAAGATACAATTTATTTTCATAAGTAAGGTGCCTTATGTTGTGAATACGTCTTAGACTGTCATTCAGTCTCGTGTTACCGATGTGCGAAATTTCTGCAAGCGGGTGTTACGCAGTGCTGCCTACCTCGTAGGTGCGCGGTCCACTTTGCAGAAACGTGGCACGTGTTGCTAGCGGGGAAACGATAACACATGTCTCCACATGTTTACAAGCAATCATATACATACCTTTGAACCTGGGAAAGAGATTTAACATCGAAGATGTACTAAACATTTTTTGCAAAGTGATTTTGTATCGAGAGGTATTAGGAAATATTGTTTTGAGTGGATTAAGTTAAATGTAAAAATACCTCTGCAACTCACCTGGCTAGTAAGACGATAGTTGTATATTTCTTATAGTTCTACCAAGAAAATATATCTTCCAGTAGACTAGGATGTTCGTTATTTTATAATGTCATCGTTTTCTTGTGTTTTATTTTTGCGTATTTAGCTGAAAGAAAGTTTCTCACATCAAAATTGAAAACATCAGGAAGTACATTGTTGAAGAATAATCAAGTGCGCGCCAAAAATTAGCCTTTCTGTTTATGCTACACTAAACTACAGCGCTGTGAAGGGAGCAACCATTACACATATTCAAACGAACCCTTGCAAAAAAATGCTTTATATGTAATATTAGAACTGTTTCTAGAGGTGGGAACGTGGAGTCTCACACAGTATCACGCAAAACTGTATATATGATAAATACGTGCAGCCAGTAGCCTGTTGCCGTTCTGGTGTGCAGTCCGAAGACTGGTTTGATGGAGCTCTCGAAGGCAGTCTATCCTGTGCGCTCTCCGTCATTTGTGTATGGCTAGGCTATATCCTACATCCATTTAAACCTTTTTATTGTGTAAAAGCCTTGATTTCGCTCTACAATTTTAAGTCCTTCCTTTGCCTCCTTCCTTTCATAACCAATCTGACTATGTCTTGACGGTTCAAGTTGTGTACCATAAACCGATCCTTTCTTTTAATCAAATAGCGCAATAAATTACTTTTTACCCCATTGCGATTCAGTACCTCCTCATTAGTTATTTTACCTTTTATTTAACTTAATACACTAAAACCAATCTTTCATGATATGTGGGGAAACAAAATCGCTTTGCGAAAATTTTTGGGTACGTCTTCGATAAAAAAATCTAATTCACAGTTATATGTATCTTTAACGATTGATCGTAAAGACTATAATGCATGTGTTTTAGTTTCCCCGCTAATAACGTGACAACTTTTCTGCAATGTAGAAAGCGCACCTAAGAGGTAGACTGCACTGCGTAACATCAGTTTGCAGAAATTTCGCACACCGGGAACACGAGACCGACTGTGGTTCTAAGAAATATTCAAAGTATAACGGGCCTTACGTATGAAAATAAATTATATGTTTACGTAAGGTTAGAAAATATTTCTCCGCATTAAAACTTCCTATAGGTTTCAATAAACTTCAAAATACTGCTCTGAATAGACTAAAAGTATGTCAGCTGTTGTGTTTTGGTTTTACGTTGTGCTGACAGCTGACCGCGGTTTGCTTTATGGAGAGACTTGGCTTAAGCCCGGGTATTCCACAAAAAAGAGACAGGGAAAGGCGTTTTATGAAAATGAAAATTAATTTTTTTATGAGCAGTAGTTTTCTTTGTGACATTAAAGCACAACAAAGTTTTTATATAAGTTTTTATTTAAGAATCAACAAAAATTTGTTAAGCAGTTATTGAAATTAACTGTTCTTTATAACTGATTGTAACAATAATTACTGCATGCTTACATAGAAATGACTGTCGCATACACTGTGTAGTTATGTTTTGAATTGATTCATGAACAAGTTCACATTGATCCGTGTCCGTAGCTGCGCAGTGAGCGCTGCAGATTATTGACTGAAGGGGCCTAGGTTTGCTTCCCGCCCAGGTCGGAGATTTTCTCCGCTTGGAGACTGAGTGTTGCTTTGGATTGTCATTATTTTAGAAGCGTTATAACTGACACGAAACTCGCGTGCATGGCGTGACATGACAAGTTTAAGCCTATGTAACTTCATACCAGGGTATTGCCTGACCATGGAGAAAATTCTGAATTGTCGCAGCACACTGTCGTATCGTCATTCCACTGTTGAGATGGCTGTGTCGTCGTTTACCAAAAGCCAATAAATGAAAAAAAAAACTTAAGACTGCTTTGGTATGTAATTGTCATATTGCGTGTGCTAGCTGTTGTTTTTTTTTCTTCTAACTACATCCACCACCCTGAGAGGAAAGATAACATTTCAGTGCGGAGTCCTTGATAAGTTTCTTGTAAGTAATTCTGTTACTGAGTACATTTTTATGTGATATGGAATCTTAATATTGTAGGGAACAGAAAACAACGCCCTGGAATTACCGATAGAACACTTTTCAATATAAGCTGAAACTTACAGGTTGTTCTGTACTTTCGTTACTTTGCAGATGTACCATAAGTTACGGGCAATAATTTTAGTATTTTTTATTTGTATGTCAGAGTAAGCTCGATCAGTAAGAAGTGATAAATTATACTCTTCAGTGGGACTGACAGTGTAAAAGTATGATGCTTGTTAAGTGTTGCACACCCCCAGGTACAAGTATAGTTTGCTTTGGTCTTATGTTCTTTCACGTTTCGTGTGAACCCTTATTGTCGACGTGGGAGCTGAAGCAAATGGACTGTTCTCAACGTCGGCGATTCCGATGTTTGGGCGACGCTGTACAGACGCACCTGCGACTGTTGCGTGCTGGCTGCGTGGCGTGGCGCGGCGTCCTACTTGTGCAACAGTGCGGCGCGGGGCGCAGGACTCGCCAAGGACCGCCGGCTTTCACTGCCTGGCGTAACTCGCTTCCAAGTCACCAACCACTCTTACGAAACGAAGCACGGCCATTGCTCTCTGGAAACTCTGCCCCGCACCGCTAAAAATGTGACCGTAGGGTTTTCTCCGCCTCTTGCCTGGCCTCGGGTTCCTTTACTAAGGAGGTCATTTGTGACGTATTTCTAGCTTGTAGCTGCTATAAGGTACGGCCTGTTGACTCAGCCAGCTATCTTACTGAACTCGTAAGCATTTAATAGGAATGTCAATAAATGTCTTTGAAACAAAGAAGGAATGCGAAGACATGACGTAAGAACTAAGGAGGACATTGATGTAACAGTTCAAAGATTGAGCAGGTGGCACACTAGAGTGAGAAGCATGAGGTGATTGTCCTACAACGAACTGCACTCCACCATAAGAAAGAACAAAAGCACATTTAAGAAAAATGAGCTACTAACCATAGATATTGTATTTTCTACTGTTTGGATGAGCCCATGAAGACAAATCTACACTAGTCAGTGACATCACCCCCGTTGCAATAACGAGAGGATGGAGGAGAGGGAGTTTATATCCATATAGTCATATGAATATCTTACGTTTTGGTTATATGTTGGTATAAGTACACTAATAACCATTAAAATTGCTACACCAAGAAGAAATGCAGATGATAAACTGGTATTCATTGGACAAATATATTATACATTTTCACGCAGTTTGGGTGCATAGATCCTGAGAAATCAGTACCCAGAACAACCACCTCTGGCCGTAATAACGGCCTTGATACTCCTATGCATTGAGTCAAACAGAGCTTGGATGGCGTGTACAGGTACAGCTGCCCATGCAGCTTCAACACGATACCACAGTTCATCAAGAGTAGTGACTGGCGTATTGTGACGAGCCAGTTGCTCAGCCACCATTGACCAGACGTTTTCAATTGGTGAGAGATCTGGACAATGTGCTGGCCAAGGCAACAGTCGAACATTTTCTGTATCCTGAAAGGCCCGTACAGGACATGAAACATGCGGTCGTGCATTATCCTGCTGAAATGTAGGGTTTCTCAGGGATCGAATGAAGGGAAGAGCCACGGGTCGTAACACATCTGAAATGTAACGTCCAATGTTCAAAGTGCCGAACAAGAGGTGACCGAGACGTGTAACCAATGGCAACCCCATACCATCACGCCGGATGATACGCCAGTATGGCGATGACGAATACACGCTTCCAATGTGCGTTCACCGCGATGTCGCCAAACACGGATGCTACCATCATGATGCTGTAAACAGAACCTGGATTCATCCGAAAAGATGACGTTTTGCCATTCGTGCACCCAGGTTCGTTGTTGAGTACACTATCGCACGCGTTACTGTCTGTGATGCAGCGTCAAGGGTAACCGCAGCCACGGTCTCCGAGCTGATAGTCCATACTGCTGCAAACGTCGTCGAACTGTTCGTGCAGATGGTTGTTGTCTTGCAAACGTCCCCATCTGTTGATTCAGGGATCGAGACGTGGCTGCACGATCCGTTACAGACATGCGGATAAGATGCCTCTCATCTCGACTGCTAATCTAATCAGGCCGTTGGGATCCAGCACGGCGTTCCGTATTACCCTCCTGAACCCACCGATTCCATATTCTGCTAACAGTCATTGGATATCGACCAACGCGAGCAGCAATGTCGCGATACGATAAACCGCAATCGCGATAGGCTACAATCCATCCTTTATCGAAGTCGGAAACGTGATGGTACGCATTTCTCCTCCTTACACGACGCATCACAACAAATTTTCACCAGGCAACGCCGTTCAACTGCTGTTTGTGTATGAGAAATCGGTTGGAAACTTTCCTCATGTCAGCACGTTGTAGGTGTCGCCACCGGCGCCAACCTTATGTGAATGCTCTGAAAAGCTAATCATTTACGTATCACAGCATCTTCTTCCTGTCGGCTAAATTTCGCGTCTGTAGTACGTCATCTTCGTGGTGTAGCAATTTTAATGGCTAGCAGTGTATATAAGGGGTGTCGTCAAGTGCATTTTCTCTGGTGCTTCGGCAGATATTTACAATTTCATTTTGGCAATAAGTAAATGGAGTCAGTAGTAACAGATGCTGCTCATCACGTCTTTCATACGACGCCCAACGTCGGACGTAAAGCATTGGTTTGTTTCCTGTTACAAACAAAATCATCTTTAAACCGGAATTTTACTTGCCCATTCGATAGAACGTTCCAGACTTACTCTAGTACGATATTCGTTTAATCTACATGTGTTAACAGCGACAGTAAAACACGAAGAATAACCAGTAATCGACCAGCGACAGCAACGCCCTGGCTGCTAGCACCGGGCAACAACGCTGCTCTGTCTCTGTTGGAGTACTGGTTACTCTTCCTGCTTTACTGTCCCTGTTCAAGCATATCGACAAAACGAATATCGATGAAATGAAGTTGGGACCACTCTTCCGAATAGGCACGTAAAAATTTTCTTTAAAAATCATTTTCTTTACGACAGTAAACAAACCGGTGCGTTCCGTCAACACTGTGGGCAGCACGAATCACTTGATGAGCAGTATTTGCTTGGGGTGACTCTAATTACACACTGCAGAAACGAAGTTGCAAGTATATGCTGAAACACAAGAGAAAATGCGCCTGACGATACCGGTATATACTGCCGAATGGACCTACTGTTATTTAGTAGTACAGTGTGTCTCTTTCTTTTGTTTTTTCCTATAAAGTTCTTATAGGATGGCACGATTTTTTACTTAGAATATGTAGTTCAACTCTTTTTTATAGATTTAATATATTTATTTGAATTAAAATGTCTTTTTGTAACATCAAAGTACTTTATTGTGTAAACGCTGCATAATAGTATTAATAGTATTTTACATCCAATGATTATATTTTATTTGTATTATAAAGGCTTTGTATGTCTGATTAGAGGATAAAATTTCTTTCTCAGTTTTAATATGCTCACGAATTATGCGAGAGAATGGAACATTGTTATATATTTATTTTCTCTAATGTATTCTGTATACTACATTTATATGACTATATATTATATCTTGTACTTTTGTATATTATAAGGAGCATGGGATTAAACTGCATTGAATAAAGAATATTTAGATATTCAGGATAGGGTTAGGTAACCCTGTGATGTTACCTGTGCTTGTGCCGCTAGTTACTATGTCTGCCAGAATAGCTCATTGGACAGCTTGTCTGGCAGCTATCCGGAATCCCTGGGATCGAATCACGGTACTGCCGGGATTTTTACTTGGTGAGAGGACTGGTACGGGGTGCATTCAACCTTGTGATGCCAGCTGAGGAACTACTTGAAACCGAAGTAGTGCCTCCAATTTCAAGAAAGCCAACAACGGCCGGGAGAGCGGTGTGCTGATTTCATTGCTCTCCATACCGCATCCATTGATGTCACTGGCAGCGGATGACACGATGGGTGATCGGTCGCGATTGGCCCGTTAGCACCAGAATGTGGAGTTTTGCTTTTCCGGTCAGTACAGTAAAGTACAGTACTCCACAAATCCAACTTGTGGATTTCATCAAGATAATATGATGAGTTCCGTGGCTGCGTTTGATTCCATATTTGTGATCTGCATGTTCACTTTTCCTGTCAGGTCTTATAGCTACGTACGTGGTCAATACTGATAAATAAAATATGTCTACATAGTCAGACATTTACTCTGATAACGGGAAACAATTATGACCATTGCCCACCGCGAGGTTGAAAGCCTCCTGCCACCGTTGCGGATACGTGACGCAGGAAGGAAAGAATGTAATCGGAAGAGAGACAAATGGTCAGTTATTACAGCGAAGACACGGGCCTCAAATGAGAGAATCCACTGATAGACCGGTAAGCGGTTTTCACAAAGAGCACATTGTTGTGGCTCTGCGGCTGGAAACGAGGCTCTGGTTCAAATGGCTCTGAGCACTATGGGACTCAGCTGCTGAGGTCATTAGTCCCCTAGAACTTAGAACTAGTTAAACCTAACTAACCTAAGGACATCACACACATACATGCCCGAGGCAGGATTCGAACCTGCGACCGTAGCGGTCTTGCGGTTCCAGACTGCAGCGCCTTTAACCGCACGGCCACTTCGGCCGGCAAACGAGGCTCTCTCAAATGGCGAAGCTAGTCGGCTGTTTGAGTACTACTGTTGTGAGTACCTGTGGAAAGTGGCTGAAAGGTGGTGAAATAACGAGTAGGCCGTTGGTATTGGACGATCACGTCTCATCACAAAACATAGAGACCGCAGGATCCTCCATTATGTAATCCAGGGTAGGAAGCGAGCTGTGGCATATCCGACGACAGAGTACAATGCTTGTGCAGGCACAAGTGTTTCCGAGCACACCGTTCAAAGGCCATTGTTAAACGTGGAGCTCCGTATCACACGATCCGTACGTGTTCCTGTCCTGACACAACGACATCGCCAGTTATGATTGCCGTGGGCACAGCATCACTGAGTTTTCACCGTCGATCAACAGAAACATGTCGCCTGTCGCATGAATGGCATTTCTTGTTACACCAGGTCGATGGCTGGGTCTTCCCATGCCGTAATTCAGACAAATGACTGCGCGAAATATGCACCGCGCCGCAGATGCAGGCTAGTGACGGCAGAATTATGCTATGGGGTACACTGAACTCGGTTCCATAGGATCTGTGGTGGTGTATTGTGTGTTAAACCGGACTCCTAGGAAAGACGGAGAGGCTTCGTCCCGCCGCAGCCCTCAGTGGTTCACAACCCCACAACAGACTGCAGAAGTTCACTCACCCCACTGCCGCCCCACACTGAACCCAGGGTTATTGTGGGGTTAGGCCCCCAACAGACTCCCCCCCCTCCCCTTCCCCCCCTCCACCCCCCCGGGAAAGTCTCATACCAACAAGTGTAATCCCAAATGTATGCGTGGTAATTATGGTGTGGTGTACGCGTACGTGGAGACAGTGTTTGAGCAGCAATCGCCAACATAGTGTAACTGAGGCAGAATAAGGGGAACCAGCTCGCATTCGCCGAGCACCACAGATTGGCTGGCACACTGGACCTCGACGCTAATCCGCTGGTCGATTCGTGTCGGGACCGACACGCCTTCTCGTTCCGGAAGCAGCGCGTTAGACCGTGGTGGTAATGGAAGGCATCACGACAGCAGTCAACTTTGTGAACATTATTGCTGACCATCTGCATCGCTTCATGCTTGAAGTCTCTCCCTCTGGTGATGACATTTCCAGCAGATAACTATCCTTTTTGCAAGGTCTCAATCGTTCTACTGTTGTTTGAGGGAGACATAGTGAACTCAGATGTCTTATCCAGCAAGTATGCCTGATCTATTGTCACTGAAACGCATATCGGGCACCAGCTGTGTGCCCATAAACCACCATCTTGTAGTTTGCGGAAAATGCTTGACCTATGCTTAGGGGCGGAAAATGCTTGACCTATGCTTAGACATCTGGTGCCATATACTTCTGCAATCCTGTCAAGGACTTGTAACATCCATACCAAGCAGAATCACTGTTGTGTTTGCATAGCGGACCAACACGCTATTAAACAGATGATTATAGTGTTTTGGCTCATCTGGTTGCGTTCTAAACAACTGAGCAAAGTCGCACGACTGTCATTTGACATGTTTTCACACAGCTTACAAACTGCATTTGGTTGGATGTAGCAAAAATAAAGGCTTTGTAGATCTGCGTAACCTACTACAACATTAACTCACGACGCTCGGCAACTACACAAAATGTATTTAAAGACATTACTCTCTCCACCAGTTTAAGAGATGTGATGTCCCTTCCTTGTTTTATATTTGTATTAACTTACAAGAATTTTTGTGTTATATATGAAGTCTGAACCTATATCAGTGTGGTTGCCACCATCGTTGAGTCCACTATTATATCCCGAAACCAGTATGCCAGCTTAGTAAAACAAGTAAATTTTTGTGGAATTTAAAAGAACTGAGAATTTATGTATCGATGTTACTTACGTTAATGGAACTTAAGCGCTGAATCCAAAACAGCTCTTAGATTTTGCGTGTCCGCCGCATTTAACATTTCTATTTATATTTCAGTAATAGTAATCAAGCTGACTTATTTGGATTACAGTTGTATGTGTAAATCATGATTTTTTGTCCTCTAGCATCTGCCGAATAAATGATACTTTTCAAAACAGTCATTTAATTGAACGTGAATAATACGCAGTAACTTCATTTGTTCATATGCGGCAAAATTTTAGAACTGGACAAATGGATAATGGATTATTGGACAGATGAGTTGGTCCCACATGCACCTTATTATGCTACTTCGCCCTTTAGTGACTATCGAACCTCTGTTCACCGTAGCAAAATGTGGCACAACATAATCAAGTCGTTTCGATATTAGAAATATGAATTGCTTACAGGAATCCTAAAATACAATTTCAGGAGGACTGCACTGTACTGATGGAATCAGCAAGCGATCAGCACTATTGCACTCTCGTCATAAATGTGTCATATGCATAAAAATGGAAGTCACACAACAAAATGCTACGCTAGTTTCAAAGACATTGTTCTTAGGTGTCGGTGTCGAGATCGGCATTGCTTCGATATTAGATTATGAAACTATATCACAACAATCACCTCTGACAAGACAAGTACGGAGCTTTGGATCCAAGGTCCAGTCTTGAATAGTTTCCAAGGTTTTTGCAGCCGAAGACATGTGATGTGCTCCCGCCAGCTCAGCTTCAGTAGAAAAGTAATAACAGAGACATTAACGCTTAATGTGTAGAAAGGAATGAATGGTTGTCAGAATGTCTTTAACAACTGTAGCAGTTTTGGAATGATTCTTTGTCTACAAGATTTAGAATCGTTCCCCATGAATGGAGAAAGAAAGACTCATCGAAAGTCACAGGTAGCTACAGCATGTATGCTGCCAAATTTTCTCTCTGAGTACCCAGCGTGCTACAAGGGATTACAATAGTTCTTATGCCTTCTTAAGTGTTTCGTCTCAACCGTTTATATCTCTGGTTGTGATCCCGTATCCTGCTGCTGTACTGATTAATAAGTGTAACACGTATACAAATCGTATTGTGCACGTCTGACAAAATGAAAGACAACACATTGGGCTGTGGGAACTCACTGAGCTGTGGGAAATTAAACCTGCATTGTTTCTTTTAGTGTACCATCTGACATTTCACCTTGACACTTTTCTTGTTAGACTTAATCCATAATATAAACTACAATACGTTCGTGGTTTGTTTCACGTGCTCAGAATAGAGTATTACAGGGATAAAAATTTATCAGTTGGAATCGAAATCTTGCGTACAAAAAGTGGAGATTATACCAGCATGACGGCGGTCATTCTTGTGAAGCTGCGCCCGGAAATGACGAGTTACTCCTATTTACGTTTGGCTTCCAGAGATTAATTTCGTTGAGCAAGCCAGGACTGTAAATTTAGGAAATAAGAATGCAAAGCAAAACGTCTAATCTGTAATAACCCTACTCCTTGTTGGCGGTTGTTATGAATCTCTACATCTGTTTGCCGTCGTATGTAGAGACGTCTGCAGACGTACTATACAAACTGTATTTTACTCAGACGTACTATACGTTATAAAATATACCTTACTGTTGTCATGGAAACGGCACTCATGTTGTACAGTTGGCCGCAAAGTTAAGTCAGTATTTTCTGGCTCGTTCTGTGCCTCACAGTTATGTTACACCGTTAGGGAGAACTTGCGCAGTGTGTTAACACTGCGGTTTCCAACCTAGCAGCGTTCGTGGCACGGTTACCGTGTTGCGCAAGGCTCTGCACTGTTGCCAACTCTCGGGAGCGTTAAGTGTCGGAATCTGGTCGTCATACATGCCATAGGCAACACTGCTGTACAGCTGGGTCGGAAATAATATCTCTGACACGAAGTATTAGTTTAGTGTAGTCTGAAGGTAGCTGAAGAAGATCTTGCATCTGAGAGCAAAGATAATCCTCAAATGAATTCCTTACACGTTACCATGTGATGATCTCGAGTAAAAAGAGAATTTAATCCGTTTGGAAGTGATCAACAAACATTTAATTAATTTCCAGCTTTCAGAAATTTAATTTTAGGAAACAGATGTTGTATAAATATGAGATGTGCTATGAGTACAGACAGATATTTGTCAATATCGAAATTAGAAAAGCGAAGAAGTATATTAACATCGATTAATCGAGTCACCAAAATGGAGACATTTTTAGTACCAACCCAGGTTACCAATAGTACTGTTATTTCATTTTAGCATATGGAACACATCGCATGTCGTGCTAATATGTATCCCTGGCTTCTTCTAAGTCTCACTTGAGACGACGAAGCTGCATTATTATCTTATTGAATCGTTCATGGTAGAAATACTAAATGTATAAGTGCAAGGCTAACGTTGAGCCAATTTTTGTTTTGTATTCGTGTTGTTTTCGCTTCTTACTAACAAAACCTTACTGGCTGCTACTTGTGATTCATTACTCACGCTGTCATATAGATTTATTTCATTCCATATTAAAACTCTATAAGGTATACCGAGCTGAATATTGTTCGAGAAGATATTTATCGCCAAAGGTTAATGACTACAGAAAAAAGTCAGGTTACTTAATGTCTTGTAAGAATCAAGTGCAGCTGCCTTTAAGTTCAGCACTGCTGTTTGATACTATGTGGTTGGAACAAACTTTGTGTCTTACAAGGCAACATTTCAACGTCTAATATGTACTTAAATGTTAAAAAATCTTTTCTGGGAATATTTGTCTAGAGTGTAGCATTGTGTGGGGGTAGCGGAATCGAGGAGAAAAAAGGAATTTATGGCATAACGTGAATAAAAAAGATCTGTTGTCTTGAACAAAAGAGAGAATAGGTTCATAGCACATGTTCTGAAGCACTGAGGTATAAAGGATTAGTCGCTTTGATAATGGAAGAAGTGTGGGGGTTAAAAATTGTAGCGGGAGACCATGGCTTGACTACAGTGAACAGGTTCAAAAGAGTGTAGCCTGCTGTAGTTATTCAAAGGTGTAGAGACCTGCGTAGGATAAACTAGCCGTAAATTAGCGTGACAGCGACATCAAACCAGTTTCGAACTCACAATCGCATTAAGAACAGCTGACTATAGCGGTATGCGACTATAAAGAATTGCAAATGAGGGCCAAAACTAACGATGCAGCCAGGACAGCAGGACATGTTTGGTGAAGGGCGAATGGTCAAATTTTAAGTTGTCTAAAAACGCGATTATGAATACTTAGCCGTCATTTTGCTCATTTTAATAATCAAGTGCTTAATGTATGTAAACATTGTAATTAAGTTTTATAATTATTTTCTCGAAGGTAGCAAGGACAGGTAGATGTGACAGCTAATGAATATTCAAGGAAGCAAAGACAAGTAAAATTAAGACCGTTTCGAAGGACCTGTTGAGAAAGAAAGAGCATTTGCAAACTTAAAGTGGTGTAAGACGTCCGGAAACCTTAGAAAAATAGGGATACGACAAATGGGGCTAGAACTGATATGAAGTGTTCACATGAATTACGAGAGAGCGACAGGAACAACAAGAGAAAGATGCTGGTATAAAAAGCGCCTTTCTACTCTGTTTTCCAGCCTGTATATCAGGGAAACTACGAACAAAATAAAAGGTTAAAAATGGGATTAAAATTCGGAGTGAAAGGGTATCAATAATAAAATTCATTGACGACATTGCGATGTGCTTAACGTCAGATTTGGGGGCCACGTAGTAGACGATGTTAAGGTACTTTTCCCAGGAAAAGGACCGTGCTCTAAAGGTAGTATGACTGCAGTTTTCTGTTATCTGTTATTTTGGTCCACGTGTCGATCCGACGTTTGTGAGTGGTTCACTTCCCCTTCAAAATGGTTCAAATGGCTCTGAGCACTATGGGACTTAAAATATGAGGTCATCAGTCCCCTAGAACTTAGAACTACTTAAACTTAACTAACCTAAGGACATCACACACATCCATGCCCGAGACAGGATTCGAACCGGCGACCGGAGCGGTCGCGAGGTTCCAGATTGAAGCGCCTAGAACCGTTCGGCCACACCGGCCGGCTGACTTTCCCTTATTTTACGTGTTGCTCCATCTAGGAATTTCCAGTAATGTCATAGAATTAACTGCTGCATTGAAATGAAATGATATTCTGAATAGCTACATTTAAATTCATTAATGCTATTTGGCACTAACATTAATTCTCAGACGATCATGTTTTAACTGTCTGAAATACTTTGGAGCATTACATATTGAAAAGTCACCACAGTCACTTCATTTCACAGCACTGTACTAGCTGCTCAGTTTTTTCGACGATACACTGTTTTCAAAATTTGCAATATTATTTTTGTGCATGCTTAAAAATAACGTAAAGTGATGTGTGTGTGTGTGTATGTGTGTGTGTGTGTGTGTGTGTGTGTGTGTGTGAATTGTTTTCTGTGGCTGTGTTAAGTTTTTCAATTAAATGCAACGCTGATAGGTCATATTATAAATGATTGACCCTACTTCCGTCAACCTTGTAATTTAATTGAATACTTTCACCTCGAAAATACACACGGGACGGTACAGTACTCAAACTAAGCGTGCTTGAAATTTTTGGTTGTAACACGACGTTCAGTGTCTTGAAAAGGCAACTGTCAACATTCCTTACTAGGAAAGTGCTTATATACTGAAACTCAACGGCCGCATTACGACCTACAAATATCTTTATTTTCTGATGTGTTGGTACTCTTGTTTCCTATGCTCCATAAAAAGTAATGATTTATCGTCTACTGAAACAAGTATTAGCGATGTTATTCTTTACTCGGTACTGTATTTTCACCAAAATGACAACGGCGAGTAGCCGGGGCTCGGGTGGTGGAAGGCTTGTGCAGGCATGTGAGAAGTGGGGAATTAGCTATCTGAAGAATGGCAGTAGCAGCGGAACAGAGTTTTGTCTGCAGCGGAAGCGCAGCTGATTGTAATTCACAGCAAGTGACAGACAGAGGAGACGCGTTGTTGTTGTCAGTGGTGTCTGCAGTGCGGGAGAGCAGGAGGCGCGTGTGTGGCCAGCTCCCGCACCCCACTCTGCCCCATCCCGCTGCGGCGCACACGTAATCACCCGACTGGGGCTGGTAGTCGAGGGGAGCAGCGCGAGGGGAGCAGATCCGGCCAGCTCACAGCAAGAAACCGTGCGCCTCACATGTGTTGTCAACGCAACCTCAACCCGGGTGGAATTACGCGTATGCACCAAGGCCTCTGCAGAAGGGCCTGCAAAACAAGAAAAAATTACAGAAAAACTACTGTGCTGCAGGGCCGCTTATAATAGTAAAACATGTGGATGTAATTACTTGATATGCAATATTTCGGCTGTTTCAGTGGACAGCTGATTTACACTACCTGCGACACCTATTAGTGGACATTAATTTGGGGTTTGACCACCCTTCGTGTTTATGACCCTTGAGTTCTGCTGGAGCAAATTTCATGAGGTATCTGAATGTCTGTGGAGTAATAACAACCCAGACTTCCTCAACAGCCGAAACCAGAGAAGGTAGTTATATGAGACACATACGTCTGAAGGGAAGCCGACGTTCCAACTCAGCCGGAAAGTGTTCAGTTGAATTCAGGTCGGGAGTCTGGGCGGGCAAGTCCATTACAGGGCCGGCCGAGATCGCCGAGCGGCTCTAGGCGCTGCAGTCTGGAACCGCGCGACAGCTACGGTCGCAGGTTCGAATCCTGCCTCGGGCATGGGTGTGTGTGATGTCCTTAGGTTAGTTAGGTTTAAGTAGTTCTAAGTTCTAGGGGACTGATGACCTCAGAAGTTAAGACCCATAGTGCTCAGAGCCATTTGAACCATTTTTTCCATTTCAAGAATGGTATTGTCCACAACCCAATGCCTCAGAGATACTGCTTTGTGGCAGGGGGCCGTGTCATATTGGTAGAAACATTTATTGTCTCCGAACTCTTCCTCTACAGTACACAACACACAATGCTTAAAATGTACACTACTGGCCATTAAAATTGCTATACCAAGAAGAAATGCAGATGATAAACGGGTATTCATTGGACAAATAAATTATACTAGAACTGACATGTGATTACATTTTCACGCAATTTGGGTTCATAGATCCTGAGAAATCAGCACCCAGAACAACCACCTCTGGCCGTTTTAACAGCCGTGATACGCCTGG
This sequence comes from Schistocerca americana, assembly GCF_021461395.2. Taxonomy (NCBI): domain Eukaryota; kingdom Metazoa; phylum Arthropoda; class Insecta; order Orthoptera; family Acrididae; genus Schistocerca; species Schistocerca americana. Next base: position 314,102,963 of record NC_060123.1, read on the forward strand.
GCATTGAGTCAAACAGAACTTGAATGGCGTGTACAGGTACAGCTGCCCATGCAGCGTCAACACGATACCACAGTTCATCAAGAGTAGTGACTGGCGTATTGTGACGAGCCAATTGCTCGGCCACCATTGACCAGACGTTTTCAATTGGTGAGAGATCTGGAGAACGTGCTGGCCAGGGCAGCAGCCGAACATTTTCTGTGTCCAGAAAGGCCCATACAGGACCTGCAACATGGGGTCGTGCATTATCCTGCTGAGATGTAGGGTTTCGTAGGGATTGAATGAAGGGTAGAGCCACGGATCGTAACACATCTGAAATGTAGCGTCCACTGTTCAAAATGCCGTCAGTGCGGACAAGTGGTGACCCAGACGTGTAACCAATGGAACCCCATACCATCACGACGGTAATACGCCAGTATGGCCATGACGAATACACGCTTCCAATGCGCGTTCACCACGATGTCGCCAAACACGGATGCGACCATCATGAAGCTGTAAACAGAACCTGAATTCATTCGAAAAAGTGACGTTTTGCCATTCGTGCACCCAGGTTCGTCGTTGAGTACACCATCGCAGGCGCTCCTGTCTGTGCTGGAGCGTCAAGGGTAACCGCAGCCATGGCCTCCGAGCTGATAGTCCATGCTGCTGCAAATGTCGTCGAACTGTTCGTGCAGATGGTTGTTGTCTTGCAAAAGTCCCCATTTGTTGACTCAGGGATCGAGATGTGGCTGCACGATACGTTACAGCCTTGCGGATAAGATACCTGTCATCTCGACTGCTAGTGAAATGAGGCCGTTGGGATCCAGCACGGCGTTCCGTATACCCTCCTGAACCCACCGATTCCATATTCTGCTAACAGTCATTGGATCTCGACCAACGCGAGCAGCAATGTCGCGATACGATAAACCGCAATCGCGATAGGCTACAATCCGATCTTTATCAGAGTCGGAAACGTGATGGTACGCATTTCTCCTCCTTACACGGGGCACCACAACAACGTTTCACCAGGCAACACCGATCAACTGCTGTTTGTGTATGAGAAATCGGTTGGAAACTTTCCTCATGTCAGCACGTTGCCGGTATCGCCACCGGCGCCAACCTTCTTTGAATTCTCTGAAAAGCTAATCATTTGCATATAACAGCATCTTCTTCCTGTCGGTTAAATTTCGCGTCTGTAGCACGTCATCTTCGTGGTGTAGCAATTTTAACGGCCAGTAGTGTATTCCCATTCTTTCTCGTTTAACGTTTACTTAAGTGCAGTAAGGGGATCGCGAAAAACTCTGTTGGCACTGCACAAGATGGCAGGTAACGTTCCCCAGATATTCGCCGAACTCAAACTTTGCCATGGCATTGTTACAGGATGCAGTCATGCGTCGCTGCACATCACTCGTTATCACTGATCCCCTATCCGGTGACGTCGCTGTTTACCATATCTCAAGCTTCTTATAATACTGATTACAGAAACGGTCTCTTACTTATAGCTGCTCGACCATTCTGCCCCGTTCTTCTAACACCATATGTGCCACCTGGACTGCTGATGGCATTTTTCTACTCACGAGTGACTGCTTCCGCTGATTTTATCCTCAGTGCTGAACGGTCAGTGTCCGTCAGTGCATGAGATCCGCGTGGTCTTTGTTTAGCTGTGGTTGTTCCTTCGTGCTTCCACTTCACAATCGCATCACCAAAAGTCGGATGATTTTAGAAAGGTTGAAATGTACGTGATGGATATGTTAAATGGTTCAAATGGCTCTGAACACTATGGGACTTAACATCTGAAGTCATCAGTCCCCTAGAACTTAGAACTACTTAAACCTAACTAACCTAAGGAAATCACACACATCCATACCCGAGGCAGGATTCGAACTGGCGACCGTAGCGGTCGCGCGATTCCAGACTGTAGAGCCTAGAACCGCTCGACCACACCGGCCGGCGATGGATATGTTACTCAGGTTACTAGCCATGTGCGAAGTTACTGAACTCTCCTAGGTGACCATTTTGGCTATTACAGCTTCTCTACTGACGTCTAGTGGTCTATTTCTCATTACATAGGGGTGTATATATAATCTGATATTAAGTCAGCAGCCTCGCGAGATTAGCCGAGAGGTCTGAGGCCCTGCAGTCATGGACTGTGTGACTGGTCCTGGCGGAGGTTCGAGTCCTCCCTGGGTCGTGGGTGTGTGTGTTTGTCCTTAGGATAATTTAGGTTAAGTAGTGTGTAAGCTTAGGGACTGATGACCTTAGCAGTTAAGTCCCATAAGATTTCACACACATTTGTACATTTGGATTAAGTCATCACCTCTCCAACGTCACATCGAATTCTCAATGGCGACCGTTCAAACGCGTGCAAATTGATTTTAAATGAGTATTTATGGTCTTTTGGCTGCTTGAAATTGGTTCGATTTTGCGGGAAGCGATGTCGCTACACACCTCATTTCATTTAAACCGGGACTTCCTGTCGCCGGACACGGACGTTTAAACTCTAGAAGGTGGATACACGCATTTTCAGAAAACTTGATTCGTTAACGAGATATTGTGGAGAAAGTGCAAGATGTCTTGTACGTAGCATCTGACAGATAATGACTCGTGACGTCAAAGAAAAACCACGCCGCCAAGGTTAGCATTTAAACGGGAAAAAAGAAACAAAACAAAATATGAGTATATGCGAAAGAACGGCCCGTTTTACCGTCAAGAGCGGCTCTTGAAATTTCTTTATCGAAAACCAGTTTCGGTCCACGGACCATTATCAGATTCTTAAAACATTTACGTAATGCTAGGCGATATAAAATCAGTGATGTCAAATAAGAAAATCCCCGAATTTTTCAGTTTGTGGCACGCATCGTCGTTTCAGTGAGGTACAAACTACTGCCCGAAGAAGGAAAACGTTCCGGACTCTAGTCCCAATCCGGCCCACAATTTAGATTTACCGGGAAGTTTGATAAAGAGTGTGTAGAGAAGGCTGAAAATTCCTTTTCAGCAAGTTTGTTTGCTTTTTAACTCGTTCAGATAGAGAAGCTCTCTCTTAAAAAAGACACTTGCTCCAGGAGGGAGCAGGGTAGGAGGGTGACACCCAGACCTCAGATCAACAGGCAGCTGCCGGCTGTCTCATTCCAGACGACCTGAATTTACAGCTGGTGGATTAATTAAACGAGAACAGCGCTAGGCCCCAGTGTAATGTGGCCGAGTCCAACAGTCGCACACAAACAAGCAGACACACGGAGTGATTGTGGCCGCAGCGCTGCGGCAGAAGTGGGGCGCGATACGGCTCGACCTAGGATAAACAGGCCGATAAGCCGCGCCCATCCCGCCGGCGCCATACGCTCCACTCACCAGCGTTTTCTTGGGCCGTGGCGCGAGCCACGTGGGGCTGGCGGCCACGTGGCCGACCGTGGCAACGGACGCGCAGCCCTAATTCCGCCCGTCGATCGCGGCGCGCGAGTAATCGATACTACTGATGTTGAACTGGCATAACCTGGTACAAAAACCTCGGCGCTAAATCCTCAAGTGCCAGCCCCGGATAATATCCCCACACGCGCCTGTTAAGTAGCAGAAGACGTATAAGGATGCTACTTGTTTCGAAGGACACGGCGTCGGTATCACTTAACTGTTGCCGTTGTGGTTTTCAGTCCGAAGACTGTCAACGCTGCGTAAATTGCACATTTACGCATAAGCCCTATTATCTACATTGAAGTTGAGCTCCACCAAAACTACGGTTCGGTAGTTCTGTTACACTACATAAATGACATACTAAAAAGGAGTATTACAGGTTGTATTGGCAGCACTGGCAGGAAAAGAAACGTAAATGAATGTGTAAGAGAAAAAAATGGGATGCGACGACTTCTCTTTGTTCTTTTCTTTGTTTGGTTGTTTGTTTTGTACATATTTACAACGGCACATCATTTAGTGTTGCGCCATTGTGTATTTTTACCTTACCGAATATTAATTTGAATTTTACAAGTAAAAAAAAAAATTGTTGAACGTTTAACTTCTGCGCTTTTATGCAACCAAAGCAATTACTTTTGGTACGAGCACAGTTTACACGCACAAAAATAAAGATATAAAAATAATTGTTGTTGCTATTTTGTATGCAATAGAACGTTCTTCATTATGATCAAAGGCAAGAGTTTCTTTTTATTATTGATAAAGGCGAAAGTTGTTTATGAGTAACAGAACCATATTTCGACGAAGTATTGAAGCCATGTTTTGTATGTTTTAGTTTTGTGCTGTATTATCAATTTGTATTCTTTCCTTTATTTTTGCTACAACGCCCCTCTGTTTCACTTTGCAAATGAATAATTTCCGAATAAAACCTCAGTTAAATATTGACGGTCTCAGTTTCACTATGATGATGATGAGGTCCCATAGTCCGAGGAGCGCAGAGGACAATGCGGGAGACCCGCACCGTTGTACTACGCAAGGTCCTGGCGTAGTTGGTTTGCCATTGCCTTCCTCCAACCGTAATGGGGGTGAATGATGATTATGAAGACGACACAACAACACCCAGTCATCTCGAGGAAGGAAAAATCCCTGACGCCCCCGGGAATCGAACCCGCAAGACCACGGTCTGCGGACAGTTTCACAATAAATGCTGTTTATTCGTACTTAATAGGCAGGAGCATAACCATTTTGCCAGCCTCACACAATTTCTAGACAACACACCACTTCCGATTTTTAGGGGAATTTAGTAAGCCAATGATCGCGTATATAAAGAAAGCGATTGTTACGATGTAACACCCGAGAGGTAGGCAACACACCTAACATACTGGTAATGCGGGTACAACCAAAACTATTAGGAAAACTACGGTAGTCAGCATTTACTTACGGTAGTCTACAGTAGCCTACGGAAGCTTTACAACTCTAATCTACATCCATGTCAATCTTCTTACCATTGTCCAGCCTTGGCATCTCTTTACAATGTTTAACCACTACATTTGCCTTCATTAATAAACTGACCATTCATTCGAGCCTCAGGATGAGCCCTATCAATCGAACCCTCCCTTTGGACAGGTTCTGCAACTATTTTCTTTCCTAGCCAGTTGCACTGAGTAGCTTTTTGTTAGTTATTCTACCTATGTTTCCACAATCTTCTGTAGCACTGCAATACTAATGCTTCTATTTTCTTCTTCTCTAAACTGTTTCTCATTCATGTTTTATTTCCAAACAAAGGTACACCCCAGACAAATACCTTCAGTGAAGATTTCTTTTTTACGTTAGCAAATTTCTATTTTCAGGAAATACTTTCTTTGCTACACTGATGGAAAAAAAATCGCAACACCAAAACAGTAAGCCGACCTTGGTGGCCGAGCGGTTCTAGACGCTACAGTCTGGAACCGCGCGACCGCTACGGTCGCAGGTTCGAATCCTGCCTCAGGCATGGATGTATGTGATGTCCTTAGGTTAGTTAGGTTTAAGTAGTTCTAAGTTCTAGGGGACTGATGACCTTAGGAGTTAAGTCCCATAGTGCTCAGAGCCATTTGAACCATTTTTTGAACTAAAAAGTAACAAATTCAGAGTAATGATTTCTGGAATACATTTGTTACGTAACATATTTAAGTGATTAACAATGCAAGATCACAGATTATTGTATGCGTGAGAAAAGCCATTGAAAATGTGAAATGTTGGTACATTAATAACCGGTGTAACCGCTAGCATGTTGCAGGCAAGCATGCAAACGTGTATACATTGTGTTGTACAGGTGCCGGAAGTCAGTTTGTGAGATGGAGTTCCATGCCTGTCGCACTTGGTCGGTCCATAAAGGGACGGTTAACGCTGTTTGTGCGTCACGCTTGAGTTATCGGCCGTTGATGTACCACATGTACTCGACTGGAGACAGATTTGGTGATTGAGCAGACCATGGCAAATTATCGACACTCTATAGAGCATGCTGGGTTACAACAAGGGTGTGTAGGTGAGCGTTGGAATGCTGTTCACGAATGGCAGCACCATAGGGCGAATCATCGGACTGATGTACAAATTTGCAATAGAATAAGCACGAGAGTGCTGCTGGTGACATACGAAATCGCTGTCCGGACCATAACTCCTGGTGTAGGCCCTGTGTGTCTAGCATGCGCAAATGTTGGTTGCAGGCCCTCAACTGGTCTCTCCTAACTAACACACGGCCATCACTGACACTGAGGCAGAACCAGCGTTCATCAGAAAACACAACAGACGTCCAGCATGCCCTCCAATGAGCTCTTGCTTTGCTTGAAGTCGCAAATTGTGGTACTTTGGCATCGGTGGAACGCACCCTACAGGGCGTCTGGCTCGGAGCTGCCCTTGAACTAACCGATTTGTGAAAGTTCGTTGTGTCTCTGTGGTGCCAAGTGCTGCTCAAATTTCTGCTGCAGACCCAGTACGCCTTGCGCAGCCATGCGCCGAACTCGATGGTCATCTTTCTCAAAGCCTTGCTGGCTGGCAACGCGGTCTGGGGCGCCTTGCCGCGGTTCGCGCGGCTCCCCCCGTCGGATTTTCGAGTCCTCCTCGGGCATGGGTGTGATTTTTGTCCTCAGCGTAAGTTAGTTTAAGTTAGATTAAGTAGTGTGTAAGACTAGGGACCGATGACCTCAGCAGTTTGGTCCCGTAGGAACTTACTACAAATTTCCAAATTTCCTCCTCGATAATGCCATGTGGAAGTCCGGAGCCCAGTCTTCTAGAGAGAGTACGAACGTCGCTGCCAACAATCATGTACAATGGCTACATTCCTGTCAAGTGTTTCTGCAGTATCGCAGAAGGAACATCCAGCTTCTCGTAACGACTGCCGTGGAATCTGAATAGAATTCATCTTTCAAATGTAGGAACACGCCTACCAAGTTTAGTTTATATCGCACAACTCCTTCTTTGTGTTGTGTTTTTTTTCCGTCAGTGTGTTTCCAGTTTACATTTTTATATCCTCTCCACATCGAGCATCATAAGTTATTTTGATATGCAAATACCAAAATTTGTCTACTACATCTAGTGTCTCGTGTATTAATCAAATTCTTCCAGCATTGCTTCGTTTAATTCTCCTACATTCCATTACCCTTATTATATTTTTATTAACGTTCATGTTATAACCTCTTCTCAAGACACTGTCCGTTCTGTTCATCTGCGCTTCCAAGACTTTTGCCGCTGTCCTCTCCAAGACATTTTCTAACGGTTTGATTCAGAATATTCTATCTTGTTCTTAAGATTTCGTGCTTGAAACTCTCGCCTTCTCTGTAACAGTTACCTTGTTGCATCTTAAGTTTCCTTTTCTGTTGCCTTCTTCGTAGCTACGACATATTCCTACAACTATCTTCCTGCACGCCTTTTAAATAATTGCTCCTTCGCGTAATCTTCACTTTCTAGTATCATGAACCTGTTGCTTAATTCAACCTGGTATATTAACCCTGTATTCGGTACTAGAGGAAGTAGCATAGGACAAAAACTGTAATTGAAGACGGAGATTGGAATATATCCAATAAGTATATATGAACATTGGGTGTAAGTGTTCCTCCAACATAAAGAGACTGTCAACAGTCACACGGCTAACGAAACAACAAAAAATATGCTAATCTCAAAGGAATTGTCACAACCTACATTTTCGACTTCCTGCCTAATTTGCTCTTTTCTTTGTCTACTTATACTCTGCGTTTTATAACACTATGATAACTTGCAATCCAAATTTGGTTGATGATCATCCTAGCCTGTACAGCTTTTTACTATTTAATAATATATAGTCAGTTTCATTTTTAGTTCCACTTGGTATCTGTTAGGTATGTTTTTAAACTATTTCCTTCTGGAAGTGTGTGTAAAGGACGAACATGTTTTTCTCAGCTAATTCTTCTCAAGTATGCTTTACGCGATTTCTGGTGTCACATTTAGATTTTCGATGAAGAATTGTTCTTTACTTGTTGTCTTACTTTCGCATTAAAATACCCCATTATCATAATGTAATTGTGTTTTAAATTGTTTATCAGTGTCTGTTATTCTTCGTACAAATCGTATAACTCTTCACCAAAATGTGAGTTTGTTGGAGTATGTACACGAAAGAGGTCCATGGAAAATGTTTTGTTTATTTTTAAAACAATCTTCTATATTTTGTTTGAGATTCTTTCAATATTTGTAATACGGTTTTACTGATTCTGTATAATGAAATATACAGAACATTTTCTCCATGCATGTTTTCTGTTTAATAAAACATATATACGGATTTAGAATTTAATTTACCTTCACTTTGGACCGTACTTACGGTAGTCCTACTCTCACTGCTTCAGTGTATTTTTCCTACATGCAAAGTAACAGGACAGGTGGTGTTTATAAAGGGTCAAACTTAGTGTAGCCAGGTGTGTTGATGGAGATCTAACTGGGCCTGAAGCCATTGCCCGAATTCCTTCAGCACACGAATGCCGATAGTCCTTCACTTGGGCCGGAACACTAACGTTCCAGGGCCTTTCAGCCGAGAAGAAACTCTGCTAACCTAGTAAGCTAAGCCATGGTACACTAGCTTGCCAAGACCCGAAAGGTTTGACTCGTGAACGGTGCTGAATGGCAGAGTTCTTCTCGCAGCAGTTTCTGACGAGGTCTGTTTTTCTTTTTTTTTTCCGCTACTAGATTTGCTAGCGTTAGCTTCGGTCAACACGTTGGTGTTGCAAAAGTAACATGTGAAATCAAATTTCGATCTCCGGAGGAGTAAAGTTCTTTTCACTAAACACAAGGATCGCGAAAACAGTATAACAGAAATGTTGGATCGTATGGAAGTATGTACGGGTATTTCCGTGATGTTGTTGAAGGCTTTCAGCAATGATGGCAAAGGGTAAATGTATCAATCTGAGGTAAAGAATACTGGCCGTGAAATGAAAGAGTCGAAAGTTATAAGTGAAAATCGTTCTGACACCTGTGACAGTGGAACTCATGTACCGATTTCGTTGTTTCTAAGATTATGGGATAGGCAGTCTCGACGATCAGTTAGGGGTACAGGTTAGGGTAACAACTCAACTAATTCAATGCTGTCAGAGGAATACTGCACATGGGGTACTTTCCTGGAGACTAGAAATCTGCCCTGTAGGAATCAGCATGGGTTTCGAAAAAGACGATCCTTTTCGTCCACAAGACCCAGAGGGCCATAGACACTGGTTCCCAGGTAGATGCTGTGTTTCTTGACTTCCGCAAGGCGCTTGATACAGTTCCCCGCAGTCGTTTAATGAACAAAGTAAGAGCATATGGACTATCAGACCAATTGTGTGATTGGATTGAAGAGTTCCTAGATAACAGAACGCAGCATGTCATTCTCAATGGAGAGAAGTCTTCCGAAGTATGAGTGATTTCAGGTGTGCCACAGCGGAGTGTCGTAGGACAGTTGCTATTCACAATATACATAAATGACCTTGTGGATAGCATCGAAAGTTCACTGAGGCTTTTTGCGGAGGATTCTGTAGTATATCGAGAGGTTGTAACAATGGAAAATTGTACTGAAATGCAGGAGGATCTGCAACGAATTGACGCATGGTGCAGGGAATGGCAATTGAATATCAATGTAGACAAATGTAATGTGCTGCGAGTACATAGAAGGGAAGATCCTTTATCATTTAGCTACAAGATAGCAGGTCAGCAACTGGAAGCAGTTAATTTCATAAATTATCTGGGAGTAGGCATTAGGAGAGATTTAAAATGGAATGACCATATAAAATTAATCGTCAGTAAAGCAGATGCCAGACTGAGATTCATTGTAAGAATCCTAGGAAATGTAATCCGAAAACAAACGAAGTAGGTTAGAGTACACTTGTTCGCGAACTGCTTGAATACTGCTCACCGGTGTGGGTTCCGTACCAGATAGGGTTGATAGAAGAGATAGAGAAGATCCAACGGAGAGCAGCGTGCTTCGTTACAGGATCATTTAGAAATCGCGAAAGCGTTACGGAGACGATAGATAAACTCCAGTGGAAGACTCTGCAAGAGAGACGCTCAGTAGCTCGGTAAGGGGTTTTGTTGAAGTTTCGAGAACATAGCTTCACCGAGGAGTCAAGCAGTATATTGCTCCCTCCTGCGTATATCTCGCGAAGAGACCATGAGGATAAAGTCAGAGAAATTAGAGCCCACACAGAGGCATACCGACAGTCTTTCTTTCCACTAAAAATAAGAGACTGGAACAGAAGGGAGAACCGATAGAAGTACTAAAAAAATGGTTCAAATGGCTCTAAGCACTATGGGACTTAACATCTGAGGTCTCAGTCCCCTAGACTTAGAACTACTTAAACCTAACTAACCTAAGGACATCACACACATCCATTCCCGAGGCAGGATTCGAACCTGCGACCGTAGCAGTCGCGCGGTTCCGGACTGAAGTGCCTAGAACCGCTCGGCCACCGTGGCCGGCAGAGGTACTCAAAGTACCCTTCCGCCACACACCGTCAGGTGGCTTGCTGAGTATGGATGTAGATGTAGAAGTACTGGCATGAGCATTCCTGGTGTGCAGTGTACTGTACTCTGTGTTTACAAGATGCTGTACTAACATCGATCAGCTCTGACCAAATGGAGATATACCCGGTGACGGAATTTCCAGACATAATTTTCGTGTATGGGCAAGCAAATGGAAACAGCAGAGAAGCGGGAAGGTTGTACAGGAACAAACATCTGCGTAGAAGATATCCGGATAGCACCATGCTTCCAAGGCTGTTCCAACGATTAAATGAAATAGGGCATTTAGTACAGAGAACAACGACCGAGGAGGACGACGAACTACAGCAACTCCAGACTTACAGTGCTTGGTCGAGTGGATGAGGCTCCTACAGTCATTATGCGACCAGCTGGATGTGAAATGACTGTTTCACAGACCACTGAACACCGAGTATTACGCAAAATGCAGCTACACTACCACTATCCAGTTCAAGTGCCTACTTTGACTCCTGTTGACTCTGTACTTCCTGTCGTGTACCGCCAATGGTTCTCGCTGCACCTTAAGTCGATGCTCACTTTTCAGTGTAGGTAATTTTCACTGACGAAGAATGTGCCACCAGAGACAGAATGTTAAATAATCGCAGTAGTCATGTTTTGGCCGATGAAAATTCCTACACTATAGTTGCGAAGAACCATCAACTCAGATTACCAGTCAACATATGGGCAGGCAATAGTCAATGATTACGTACTACATCCGTTTCTTCTTAGTCCCCGTTTAAATGCACCAGTATACACAGCGTTTATCAGAGACGTACTTCCCAGGTTCCTGGAACGTATCCTACTTGATATTCGTCAAGGGATGTGGTTCCAGCGTTATGGAGTCCCATTTCACTTTGATCTGAGGGTTCGTGAACAGACGTGGATCAGACATTCCCTGAAAAGAGTGGGTAGGCAGTGGAGATCCTGTTTCGTGGTCAGCATTGATCTCCTCCACTTAATCTTCTTGTGGGGCGATGTATAACGCCTTGCGAACGAGAGGCCTGTCGAGGCTGAAGAGGAACACCGGCCAAGAATTACTGCTGACTGCAACACTGTCCAAGAGATACCGGAGATATTAGAACGGATGCGACAGAACATTTTGCGACGATGGAATGCCCGTAGTGACGCTAGGGGACATCATTCCGAAAAAAAACTGTTGTTAATGTAGCAGCTTGTGAAACTTGTGGAGGTAAATGGAATTCATTATTAGTGTACCATAGTCTTAGTAATTCGGTCTTCTGACATCAAGTTACGTGCGCCCTTACTAGTCCATTAACAGGAGACAATATCTAAGGGTTTTTACCAAGTCGTCACTCTTCTGACTGGTCTTATGGGACTGGCCACAAGTTCTTCTCCTGTGCCAAATTCTTCATCTCAGTGTAGCACTTGCAACCTACGCCCTCAACTATTTGCAGATGTATTCCAATCTCTATCTTCCTCCACAGCTCCATCTAGTATATGCAAGTCTTGACAGATGTCCGATCACCCTATTCCTTCTTCTAGTCCGTGTTTTCCACATATTCCTTTCATCACTGATTCCGCGAAGCAAGTCCTCATTTCTTACCCTGACAGACCACCTAATTTTTCAACATTCTTCTGCAGCACCACATCTCAAATGCTTCGGGTTTTCTTCTGTTCTGGTGTTGCCGCAGTCCATGAGTCACTACCATACAATGCTGTGCTCCAAACGTACATTCCCAGAAATTACTTCCTCAAATTAAGCCCTATGTTTGATACTAGTAGACTTCTTTTGGCCAGGAATGACCTTTTTCCCAGTGCTGGTCTGCTTTTTATATCTCCTTTCTCCGTCCGTCATGAGCTATTTTGCTGCCTAGGTAGCAGGATTGCCTAACTTATATATATATTATTGAAAAGTGAAATCTCTGTTGTGTGTGTTTGTTGTTTTTATTACTTATGGAAAAATGCTAAGAACTTATGGACCAACGCAATAATAGTACTAATAATGACAATAATGATAACAAAAATAGTGGTGGGAGATATAAAAGGAATTTATAACTGTACGAAATAGATATTTTCTGATACAACTAATTCTGGGGAAAGGAAATTTAAGAATTCAGTACTAGCTAACAATACTGGGAAAAGAGGAAGGTCTTAAATGTTTCCTTATTCCAGTCTTTGATCACAATATAAAGTCCTTCGACGATGACCGGTTTCAGTCAGTAATGACCATCAGACTGCAACCGGTCATCGTCGATGGAATTTATATTGTGATCAAAGACTGGAATAATAAAACATTTGGCAGTATCTGGATCACTTTTTGTATTCGCGACTATGTCGCAGCTGGTGAGGAAGGTCTTGGTGGAAAGAACGATATACGGGGTTAACGGGTGTGTGCAGGCACAACGGTAGTCATTATTATTGTTTGAGTTCTGGATAGGGCGTGGTGGGCGGGTGACATGGCGTGGACGTTCCCCTGACTGACGCCCATTCATTTTTCCTTCTGGGGCCATCTGAAATCTGTAGTCTATAAAACACCAATTTAGACTGATGAAGAGTTGATAGCCCGCATTATGGCAGCCACAGAAGCAATTTCCACTTTGCCAGGAGTGTCTGAAAGGGTGCGGCAGTCGCTCCAGAGTGACTGCACTGCGTGCATTCAAGCAGGATTGCGTGATTTCGAGCAATTTTTGTAACCGTTTTCAAATAAAGGTTATGTAACTTCACACCGACTTCTCATTTACCTTGAAGCCACTAATAAATTGAAATATTTGTCCTGCAGTACCGCCACCATGACGGCTGGGACGGCATGTTGTGTGCCTACGCTCTTGGCACGGCGCAGCGCTGAAAGAAATAAGCCTTTTTGGGAATTGGAAATATTCTTCTTTAATTACATGAAAGGCATCGAAAGGCAGGGAAGCATAGAGACTAAGACACAGTTGAACTAATTGATTCATGATTCATCATCATCATCATCATCATCATCATAACTGTTCAAACATCACGCTTTTCACTCGGCTAAGAACTTCAAGCTTGATCTTTCTATCTTCTCTTTGATATGCACGTTCTATGGAACATTTATGCTTAGGTGTGTATCCTGATTTTGTTAAAAATGAAACGATGTTTGGCATTGTTGGCTGGGGTATCGCACTGGGTGGGTTCAGCCACTTGTCGGAAAGGGTGTTCTTTCTCCCTGTACACTGGTCCTTTTCCTTGCTGATATTTGAGAGTTGCGTTATATGTGTATTTGTTGGGTGTAAGTGAGTGTAATGAATGTGTGGATGATGTAGTGTTATATGGGTGTGTAATGTATGATGATAACGATGAAGGTAGGAAAACGGAGAATCGCGGTGTAGCACACAGCCTGCTATAAATCTGCGTGTATACAGATATTCCGCAAAGCTACCGTACGGTGCGTGGCGGAAGGTACCCTGTACCACTACTAGTCACTTCCTTTCCTGTTCCACTCGCAAAGAGGGCGGTGGGAAAACGACTATATATACGCCTCCTCTCGAATAGCGCCATGGGTGGCACCGAGCTTAACACAGCAATACGATCATCATCAACAGTGTCAGATGTTCTCACTTCATGAAACCCTTCTGAGAGGTTTGGAATTTAATTTAGGGTATTGGCTTTACGCCATCATCCCTCCTCCGCTTGCCGCCTAAATACTGGCAGTAAAACTTTCATCCACCATCATCAAATTTCGAAAGAGCTTACCTCCGAATCGAAGACCACCACACAGACCATGAAAGTGGGCCTGATTTTGGTAACCTCTCATCGCTCATTTTTTCCATACGAGATCTACAACTTCGATCGTATTCTAAGATTTTGTCATTAAAGTTGTAAATTTAGAGTCTCTGTTGTATGTTACCATTTCTTTTTCTGTTCCTCTTTCTCATCTCCACAGCAGATCGAAGAAATCGAATTTCGAAGGCTTCGATTTTACTTTCGCCTTCCCTAGCTCGTTCCACGCTTCAGTCCCGTATGAACCTACCAGTCCTTAACGAATAAGGAGATACAAAAGAAGCGCCAAAAGTAGAATGGGGTGGCAAATGAACTGGAGCAGTCTGAAATATTGCTAAGCGAGCGGTTTGACTAACGGACGCATGTATGTTACATGGAAATGTGGTCTCAAGGTGTAATGTGCACGTGATAGCTGTGCACACGTGGTCTGTTAGCCGAGGTATCTTTTATTCAGCAGTGACATGTAAAAATAGAGTACAACACCTGATACGCCCGCTGTCACGGACACCTGAATATTTGTGACTCCATCTGGAGGCTTCGGTGCTTTCGAGTTGGCGCTGCTTCCGAAATAGCCGCACTGGACAGCGGTCAACCTGTTCCATATTCTGGACGGATTGAAACACCCTCAAGTAAACAACTGTATACCTGTTGTGAAGACTTAAAAAAATTGTACATCTAGGTACATATTCCGCAAGCTACCATACGATAAATGTCGAAGTCATTGCCTTTCCTGTTCCACTCGTAAATAAAGTGAAGAAAAAACGACTGGCTATATGCTTCTCTACGATACTTGATACCTCCTGTCTTATTTTTACGTTTATCACGCGATATCTACATTAGCGGTTTCACTTTCGTGCTGCGGTCTGTCACAAATTTCTGATCTCTAAACTTTCGCAATAGTGTTTGGCGAAAAAGTTTGCTCCCCTCCTGAGATTCCCATTTGAATTCACGGAGTATTTACGTAATCTTAGAGTGTTAATCCAATCTACTAGTAACAAATCTAGCGACACGCCCTCGAATAGTTTCGAAGTTTTCCTTTAACCCGACCTGGTGGGGATCCAAACACTCGAGCGATACTCAAAAACGAGCCGCACAAGTGTTCTGTAAGCTACCTCCATTATAGATGAGGTACACTTTCCTAGATTTCTCCCAATAAGCAGAAGTCAACCATTAGCCTTCCGTACAACCTACCTTACATGCACGTTCTACGGCAACTTTACGCGTAGACACTTATTAATCGACGTGACTGTCAACCCGCACACCACTGACACTGTGTTCGAAGATTACCCGGTTGTTTTCCTAATACCTGCATTAACTTTCATTTATCCAGGTTTAGAGCAAGTTGTTATCCACCAGTTATCGTAGCCGAGAGCGCTAATGCGCAGCTTCCTGGACTCGGGTAGGCGCGCCGACCCCGGATCGAAACCGCCCGGCGGATTGACGACGAGGGCCGCCATCCTGGATATGGTTTTAGGCGGTTTTCCACATCCCGCTAGGTGAATACCGGCTGGTCCCCAAGTTCCGCCTCAGTTACACGACTCACAGACATCTGAAAACGTTCGCACTATTTCATGACTTACATTAGACGCAGAAAGTTGGGGTACACTACCTCCATCCCGGGGGGTTCGTGGTGGTGTCAGGAAGGGCATCCTGCCACCCTCTGCAATGAACACTGCCAAATCTGTAATAACAATGCCGAGCAAGAGCAAGTTGTCATTCATCATGTCAAATAGAAGTTCGGCCTGAGTCATCCTGTATCTTACTATAGTCATCAAACGACGATACTTTCCTGCACATTATAGCACCGTCAGCAAACAGTATGCCGACTACTGACTGACGCATTCTACACGTCTTTTCATTTGACACACAATTACAGAATGTGATTACAGTCATAAACGATCTCGGCCATAAACTGACCGAACAGGGAATAATTTGCCTATTACATGATTGTATCTAAAATAAAAACAAGACTTCTTATTGTTTATGTGTGCCGTACGAGGAAGAATTCTGGCACAGATTACAACTGATTGTAGTGAACATTGTTCCTACAGACTCCGTAGCTTTCTGCAATAGGTCACACTTTTTTTGATTTGAATACCTTCTTCAGGAATGGTCAGATATAAAAGTATAATTAGCTCTAGAGAATAGCAACTGTGCATCACTGTGGGTAGACATGAACCTATGCCGGATGCTTACGCACGTGTCACCTATCAGAATCGTGCCTAGACGTATCAGCTGTCCCATATCACTCCAACTGCACACGACCCACATCATTACAGACCGTCCACCAGCTTGAACAGACCCCTGCTGACATGTAGGGTCCATGGATTCGTGAGGCGTTCTCCATACCCATACACGTCCATCCGCTCGATACAATTTGAAACGAGACTCTTCCGACAAAGTAACATGTTTCCAGTCATCAACAGTCGAAATTCGGTAAAAGCTTTGTGTGGTGTAGTCATCAAGGATACATGGGTGGACCTCCGAAAGCCCTTATCAATAACGTTTCGTTGAATGGTTCGCACGCTGACACTTGTTGAGGGCACTGCAATGAAATCAGCAGCAATTTGCGGGAGGGTTGCACTGCTGTCACGCTGAACGATTCTCTCCAGTCGTTGTTGGTCCCATTCTTGCAGGATCTTTTTCCAGCCGCAGCGATGTCGGAGATTTGCTGTTTTACCAGTTACCTGATATTCACGGTACGCTCGTGAATTGGTCGTTCGAGAAAATCCCTATTTCATCGCTACCTCGGAGATTCTGTATCCCATCGCTCATGCACCAACTAAAACACCACTTAAATTATCATAACCTCCCATTGTCGGCAGCAGTACAATTGTGCCAGACGCTTGTTTTCTTATACAGGCGCTGCCGACCGCAGCGCTGTAATCTTCCTGTTTACATTTCTCTGTATTTGAATACGCACCAGTTTCTTTGGCCCTGCAGTTTATATGCTGAGCTTCTTTCTTGCTACCTCTTACTTCTGCATGTACAGTTCCTCAGCCTTTTCAGTGTTTTCCTTCGTCCTTCATTTTCAGTCTGGTCATCAATTTTCATTTTACCACTTACTTGGTAAATGTGATTTTGCGGGATGCAGAAAGAGAAACCAAAATGTTCGTTAAACATGTCTGTCGGGCCATTACTCCATGCTCTACAATTCCTTCCCAGAGAAAACTCTAAATATTGATCATTTTAATATGAAGCACTATGCAGAAAATACTCTCGTATTCCATAACGCTTAAATTTCAACTTAAAATTTGGAATATACAAATATGGGACTCACTGTTCTTCCTCTATTTACTTTTATCATCTTGAATTACTGCAAATGTAAAACGCGAAATAAGTCTACCATATTCACCACTAGATAAACATGGCCAGTTATATTACCGAAGAAATAGAGCTTACTCCTTAGAAGTACATAAATATGATAGCAGGAGCCTGGACGGTCCGTTTTTTCCTGAGAGATCTCTGTGTCAGCTAGAAGAAGCACGGTTGTCATATGACAACTATCGGACGATCGGTCTTACTTTGCTCTTTTGTAAAAAGATTGACTAGATACACATAGAAAAAAGAAACATATAAAAGACTGTGGAGAAAGATTTTGTCATTGTATGGCGGGATAAGATGATAGAAATCCTACCCTTCTTTTCAGAAGGACGACTTAAGATACCTACTGATTGGAATGCGTGTGGAACGAGGATGTCTTTCAGCATATCAGATACATTTTTCACTTCTACTGGAAACTAATCGAAAATAAAATCTGTATCCATTTCTTTACAATATCGAACAAATTCTGTACTTGTTTCTGGATGAGCCTATATTCTCCACCCAAAATCTCATCTGGAAGTACACTATCTACAGGTATACACCCCTGTGTAATGCGAAATTGACCACTAGATGTCGCTACAAGCCGGCCCCACCACAGTGCAAGGGGGCGAGGGGTATTGTGTAGTCAGAAGAGAAGCGGTAACAGCAGAGTGAGGCTGTCAGGAGTGGACTAGTCATTGAATGTCACTTGAATAACAAATCCATCAGGGACTTTCAACACTCCTGAAGCTTCCAAACTCGACAGTTGGCGATGTGAGAGTGAAGTGGAAACGCGAAGAAACAACCACAGCTAAATCGAAACTAGGCAGCGCTCGTGTACTGTCGGACAGGGATCGTCTAGCATTGCGAAGGGTGGTTGTAAAAAATCGCTTGAAATCAGAGGACGAAATCACTCCTGAGTTCCAGAGCGCTACGAGCAGCCCAGCTAGCACGTGACTGGGCGTAGGGACTTAAAAAGAACAGGTTACAATTATCGAGCTGCTCCTTATAAGCCAAATATTTCTGTAGCCAGTGCTGGGCGATGCTTGAGGTGGTGTAGACAGCGACCCTACTGGGCAGTGGATGAATAGATTCGAATGATTTTGAGTGATGAATAACGCTGTACCCTGTGATGACACAATGGGAGGGTTTGGTTGTGGCGAGTGTCTGTAGAACGTTGCCTGCCATCATATGTAGTTCAAAAATGGTTCAAATGGCTCTAAGGATTATGGGACTTAACATTTGAGGTCTTGTCCCCTAGACCTAGAACTACTTAAACCTATCTAACCTAAGGACATCACACATATCCATGCCCGAGGCAGGATTCGAACCTGCGACCGTAGCAACACCGTCGTTCCCTTCTGAAGCGTTTAGAACCGCTCGGCGATAGCGGCCGGCCCATATGTAGTACAAACACTGAAGTACAGGGGAGGCGGTGTTATCGTATGGGGGTGTTACTCCTGGCTACGGTGCGGTCAAGCCCATTGACTAGCGGCAGCGTTTTGTCTAGTGATCAAAACGCCATGGGTTCGAATTGCCCTTAAAAACCGATAAATGCGGAAGGACGTGAAACCATTTTACATCATTGTGTACTGCGTACAATAGAGAAACGGCTCTGAGAGGATGATCGTTTGTATCCTCATGAAAATGCAATGTGTCACAAAGCAGCAGCGGCAAGGCAATGGTTTGTGGACAATAAGATTCCTGAAATGGACCAGCCTGCCCACATCTGCCCGTTGGATACTGTAGACCGGCAGTACACCCGTGGATATTTTGATTACATGTGGCAGTATTTAATGTCGTTTTATTTGCGAACTTGAAGATTAATAGGTTTTCTGAATTTTGTAAAGACTTCTTTATAGTATTTAGATCGCTTTTCTCCATCTCCTGATTATGTTGGAATTAACATTTGCGATGAACTAGAATGTAGAATTCGCTCAAGTGCCCAGCGTACAACTTCACTATCTTCTCTGGTTTCAGGGGTTTGCCATTCCTCCACAGACCTGCAGACACCTACTGAAAGCTTCCCCAGTACAGTTCAAGCCACCACAAATGCGAATGGTGGACACACCCCATGTTAACGTCTACTATTAGTTGGCCGGATACCTAGGAATTTAAAATAGTCGATCACTTCGTAACATGAAAGCTTTTATCATGGTTATGCTCCAGAAACTATAAGAATTGTGTTTTTCCGAGTTAAGGGACAATCATTCGTCATATTTATGCCGCGCATCCGGGACATCTGTACTTCAAGTTCCGAAATTTCGGCTGTTCACCATACAACCAGCTTCAGGGCGATTCGGCGACTGGATTCTGAGTGTCGAGGCAGGCCTCTAAATACTAAAATAAGTGGGTATACTTGAACACTCGTAATTCAGTTACTGATTCGCCTTGAAGATGTATTGCTGTGCCGGCTGCATGTCCAAAGATAATGGAATATTCTATTCGCCATGCAAACTTTCAAGAATCAGACACGAGAATCTTTTTGCTGTAATCGACGAGCTGGCCGGTGTGGCCGAGCGGTTCTAGGTGCTTCAGTCTGGAACCGCGTGACCGCTACTATCGCAGATTCGAATCCTGCCTCGGGCATGGATGTATGTGATATCCTTAGGTTAGTAAGGTTTAAGCAGTTCTAAGTTATAGGGGACTGGTGACTTCAGATGTTAAGTCCCATAGTGCGCAGAGCCATTTGAACCATTTTTGTAATCGACGATCTGACAACGTCCGTTAAACTATTTGCTACATCATTTAATTGCATTTTACTAATTTCAAGACATCTCTTAAGGGGTCTGGAAATATACAAACTTGGAATAATTGGACGCGTTTCCGACAAATAATTAACACGTGTAAAGTACCGATGTACCTAGAGCGTAGACCTATGCCAATCCCAGTTACCATCAACCCTGTAACATTCATATAGAATCCCCAGACTGACGACAGATTTGCAGTCAGGGTGTGTGGGATAACCATGAGTGTGCTCCTGCTGTCATACGAAATTGCACTCCAAACTATAACTCCGCGTGTAGGTCCGGTGTGTCTAGCACACAGACAGGGGTGGTTTCAGGCCCTCAACTGGCCTCTTTATAACCAATTCACGGCCATCAATGGCACCGAGGCAGAATCACCTTTCATCAGAAAACACAACAGACTCGACCCCGCCTTGTAGTGAACTATCGTTTGATACCACCGAAGTTGTCGAATGGCGGTCGTTTGGCGTCAATGGAATGTACGCTACAGGGTGTCTGGCTCGGAGCTGCCCTCGAAGTACCCGATTTGTAATAGTTCGTTGTGTCACTGTGATGCCAAACCGCTGCTGAAATTGCTCGTGCACATGCAGCACGATGCGTCAGAGAGATACATCGAACACGATAGTCTTCCTTCTCGGTAGTGCTACGTGGCCATCAGGACGCGGTCCTACTGCGAACGTATCTTTTCGTGACCACTACCGCCAGTAATCATGTACAGTGCCAAGTCTTTCTGCAGTATCGCAGAAGGAACATCCAGCTTGTCGTTCAAACTCAGTGAGGTGTTTATACTGGCGTCTTTGTCGCCTTAAAGGCATTCTTGACTAACATCAACTCACCAAGTCCAGTCTCTAAGGCAACTAACCCTTAAGACCGTTAAAATGTGTATTTAAAGCAAACCTGATTTGTATCATCATATGCGACTGGTTCGAAATTGAGTAGACATCATCCTTCAGAGGTAGAAACACACCTAACAATTTTCGTTTATGTTGAGATTTTTTCTCCGTGGGTTTCTTATGTTGTGCCCACTCTCGACAACAATCCTTATGCAGTCTGATTAGACAGGGTAGGTGTTGTGACTACTCTCGACAATAATCCTTATTCAGTCTGATTAGAGGGGTAGGTGTTTATTTCAGTCCGCTTGCACCAGGTTGACGGCCAGGCGCTGCGCAAGGACTGTGCCCGAGCCCAGAGGTGTCGAGCGGGTCAGCGTACCGCAGATTGGCAAACGGCTGGGCGCCGCCGGTGTTCGCGATCTATCCGCACGGAAAGCGCGTGGAACCTCCGCCGCCCGGCCTGCTCTGTCCCGGAGCGGCGTTGCGAAACCTCGGGGCCCACCATGGCGGCAGCCGCGGCCGCCATGTTGACCCGGTGGTGCTCGGCTCTCGACCGCAGCGCGCCAGCCCGAGCCGCGCTGCGCGGCGACCTTTGCCAATGAACGCCCGTGACCGGAACACGGGGTCGTTGACACCACCGCTTCGCCAGCACGTGGCAGCGTCAACAACAAGATGGCCGCCGCCGCCGCCACGTCCGTGTCTGCGCACGCTGGTGCCAAAAACTTTTCCCAGTGGCCCCAGCTGCTATCTGCCACTCGCCCGGCGCCATTGTTCTCTGTTGGACCGGCACGTAATGTCAGGGCGTCACATATCCTGCGTGAGCCGTCTTGCTGTTCCACTTGATTGTGTACAGCTTCGCAGGCTTATATGAGCCACCTGCCATCTGGGTTTTTGATTGCACAATGTGCAAACAAATGTTGTCATGTTAGTTGTGATCCACCTTATAACAAGTTTAGTTCTCATGTAATGTACCACTGAAGGTCTGTGGTTAAAGCCCTGGAGGACAGAGACTTCGAAAACATTTTAAAACTGAAATCCAGTGTTGCCAAGTCTTTCAGGAACACTCATGAGTCAGTATCGCACCACCACCCCAAACATAAAATGTGCTGCCTTCTTCAAATGAGCTGTGACCAATGCTGATGATTTCATTCTTGAGCAGAGTTTTGCGTTGTAACACTCTTTTAATGTAACAGTCTCCATGAGTTGAGAAACAGAAGTCCATGAATAAAATCGTGGCTGGCAGACATGCAGTAGTAGGCTGGAAGCGTGCCCACCCACCTTTTCCGTAAACAAGTTTAGGTGAATGCTAGAACATTTCCTCCAGTAAGTTATTAACTCATCGTTGCTTTTCGTTGTTCCTCTCAGGTAGTGTTAAAAGTTAGTTTTACACTAAAAATTTTTTATATTAGTTCTTATTTGGAGCCAATATAAGAAATCTGTAGGATGTTCTTCTCCACAAATTCACGATCATCGGTGCGGCACTTTTTTTATAAGTGAAATGAGGAGAAAATTTCAGTGAGGAAATGCGAATGAAGGAATCAGTGATTATGCAGTGTCTGATGTGAGATGTCCTTAACAGAAATGACTCTGCCTTTATTTATGTTTGGATATCAATTCCTCATGAAGACATAGCCATGGATTTTGGACTGAGGATTATTTGGCTTTTTAGTTCACTATACACAAAATTCTTATGAGCTCTTATTCGCTTTTCTGTTGTCGTCTAAGGCGCTACAGTCATGGACTGTGCTGCTGATCCCGGCGGAGGTTCGAGTACTCCCTCGGGCACGGGTGTGTGTGTTTGTCCTTACGATAGTCTAGGTTAGTAGTGTGTAAGCTTAGGGACTGATGACCTTAGCAGTTAAGTCCCATAAGATTCCACACACATTTGAACATTTGTTCATTGTCTCTTAGACATCACCCAGCCAGATCTTTTCCGACATATATTAGAAAAAAAAACTGAGCACAAAATTGTTGTTGAGCTCCCATGGTGCTTCGCCATAGGCCTTGCCGCAGTGGTAATACCGGTTCCCAATAGGTCACAGAAATTAAGAGCTGTCGGACTTGGCTAGCAAGTGGATGGGTGACCGGCCAGGACTGTTGAGCTCTATGGCGAGTGGGGTGCACGCAGCCCTTGTGACGCCAATTGAGGAGCAACCTAACTGAGAAATAGTGCCTCTGGCCACAAAAACTGACAACGGCCGCAAGAATGGTGTGCTGACCACACGTCTCTCCATATCCGCATCCAGTGACGCCTAGGGGCTGAGGATGAGACAATGGCCAGTCGGTAACGTTCGGCCTACATGGCCAATTCAGAAGGAGTCTAAAACATTGGTCCAAATGGCCCTGAGCACTATGGGACTTAACATCTGTGGTCATCAGTCCCCTAGAACTTAGAACTACTTAAACCTAACTAACCTAAGGACATCACACACATCCAAGCCCGAGGCAGGATTCGAACCTGCGACTATAGCGGTCACGCTGTTCCAAACTGAAGCTCCTAGAACCGCACGGCCACACCGGCCGGCTCAGAAGGAGTCTAATGGTATTTCACACAAAAGATTAGCTGTCAACTGGAGGATGTTACAGGGTAGTGGCTAGTAAGAACATGAATATTTGATAATTTGTGTGCAGTGCGACCTTCATTGATGCCCTCTATTTGTGTGATTTCTCTTTTCCAGAGAACGTAGATGTGTGGAGTGTGTTATAATGGTTGCTAATTTCTTGCCATAGTTTCTTATCCATAAACCATTTGACATTCATTAGTTCTTTGATGAAAATTACAATATATATATATGTCAGCATTTCGTGCTTTCTGCAAGAAATGAAGAGGTACATTCTGTTATGTGAAGAGCTACGAGATTTCAGGGTAAGGTTCGATTTTTCCGCGATTTTATAGGAGACTGCTCAGCTAGGACATGTCCAGACCATTCGTGGCCTCAGTTGTTGTATCACATGGATATGAAGTCACTTTTGCTTGTATAAGCTTCACTGGCGTCTAGTTTTTTGTGGTTTCGCCACTCGCTAGTGGTGCCCGCGGCGTGGGAAGGTCAGTTAATTGTCACGGATGAGGAAATTCACGTTAGTGCGCAACGAGCGGCGCGAACCGTCCGGTGGTCAGCGGCGGTGTCCGCCACGGGCGCGGTGTCAACGGCCGGTCGCGTTCGGCGAGGAGTTCGTTGGCTTCTTGACCTCGCCACGTGTCGGCGCGGCGCGGGGTCCTTGCACCAGGCGCTACACGTGGAGCCGAGCCTAGCCGGGCCTCCCCCTCTGCGGCCACTTGCGTAACGGGTGACCTTGGCGAGGGGCGCCGCCGGATGGCGCGCAACTCGGCCGGGTTTGTGCAGCGGCAGCGGTGGTGGCAGCACTGCCGGTGGAGGGGTTCAGCGACCCCCGGCCACGTGGAGGCTGGCCGCACGTGGCAGCCCGCAGCCCGCGCCGCCGCCCCCGGCTCCGCCGCTGCCGGGACACCCTTCCTTGCACAGCCGCTTCCTGCGTGCGCCTCGCTGTTAGGGGAGGCTCCCCTCGCGCGCCCACTACTGACCTCAGCACAGGGCGCGCCCCAACCTCTCCGGTTTCACCGCCGGCGCATGAGTAATTTAACTCACTTTACTTTGTTGCCGGATCATTCGCACGGCATTTATTTAACTTTGAAGTACAGCCTGTTATCTAGGTATCAAACGCAACTCATATTAAATGCATAGCGGTAATGCCCTTCACAAGCGCGAATCGTGATAATCATTGTTCACTTTGTCCTTATGAAACCTCCCTGATATTCAACACCTACATCTACATTTATACTCCGCAAGTCATCCAACGGTGTGTGGCGGAGGGCACTTTACGTGCCACTGTCACTACCTCCCTTTCCTGTTCCAGTCGCGTATGGTTCGCGGGAAGAACGACTGCCGGAAAGCTTCCGTGCGCGCTCGAATCTCTCTAATTTTACATTCGTGATCTCCTCGGGAGGTATAAGTAGGGGGAAGCAATATATTCGATACCTCATCCAGAAACGCACCCTCTCGAAACCTGGACAGCAAGCTACACCGCGATGCAGAGCGCCTCTCTTGCAGAGTCTGCCACTTGAGTTTGCTAAACATCTCCGTAACGCTATCACGCTTACCAAATAACACTGTGACGAAACGCGCCGCTCTTCTTTGGATCTTCTCTATCTCCTCCGTCAACCCGATCTGGTACGGATCCCACTATGATGAGGAATACTCAAGTACAGGTCGAACGAGTGTTTTGTAAGCCACCTCCTTTGTTGATGGACTACATTTTCTAAGGAATCTCCCAATGAATCTCAACCTGGCACCCGCCTTACCAACAATTAATTTTATATGATCGTTCCGCACGCATACTCCCAGATATTTTACAGAAGTAACTGCTACCAGTGTTTGTTTCGCTGTCATATAATCATACAATAAAGGATCCTTCTTTCTATGTATTCGCAATACATTACATTTGTCTATGTTAAGGGTCAGTTGCCACACCCTGCACCAAGTGTCTATGCGCTGCAGATCGTCCTGCATTTTGCTACAATTTTCTAATGCTGCAACTTCTCTGTATACTACAGCAAAAAAAAAAAAAAAAAAAAAAAAATGGTTCAAATGGCTCTGAGCACTACGGGACTTCACATCTGTGGTCATCAGTCCCCTAGAACTTAGAACTACTTAAGCCTAACTAACCTAAGGACATCACACACATCCATGAACGAAACAGGATTCGAACCTGCGACCGTAGCGCTCGCACTGTTCCGGACTGTAGCGCCTAGAACCGCTCGGCCACACCGGCCGGCATACTACAGCATCATCCGCGAAAAGCTGCATGGAACTTCCGACACTATCTACTAGTTCTTTTATATATATTGTGAAAAGCAATGGTCCCATAACACTCCCCTGTGGCACGCCCGAGGTTACGTCTGTAGACGTCTCTCCATTGAGAACAACATGCTGTGTTCTGTTTACTAAAAACTCTTCAATCCAGCCATAAGCTGCTCTGATATTTCGTAGGCTCTTACTTTGTTTATCAGGCGACAGTGCGGAATTGTATCGAACGCCTTCCGGAAGTCAAGGAAAAAAGCATCTACCTGTGAGCCTGTATCTAATATTTTCTGGGTCTCACGAACAAATAAAGCAATTTGGGTCTCACACGATCGCTGTTTCCGGAATCCATGTTGATTCCTACAGAGTAGATTCTGGGTTTCCAGAAACGACGTGATACGCGAGCAAAAAACATGTTCTAAAATTCTACAACAGATCGACGTCAGAGATATAGGTCTACAGTTCTGCGCATCTGCTCGATGACCGTTCTTGAAGACTGGGACTACCTGTGCTCTTTTCCAATGCTCTTTTCCAAATGCAATTAAACAAAATAAAACCAAGAGACACAGACACTTGCAGTTTGTGGCATTACGTGATACGTCTTAAAATGTTTTGTGTAGATTTTTTTCCAAACTGTTTCTGTTTTCTTGCAGGTGCCGCAGAAATGACTACACCTCAACAGAGATTCCAATCTTGGTGTGATATGTAGAAGCGAAATCACCCACTGCTGTCCAAATAATTTCCCGAATGAATTTCCAAGCGAAGGAAGCGAAGAAGGAAGGAAGGAAGCAAGGAAGGAAGAGAGGTTAGAATTTAACGTCCCATTGGCAGCCAAATTGCTAAAGATGGAGCACAAGACCGCAATTTAGAAATGATGGGGAAGGAAATCGACCGTGTCCTTTTCAAACTAACCATACCACGATTTGCCTGGAGCGATGTAGGAAAAACACGGATAACCTAAATCTGGATGGCCGGAGGAGGATTTGAACCGTCATACTTCAGAGTGCGAGTCCCATGTGCGAACTATGACGCCAAGTTGCAGCGTAATATCAAAGGGAGCCACCAGACGCAAAGGCAAAGTTTGGTACGACAAATTCCTTGCAACTGAGAGTGTAAACAGCCATGTTCTAACAGGAAACGCACACCTGATAAAACGGTAAAGAAGATTGGAGAGAACTTCCAAGCAAGACCATCAAAATGAAATTTTCACTTTGCAGTGGAGTGTACGCTGATATGAAACTTCTCGGCAGATTAAAACTGTATGCCGGATCAACACTCGAACTCGGGACCTATTACTTTCGCGGCCAAGTGCTCTACCACAAAGGCATAGGTCCTGGTCCGGCACTCGGTTTTAATCTGTCAGGAAGTTTCAAATCAGCGCACGCTCCGCTACAGAATAAAAATTTCATTCTGGAAACATCCCCTAGGCTGCGATTAAGGAGTATGTTTCAATATTCTTTCTTCCAGGAGTGCTAGCCCTGTAACTTTCGCAGAACAACTTCTGTGAAGTCTGGAAAGTAGGAGAAGAGGTACTGGCGGAAGTATAGCTGCGAGGACGAGTCGTGAGTCGTGCTTGGGTAGATCAGTCGGTAGAGCACTTTTCGGCGGAACACAAAGGCGCCGAATTCGAGTCTCGGTCCAGCAGAAACTTTTAATCTACCAGGAAGTTTCAAGACTATAAATATCAGTTCGCTGAGCATCATGAGAGTTCAACTTCCCTTGCTCAACCGTTCACAAGGCGCGGGACACTGGGACGCTAATAAAGTTCAAATAAAGCAGTCATTGAAGCGAAATGAGTTGCAGCACCGCCACTGAGGTACTGGAACAAAGTAGAGAAAATCCCATCTAGGAAGTGTCATTTTCTCTGACGAAGTAACTTTCCACAACATTCGCATTAGAGAGAGCGAAAAAGTGAATGTGTGGCGAGCGCTGACGATAGACAGCGTAGTCGGATTTTGTAAAACAAACACTAACGTGAGCAGTTTGGATGGTCATGCTAGAGCAATTTGCTTTCCGTCAGCTTCTTCCCCGTAAGCCAAATATGATCTGCCAGCAGGATCTTGCACCATTGCAATGGAGTGTACGTATTCGTGACTTCCTGGACCCAACACTTGACAGCAATGTATAGGACGTGGTCGGTGAAACAAGTAGTCACCACGATCTCCGGATATAACCTTTTTGGAATTCTTTCTATGGGGTTATGTAAAACACTTTATAATTTGTATGCCTCGCCTGTACGTTATTTTGCGATCTCTGCAAAAAAAAAAAAAAAAAATTGTGAATACAATAAGCTCCACCATCACAGGAA
Organism: Schistocerca americana; assembly: GCF_021461395.2. Taxonomy (NCBI): domain Eukaryota; kingdom Metazoa; phylum Arthropoda; class Insecta; order Orthoptera; family Acrididae; genus Schistocerca; species Schistocerca americana. Next base: position 314,131,062 of record NC_060123.1, read on the forward strand.
TACTGCATGTGGACTACTAACCATACGTATGTCACATTTACAAGGACAGAACACATGTCGTGGTAAGACAAATGGTTCAAATGGCTCTGAGCACTATGGGACTTAACTGCTGAGGTCATCAGTCCCCTAGAACTTAGAACTACTTAAACCTAACTAACCTAAGGACTTCACACACATCCATGCCCGAGGCAGGATTCGAACCTGCGACCGGAGCGGTCACGCGTTTCCAGACTGAAGCGCCTAGACCGCACGGCCACACCGGCCGGCGTGGTAAGACAGTTTAAGGATAAAAAGACATAATTGTACAGGCATATTCATACTTACAAACCGAGTTATGTGGCGCAGTGGTTAGTACAATGGACTCGCATTCGGCAGGACGACGGTTTAAAACAGAATCCGGTCATCCTCATTCAGGTTTTCCGTGGTTTCCCTAAATCGGTTCAGGCAAATGCCGGGATGGTTCCTTTGAAAGGGCACGGCCGACTTCCTTCCCCGTCTTTCCCTAATCCGATGGGACCAATGACCTTGCTGTTTGGTCCCTTGCCCCCAAATGAACCAACCAACGAACCATACAAGTATAGCTTCACAATGACGGTACAGGCAGTTGGCCTTTGCCTTTTGGTAGGAATGATGCCAACACTTGCCTAAAATAATTTAATGACGTAAGAAGAAACCTAAACCAGGCTGATCGGAAGGTGTTTAGAGTTTCCAACTCCTGGAATATAAGGCTAGTAAACAGCACAACATCACACACTTTATTCTTAGCGTAAAATACCATCTTGTTTACACATTACTGCAAAGAAGTTATTTCGTAATGTAAAAAGCTAGTGCTACACTGTTCATTCAGTTCTCAAAACGAATCACTGCACACGCTACACACACTATACACACATTATACACACATAATTTCATTATGTAAAAGGGTAGTGCTTCAGTGTTCATACATTTCTCAGCACCAATCGCTGCACACACAATACACACACTATTAGCTTGCATCAGGATCATTATGAAGATATTTGGTTTCCATTTTCTGTATCGAAACTTCCCATTTTCTTGGCTGAAAAATATGACACAGCATTCCATCAAAATGAACGAAATTCTAAGCTGAGAAATAGGACAACATGTTAGTATTGTTCATTACAGAACTAAGGTGCAAGATTTTCCAGAAAAAAAAATTACTGCTGAAGTGAACAGCTTCACATACTAGGTGTCGCTGCCGCACTTACAGTTCACAAAGTAATAACACAGTAACAGACAATCACAAATTTCTCTTTACATGCTTCTGTAATGTTTAAAAATATTAACCCAAACGGTTTTCTCAAGGACGACAAAGGGCTGTACTGTAATTTAAAATATAATGTAAATATAAAAAGAGAGGCTCATATAGCATACGTAGACAAACCCAGTTTACATGTACAGGGCGGAAACAAAATTTAAAAGAAAACAGTCATAAGAACAAGAAAGTAAAATAAAAAAAACTACACTAGGCAACAAAAGAAATGACTGAGAAGAGATATGTCTGTTTCTAGCGCTGCACTAACCAGGACCCGTCATCTCACGGTATCGGAGAGTACATAATAATCGGCAGAGGGAATCAAGAACATCCCTAGTTAGCTGTGAATATCTCAGTTGCAATTGTACATGACTAAAAAAAAGAACAAAAAAAACACCGACCGCGATGGTCTCGCGGTTCTAGGCGCTCAGTCTGGAACCGCGCAACTGCTACGGTCGCACGTTCGAATCCTGCCTCGGGCATGGCTGTGTGTTATGTCCTTAGGTTAGTTAGGTTTAAGTAGTTCTAAGTTCTAGGGACTGATGACCACAGATGTTAAGTCCCATAGTGCTCAGCAGAGCCATTTGAACCATTTAAAAATAAAAATAAACTTTACATTTAGTATGGAATATTTCTAATGGTTATACACTCTATCACTAGAAGCATTGTTAAATCTATATTGTTTTGCTTTTATCTTCAATAAATACTGGAATCTATATCCACTTGTACCTGTTTACTGTAGTCAGGTCTCCTTCTACATCCCCCGCTCCCTACTTTCAACCCCCCCCCCCCCCCCTCTGTACTCTTTGATGCCAAGAAGGTGTCTTATCAACAGACAGGGACCATATGTTACTCTGTACTCTCCACAGATACCCCTCTGATGTCGATGAGTCCATGGTACAGATACAGTATAACGTTGAGGCACGCAAGTCACACCATAATGACTATGTCCATGGTTCAATGTAGAAGTGGGGCAGGAGGAGGGGCATTATTTCTATTAAGGAGAAAATCATTTATATTTGTAACGCTGTAGCCCATCGTCAGGGTAGTCTGCACAGACTTTACCCTCGCGTCTTTATATTCATGAAATTCACCAACCACTTCTTTTGCCACCACAGACATTCTTCGTTATCCAGTAATTGCACTGCCGACACCGTCGTCACACGCAGCGGTCACAGCCGTACCATTACCATATGGAACTGTCACAATTGCACCACAGTCATCTGTCTAAGTATTAACAACAGCTTCATCTCACTCTGCTTCATTGCCTCATCTGACAGTCCACACTCCGTTTAAGACGTAACGTCGCACAAATTTAGACACCTACACCAAATCAAAGTACCTAGAAACCTCGTTGCAAATGGATCCGCATGAGAGAATGACAGCTGTTATTCTGCACCCGACGCATAAAAACACATACACACACGAACATGGGATCACCGAACACATGGACTCCTGTAACGCGTGAAATCTCTGATCTTTTTCTTGGTTCTAACGTTACATGGTTGAAAACTGTTAAACACAAAACTCTCTGTTCAATCTAAACGTTACATTACGTGTATAAAAGCCAATGTTTTCGCTAAATACTAGTTTATTAGAATTAATTTTATTAAAGCAGCAAACGACCCAGACATTGGCTTTCATAATCTAATCCGGTTCAAAGATATCTGTGTAGGTCCAAACGGCCCCATTTCGCAATCTAAAAATATCCCACATTATACCACGTAAAGATTCCAACGTAATAAAATCTTCCAATCTTGATATCCACTCCCTCCTAGCATGTAAACTCTTCTCTGTAACCTTTAGTCCCAGTGTGTCCAACCTCCTCGATGTCCAGCCTCCACGGTGCTGTAATCTAAGAAGTTGATTTTGACATAAAAAAGGTGAGGTCGAACGGGAACTAAATCTAAGCCCTGTTTTTAGATCTGCATTTTCTCAGAGTTCCCTTCAATTATAAAAGAATGGTGCCCTTCTTTCCCATCGAAGACGTTTTGTTGAACCCTCAAGATCTCAAACCCAGTCTTAACTGAAAAGCTAATCATGACCTGAAGAAATGCCTCAGCTTGCAATCCTCATCAGTGCGTAACCTATCTGTCTCATTTTACTCGTATAAAGTTGAGGGCTACGTTTTCTCCAACGCATCGGGAATTAACAGTTCCCTCCGTCCTCTTGATACACACCTCTACCCAGACAACTCTGTACTCTGCACCTACATCACCGAACGCATAACTTGTTAGAGTCGCACCAAGTCCAAAATCAACACACGCTGCAGGATTACAGCACTAATAATTCCATCACTATCGCAACCATTCATCACTACATCACAGTGATTCGTTTCAGCTGACGAAAGTTACACTTTTTGTTAGCATTCATACTGATTTTTATTTTAGATGTTGTTCTATTCAAAACTTATACAGTTGAGGAGCCGATGCTGAGCTGCTGGCATGTCTTTTCAGAGAACTGAAGATGATAACGAGTGAACGAAATTAATTAAGTGTCTGAAAGTTTTTTGTTGCGGGCGACTTAACAACTTCGACAAAAACGTCACTTGAAGTGTACGCTTCTACCATATTTTTTCTTATTTTACGAAAAGCGAAATGTGCTAATTCTGAAACTTGTTTAAAATAAGGTGGTAAGTAATCTATGAACCAAAAAACAAATGGGAACCTACAATCGCAATTGATTCCATATTTTTAGATTTCCAGAAGGCTTTCGATACCGTTCCTCACAAGCGTTATCTAACCAAACTGCGTGCCTACGGACTAACGCCTCAGTTGTGCGACTGGATTCGTGATTTCCTGTCAGAAAGAGCACAGTTCGTAGTAATAGACGGAAAGTCATCGAGTAAAACAGAAATAATATCCGGCGCTGCCCAAGGCAGTGTTATAGGCCCTCTATTGTTCCTGATCTATGTTAACGACAGAGGAGACAATCTGTGTAGCCGTCGTAGATTGTTTGCAGATGATGCTGTCATTTACCGCCTTGTAAAGTCATCAGATGATCAAAACGACTTGCAAAATGATTTAGACAAGATATCTGTATGGTGCGAAAAGTGGCAATTGACCCTGAATAAAGAAAAGTGTGAAGTTATTCACATGAATACTAAAAGAAATCAGTTAAATTTCGATTACCCGATGGGTCACACAAATCTGAAGGCTGTAAATTCAACAAAATACTTGGGTATTACAATTACAAATAACCTAAATTGGAACGATCACATAGATAATATTGTGGGTAGAGCAAACCAAAGACTGCGATTCATTGGTAGAACACTTAGAAGGTGCAACAGGTTTACTAAAGAGACTGCTTACACCACGCTTGTCCGCCCTATTCTAGAGTATTGCTGTGCCGTGTGGGATCCGCATCAGGTGGGACTGACGGATGGCATCGGAAAATTACAAAGAAGGGCAGCTCGTTTTGTATTATCGCGAAATAGGGGCGATAGTGTCACAGACATGATACGTGAATTGGAGTGGCAATCATTAAAACAAAGGCGTTTTTCGTTGCGACGGGATCTTCTAGTGAAATTTCGGATCACCAGTTTTCTCCTCCGATTGCGAAAACATTCTGTTGGCACCCACCTACATAGGGAGAAATGATCATCACGATAAAATAAGAGAAATCAGGGCTCGCACAGAAAAATGTAACTGCTCGTTTTTCCCGCGTACCATTCGAGAGTGGAACGGTAGATAGATAGCTTGAATGTGGTTCATCGAACCCTCTGCCAGGCACTCTATTGTGAATAGCAGAGTATCACGTAGATGTAGATGTAGATGTAGAACGGTCTTTGCAATTTACTTCCATCTTGAGGAGATGAGCCCACATCTCCAAGTTATTAGATGAACGTTCTACAACCATTTTCTGTACTAGTGGATAAACTAGTCACGCACATGGCAATTATTGCAGTAGCAGCACAATTTCTCTACCTAGATGTCATAACGATATAATGCCTTCAATACGCTATTGTACAACTGAAAATGAATTAGAACTGAGCAGTTCGTCAATTGGGAACAGCTACCCTTGAACAGCACAGGCAGTCGGAAGGGAGGGGGAAGGAGAACAGTAACGCCCCAGTACGACTGAGGAATGAAGTATCACAACTAATCATTCAATAAGTCAGTGTAGACAAATTTGGGATTTAAATGAAGACACTGACGTAGCACCACAAACGTAAGGTGCAACTTTACCTCTCCTTGAAGGTCAGATATAGGCAATTAAAAAATTATTCCAAAACCAGGATTCAAACATTTTACATGTGGATCGAGCTATATCGCACTAGCGTTTGTTGACGACCTTCCTTGCGAAAATAGTTTTGATAAATTCCAGCATCATGCGAGTTGGGCTCCACCTCTCGTATGTAGCCTTGTGCCCTTTCTCAAACCTCATTCTCGTGGGAAGGTACTGCGCTACGGCTAGTCGTTTGCATTGTCATTCGCAGTGATGTCCGGCCATTAAATACAAGCCGTGGACCGAAGAAGCTGCCGCCGGCGGTGACTTTGCATGTAGGACAGGCCGCCCGTATTGAGGGCAGAAGAATTGTAACTGCTGACGGCTGATCGACCCACTTGCCACTTGGCTGACATACCGCGGCCCGGCTCAGCAGCAGACTGCGTCTATGGTCACAGGGCAAAGGCGCAGCTATTCGGCAAATACATAGCGCCTTCCCCCATTCTCTGCAGGCTGTGTCCTTTCCCTCCAGCGTAGTGTAAAGGGGAAAAGTATGGTATTTGTCTCTACATATTCCTACTATTTTTCATCTCCTATCCATGGAGTGTGTGATACGGATATATACATCGGAGAATCTTTCTAATAGTCTTAACCATTAACTGCATCCGCGTAATCTTCTGCACAAACCGTTTGACATGGGTACATCTAGAAACGACTGACATCTACTTCGCGCTAGGGGATGGTCGGTTAATGTCTGACACTGTGTCGGACAAGAGCTGTTTCTACACTCCATTACAAGTGACAGCACCTGTGACGCCATTGAAGAGTGAACCATGGAAGATGAACACCACTGACGTGACTGTGAATGAAAATAGCTCTGAGTGAAAAATAACAGTGCATTTTGAAGTGGCAACATGTTATCTATTACTAGTCGTATAAATTTTTCGGTGTTACAACATAACTTTAGAATGTTGTGTTTGTAAGTAATATTACATTTTAACTGTATCTCTAGACACAACTGGTATCTGAATCCTAGGCTGTGACAATGTCTAGCTTAAGTACTAATAATAAGGGTGTTAAACTACACAGCGGTATGCTCGGGTACCATCGGACAAAGATATTTCGGATTCTACCGGCAAAACAAATAGCATAAACACGTAGATTTTTATTTTTTTACTTTAACATGGAAACACGTAAAATTCAGAACGTAAATTGAAGGAAATAACATGAAGGGAGCCGTATAAAAAATCAGCAAGCTAGAAATGGCAAACGAGGAGGCGAATGAAAAGTATTGCGTTCCAAGATGTACATTAGCCGACAGACAGTATTTACGGGAAAACAGATGGATGTGAAACTCCTGTTACGGAATAATAAGCTTTATTATTGAGAGAATAGTGAGGCAGACGAAAGAGTTCACGTTACAAAAGGTAGGTAGCCAGCTAATGCCTTTGAATAAAGATGAGTTCTTAAATCTAGTCTCCAAGTATGCAGAGTAACTGAAAATAAAACATCAGTTCAATAAGATAAATATGAAGGGTACATTCACTGCGATTTTGTGAAAAGACATGATGACTTTAGTCTGAGGACACCCTCAAAGCACTAGTTTTCAGCGAGCAGCAGGTTTCAGCTAGGAACAAGGTAAATTCTTTGACAATCTAGACGAACTGATGTACAAATTCATGTTTATAACCAAATAATATCCAATTAAAACCTATATGCAACAAAAATAACTTCTTTACACATTACAGTTTCATACCTGATAAACCCTCCGAAAATTTAACCGACCAAAATACTAAGTGTGGAAGAAATATAAAAAAATTAACGAATGGATATTCTTATGGCCTCGGGTTTTATAATTCTGTTAAGTGACCAACAATAGTATTGTTAATGTGAAGACACTCTTAGGAAAATATTGCAATGGCGACAAAGCTTACGTGACAGATACTAACTTGACCACCCGCCATAATAAAGAAGTACCACAATGACAATTATGTTTGGTGAAACCCTTCTCTGAAATGTAAGAATGGCATCATAAGCTGCGGTAAAAACGATTTTCATTAAAATACGCTGTGGTTTGTGAAGGTTTCAAGTGATTATATTTGAAGAGAAATGGCACCCTCGATTGTCGGACTGCGGGGAAGAGTGAAAGGACAATCCGCTCGGTAGAACTTTACACAGAAAGTAATTTAATCGTTGCTTACATTTTGTTTAAGAATCATGAAAGACGGCAGCGTATGCGGAAAAGACTTGGAGACACCGGAAGGGTTCTGGTAGCTTGTTCAATAATTTCTAAACTAGATTTTAAGCTGTAAAAAAATTTCGAGTAGGAGTCTAGGAATACTCTAGCTACAATTTATGGATTATGAAGTACGAATCGAAACTGAAGAATCTCTAGAAAGGTAGGAAATTGAGAATATGGTACCTGAATAAGTCGAAGCAGTCAGGAATTGCTGAACTTTCACACGAAATATTAGGCAGCGGCTGAATGAAACAAGTGAAAGAATTAAAATATAAGACGCATGGATATGTGCAAGATGAAATATTGCAGAACAGTTGCGGAAAAACTACTCAAAACAAGACTGGGTAACAATCCTGAAATAGCACACCAGGTATTAAAATATATCAAGCGGAGCATTCATTCGAGAGAATAACAAAAAGTTTCTGGCCTCACTTACCTTCATGAGACGGAATATTTACTATTTTTGCCCATAGAAATATAAACAAATACACACACTATTATAGCTTTCGGAACTATGGGTTACTTCCTTGGGAAGGAAAGAGAGACAGGGGGGCGAAGGTTGAAATGGATGGGCAGGTCGCTCAATCAAAAGGATGAGAGGGATCTACCTGTTGCGAGGACAAGTTGAGGGAAAGAGATTAAATTTCATCGAGGAAAGCAAAAAAAAAAAAAAAAAAAATGCAATAACTAAGGCATTGCAAAAGCGAATACAGACATCTAAAAAGTTAGATTGGCAGAACGTGTGCAATGACTAAACAAGAATGGTTAGAGTATAAATGTAAAGTCTGCATGACTACGGTAAGGACTGATTCCGCATTTGGAAGAATTAAAGAAAAATTGTGAGGAAAAAAGGGGATTAGCTGTGTGAATTTCAACAGCTATGACGGAAAACCAGTACTCAGTGAAGAAGAAAAGGCTGCAAGGCGGAAAGAATATATAGAACAAAAGCAATAGGCACGTAGGTGAAGACAAAGTTATGGTAAGGACAGAATAAGTAGATAAAAGTGAGAGGGAAGATGTGATACTGTGGAAATAATTCGACAGAGCACTGAAAGACCTGAGCCGAAACAAGGCACCTCCCTCAGCACTATTGGGTTCCTTGGAAGAACGTATCTTGACAAAAGTGCCAAATATGGTATGCAGGATACATGAGACAGGCGAAACAGCCTAAATCATCAAAAAGCTTGTGCAGTCCCGATTCCGAAGAAGTAAAAAGCTGACAGATGTGAATATTATGAATCCATCAGTATAACAAGCCATCGTTTTGAAATACTAACACTACTTGTTTACAGAAGTCGACCTTTGAGAAGATCAGACTGGCTTTTGGAGGAGTGTAAGAACAAGTGAGGCAACACTGACCCACTGAATTATATCAGATGATACAACAGGAAGGGAAAAAGCAGCGTTTATAGCTGTTATATATTTACAGAGAGTGTTTGACAATAGTGATTGGAAGACACTCTTTGAAATTCTAAAGAGTAGGGACAAAATGTAGAGAGTGAAAAAGCCAGACTGCAGTTATAGGAATCGCAGGACATGAAAAGGAAACAGTAGTTGAGAAGAAAGTGAGGCTGAATTTTAGTCTACCCCTGATATTACTCAGTCTGCACATTGAGCAAAGAGGAAACAAAACTAAGGAGAAAGTTGGAAAGTGAATTAAAGTTAACGGAGATGTAGGGCAACCAAAATACTTTTGAACCAAGAAAACACGCAACAGGAAATAAATATAGTGAAACAGATTGCATCCGTCAATGTTTGCACTGCTTCCATTGTTGACACAGTACTAGACAAAGTGAAGAAAGGCAAAAACCATACCATAAAAGAAACAGACAGAAAAATACGTATCTAGTCTCCCATACATTGGAAAGATATAAAGAAAGACTGCAAATAGTTTCAAAAACTATAAGGTAAAAATAGGGTTTTCCTACACCTGATAAACTACAACAAAAACTAATACATAAAATAAAGTGTAATCATGACCCATACTCATACTCTGGAATATACGAAGTAAAATGCCAGGAATGATTCATGAGCTACCAAGGACAAACAGGCTGAGATTACAACACCAGGTATACAGTGCTCTTTATAGCCTACACACACAACATGAGCAGTAACCATAATGCAAAACACCCACGTGGAAAAGTAGCACAAAGTGTCATAGTACTCCACTGAATAGATAAATAGCATAAAATGGATATGTTATAAGAACTGGAGATATATTCAAAAAAATGGCTCTGGGCACTATGGGACTTAACATCTGTGATCATCAGTCCCCCAGAACTTAGAATTACTTACACCTAACTAACCTAAGGACATCACTCACATCAATGCCCGAGGCAGGATTCGAACCTGCGACCGTAGCGGTCACGCGGTTCCAGACTGAAGCGCCTAGAACCGCACGGCCACACCGGCTGGCCGGAGATATATTCACACTACAGAAAATATGAAGACAAAATATTAAACGAGAAACTTGAGAATGAATCAGTGAATTTCTTCAAATTCTTCGACAGTATACTTAATTAAAAATAGTAACACATAGAAATAAGCACCATTGTACGTAGATATAAGAAATTTATGATCCAGATTGTTAAAATAAATACCGTATATTCAAAAGTATGTCATATTTTGTGGAAGACCTGTAGCATTACCTCTGTTGACTACACCTAAAAACACATCTGTAACTGTTAATTTACGTAAGTTTGTTATTCCCAGTTTATACTGTGTGCAGAAAATTGTGTGTGATGTTTAATATGTGTGAGGCTCTGCACAAATGGACCATGAGAAAATTTCACCACTAACTGTATATAAAGATCTATACTCAACTAAAAATTGCGTGCTTTTATATATTACAGTAAAGACAGAAAAACAATGCTGGACCTCAAATAACAAAAACCTTATGAAAAACTGGTAGATAAAAATGAGAATAGTTTCAGAAAACGTGTCGTGTAAAACACAAGTAAAAGAAAAATATGACAGAAAAGTTAACTGTATACAAACTCACTCAGGGAGAAGAAATAAAAATTTTGAAATTAGGCGATGATGTTGTAACTGTGTCAGAGGTGTTGAAGGACTTGGACGATCAGCTGGACGGAATGGTTAGTGTCTTGAAAAGAGGCTATAAGAGGAACATCAGCAAAGGCAAAACAATGGTATTTGAATGTAGTCGAATTAAATCACACGATGTCGAGGAAATTAGATTAGGAAATGAGACACTAAAAGTTGTTGATGTCTATTTGCGCATTACAGCCACTGATGACTGCCAGTCGAAGCAGAGGGTATTTAAACTGCAGCAAGGAATCAGCAAAATTAGTGTTTCTGTAAAAGATAACTTTTTTAAGTGTTTCGAAATTTCTTCCTAAAGTATTTGTGTTGAATGCAGCTTTATACGATAGTGAAAACTTGAAGGAGAAGAGAAAGAAAGCTTTTAAAATGTGAGACCACAGAGGAATAACTGACAGGCACTGAGTCGAATTGAGAAGACTAGAATTTTATGGCAGAACTTAACTAAAAGCAGTTAGTGGCTGATAGGACACCCTGAGACAATCCTCTAAGTGAAGAAAGTGTGGGACCAATCTGTAGAGGGAGGCCAAGGCTTAACTACAGTGAGGAGGCTCAAGTGGATGTATTTTGCAGCAGATATGCAGAAATAAAGAAGCTATCATGGGACAAAGTGGAGATCTGCTTTAAAATAACAGTATTCAGACCGAAGACTATAAAGACAACAACACTTCTAATATTTCCGTAAGGATTTTACACTCTGACTACACTTTGAGAATGCGAGGGTACAACGGTCACTTTAACAGATTGCCTACCATCTTTAGAATAGGAAATATGTGGAGAGAAGTAAAAAGTAAACACTATATGGTACCTAATGAAGATGATCAAAACAATTATGGCAGTTACAAAAGAGTGTAGTGGGTACAAGACATATTGTATGTGCTAGGGTGTTGGAAATAAATTAACCTCACCATCATTAAAATACAGGTAAGCCTTCTAGGCACCAACAGTACCTGAATGTTGCCTGAAAGAATCTTTTAGAGATCAACCAATCTCAGTTTTGATTTGGATTCTGTGTTTTCCCCTGCATATATGTCTTCAATTCGTGGACGAAGAACCAAAACGTAGGTACTTATAGTAACGGCACTCATGAACATTTAAAGGATACTGTGTTTGTGTGAGCTTGCCACTATCATCACTATTAACACTCGACTGCGATGCAAAGGTTGTGTGAGGACTCTTCATTAGTGCCACAAAATAGGACAGACATATCTCTTCATGGCTTTGAAGCCTCCTACATTTAGTTATAAAGTACTGGCACAATAAATCTACAAATTATGGATTTCTTTATTTGTTGGTCATCCAGTATTACTGTCCAAGTCACACTTCACACTGAACGGTCTCCACATATTCACCTCTGTGTACGGTTTTACTAATTTATAACCTGTGCCCTACTGTTCACTGACAGACTCTTGCTTAAACGAGGTGTTGTCGTTATTATCTAAATATCTGGTTTTATTTATGCTGCGAATCATTTGACTGGGATACAAAATTAGTTTCAGTTCAGCTTCTTCTGTCCCTTCTCTTGTAATTGTATAGTTTCTTCACAGAAACTTTCACGGACATCGAGTGATAATTTTTCATTAGTTTCACATGAACAGTTTGGTCAGAGGACGCATTATTTATTAACTGTAGATATACTATTTTACTGTGTGAGTGATAACTGCAGATCTCAAAGAACAGAACTGCACCATGACAGAGCACAGCTACGTTAGCTACACAATAGTCATCGTTTTCTCCTGCATGTTCTTTTCTGGCAGTGAAAGCACTCTTAGCAGTATGTGATATTATTTCACAGCTCTCACACTCTAACTTAGAAATAAGAGGATAGTTTGGAAATGAGCCTTCTTAAAGGTGACAGCAAACTCTTCAAACATAAATAAATAAATGATTGTGCAGCCTCACTTTCAACATAAGCGCATCTTGTAGTAGGCCTATAACTTCAAATTATGTAAAAATACTGTTAGATAATAAGGTACAAATAATACGCCAATCTGATAACTGTTACATTCGGTGAACCTTAATAACGACATAAATACTGACGATATTGTTTTCACCGATTTACTGCGAAATGTAGCAAGTGCGCAAACGGAGCTGATAACATTATACAATACTGTGAAATTCATAACGGTGCTTCATTTTTTGTGGCGTCGTTTGCAGACACATCGTTCACATTCATTTTTATCAGTGCACTAATACGACGCACTAATATTGCATTCACTATAACACGCTTCTTCGTCGTATACGGCATTTATTTTCTTGCAACATTGTGAAACATGATCCATCATTTTCTTCAACACTCGTCGTTCGACTGAACACGGAAATGCAAACACTATTAGTAAAGTAATCGAATAACTCAACTATATTAAAAAACAAACCAAAAACGTTGCTTATTTACGAGAGAAATACAGCAAACGCGGACTTCGCGCCACTGCCTTCTTGAGTCGCCTGACAAATTCCTCCTGAACACATGCCTGCGAGAATTCGTGAAAAAGTTAAAGGCGATCTCTAAATTAAATTACAGAAAGAGATTTTTGGAAATTGCGTTTTGAAAAGTCAAACTAATTAAGAGTACGTATTCTATCTCCACAAACTATTTTACAAACTGGGGTTACAGGTGGCAGAATTTACTCTGTTGGATAATTTAAGGATATTTGCAGTTCGTACTTGTAGAGCATTTGCAATTTATTACCAAGTGCTGTCTTTCTTGCAGATGCTTAGGACAAATGCAAGGAATAATATTGATTAAACGTCTTTCTCTGCTGAAAAAATATGAGAAATCGATTATAGATACTGCTCGCATTAGTATTCGCTTTTTTAAATCGGCAAATTTTTAAACATCGGTTTTAAAGTGCTGCATTCCTTGCAGATAGATGGAATCAGTTCGAGGAATTAAACTGAATAATAGCCTTCTCTACTGGGAAAAGAAAAAAGAAAAAAAGGAAACAATTGTAGGTAATGCTCACATTAGTATTTGTTTTGTGAAACTGGGAAATCTTTTAACTTCGATTTTAAAGTGCTTAAAGTAAAGGACGAAGAGACTCTCACCTTTTCAAACTACATTCATTGTTAACAATTGTTTCACTGTACAGTAGCATTACAAAGATACATCCTTCAAGAACAGACTATGTGCGCAAATTTGGAAAATTTGGTACTAGTGTGCCACTGCACACCAGAATTGTCTCTGTCCATTTGCTGAAATCATAGATTGTTTTTACGATGTATTTTATTAATTACAAGACTTGTAGATATATCTAAATCTATATTAAGCAAATCTCTATAATGTGTACGACGGATGGTGCTTTTATATTAAGCTGTGATCTCTTCTTGTTGGAGGAATATCTGCTCATATGTCTCTCTGGGAACTGTTGTTAGTCTACTATCATCTTCACTGAAACTATGTGAGCAATGTGCAGACTATAGAATTACCAAATGCTTAGCTGAAAACTGTAATTTTTTGCAAGAGCGTGGCCTGCTAGAGCAGCCTAATCGCATCCTACATACACTTTCACTATCCTATTACAGGTGAAACACCATTTTCTAAACTATTTTGCAGCTACACAGTACGCTAAAAAAGAGCCATGGCAAGCAACTTTTTTAAAAGAACGAAATAACCAGTGCAGTTGTTGTCCTTTTTCAAACCCTGTTCCACTTTTGAAACGAGACTCTAGTAAAATCACAATTTACAGTCAAATGAACATCGAACAATAAGCGAAGTAGAGTACTTCAAACGTTTAGAATCTTAGATAGACCAAGAGCGTTACTGGAATGTTTGCGCCCACGATCTTGTGCAGAAATTCAGTGCTACTACCTTCTCCTTCGAAATATTATTACATAGACACTAAAATCCTGGAGTTTACAACCCGCGTGTCCTGTGGTACTTTGTAGAGTACCTCAGTGCATCGAAGATGGTTATTATCAGGCCAGACAGTAGCTAACAGAACTGTTTCCAGTTTCAGTTCCCCAACTTCTTGTTGGCTGCCATTCAAGCATGTGGCAGCTGTAGCAGTAAACTCACTGACTCTTCATATATGTGGTTCAGTTAATGAACACTAGACAGGAAAAATATTTGCATCTGGAAAATATTCTTTTAGCCAGTGTGCAGGTAAGTGTGCACTGTTATACAAATTTTAATAGAAATGCTAAATGAGACATATAACTATCAAATCCATCAAATTTTAAATTCTGATTCTGAGTACCATTCTTACGGCACACTACTTTGTTTGTAGTGTAGTATTCATATGGGTGTTCTCTCATGAATTCACACATATCTAGTTTTTCGCGACCTTCTTTCAATCAGAATCCTGTGAACTAGATAATATGTAGCTATTCCTTTCATGCACAGGCGGTTTCCCTCAGGTTTTGCCGATGATGTATTAATTACTTCTTTTTATTTATGCGTCGATTACTGCCTATGCAAGTCATTGAAATTAAGTTGAAATGATACTACTGTTGAAAATTCCTGAAGTGTACTGGTTTTGATTTATCTTCAAATATTCCCAGTTGTCAGGTACTGTCAAGATGTGGATGGATATTTCGCAGACTATTCCCTCACACCTAACCAAATAATCTATATCAGAAAACCTGTTAGAGTGACATTGTGTTGTTGAACAGTCACAGATCTTGAAAGTAAATTTGAGGAATTTCATTGTGTGTACAAAAGTTTCACTTGTCATTTATTTATTATTTAACAAAGGAGTTCGTTTTATATTGCACAGCTTTTAGGAGATATAAAAATGATCATCTGAGCATCATCATGAAGCGATCATACTATAACGAAAGATTTGTCTGATACTAGTTTTGAAGGTGGTCCGATATTTTTATCTTGTAATTCTTTTATTTATTTAACCTGATTAGATAATGGTCTGTAGGTCCTCTCTTACATCGGACCAGGCTTTTACACGTATAGTACTTCTTGCATCATGATTACTTGTGAAATGCCAGTGAGTTTAAGACGATCAAGAGTAATGAAATGGTATTAACAGAATGAAATATAATTTGAAACAGGATTTTAATGAATCTAATGAAAATAAAAATAACAGCAGTGACGAATATCTAAAAGCAGAGATCAAAATCGGGCGCAGAATAGTAAATACAAAGCTAGTGCAGCTGAATAACACATAAGAAACTAGTGTATCTATTGCACATACACTGAAATTCGTCAGATATCTTACAACCGTCAATCATTGCTTACACGGAATGTAAATATGTTGAAACAAGTGTAATGTTTTATGTCTACTGGAGTTTGCTGTTCGAGTTGTGTGGCAGTCGATCCAGTTAAACACTCAGTAAGTCAGTGGCAATATTTTGTCATCCATCGAAACAGCACGGCGACCGCAAATGCTCTTCCTATTTGGGGAGCGACATCCGCCTCCGTGCGCCACTGAGGGTGCATTGTAATGCATCTGGGGGAAGATGACGGGGTCGGCGAATGAATGCGATCCGGGGAGCGCGGTAGTGTGGGAAAGGAAGGGAGCGTCCTCCGGGTGGCGCCTGGAATTACGTTCTTCGAGAGCGACAGAAAATAAAGCGGCTTTTGCCATTTGTCGCGTCGGCAGCAGAAGGACGAGGAAGCCACGCGGCGGAGGCCCGGCAGAGGGCGTTGACGCACTGCCGGCAGCGGAGAACGGGGGCGCCTGCCAGGGGTGGGGAAACAGGTGCTGACGTCACGGGCAGGACGTTTCGGGAGCTCCACGTGTCGGCAGCGGCCGCAGCAGTTCGCAGAAAGGGGGCCGGGGTCGACGACCTCCGCGCGATCCCACTGGGTCGAGGATAGGATCCAGATCGATAACACACCACCAGCAGCCGCACCAGCGGTGCAACAGCGGGCAGCGGCCGCCATCTTGTCGACGGCGAGGCCCGCTGCGACCACCGGCAAGGGCCGACACCTTGGCTTGCGAATCGCCTCGCAAGACTAGCAGCACTCCTGCTTGTGCCTTGAGTCCGTCCGTCGATGCTCTCGGCAATTAGAAGTCGTCAGTATCTGCTCCTTCCCAAAGAATCCAGTGATGAAATTGAATAGTTGCCACCACTATCTCTCTCTCTCTTTATTCGTTTAGCTGGTTCGGACTCTCCACGACACCATGAACGCCAATTGCTTCTGTTCTGCACTTTCTTCCGTAGGCTTTCCAGATTGTTACACATTACTTCTGTGATTCATGTATTCATTCATGCCCCGATGTCCTCTTCTTCTAGAGCCTTCCATCTTCCCCAGCATTAGTGTTTTTTCCAGTATAAGACACGCTTTAATGATGTGTTCAAAGTGGGTCAGCTTTTGTTTTAGTATCAGATATTCCAGGGAACACTTTGGTTTTATTTGCTCTAATATTGACTTATTCGTTTTCTTTGCAATCCGTGGAAGTCTAAGAGGTTTCCTCCAACGTCACAATTCAAAAGAGTCTATTCTTCGCCGTTCCGCCTTTCTAATGGTCCAGGTATCATGTCCATACATCACAGCTGGAAAGACCACAGCCCTTACAATACGGATCTTTGTAAGGATAATGGAATGTAGTCGAATTAAGTCAGGTGATGCTGAGGGAATTAGATTAGTAAATGAGACATTTAAAGTAGTAAAGGAGTTTTGCTATTTGGGGAGCAAAATAAATGATGATGGTTGAAGTAGAGAGGATATAAAATGTAGACTGGCAATGGCAAGGAAAGCATTTCAGAAGAAGAGAAATTTGTTAACATCGGGTATAGCTTTAAGTGTCAGGAAGTCGTTTCTGAAAGTATTTGTATGGAGTGTAGCCATGTATGGAAGCGAAACATGGACGATAAATAGTTTAGACAAGAAGAGAATAGCTTTCGAAATGTGGCGCTACAGAAGAATGCTGAAGATTAGATGGATAGATCACATAAGTAATGAGGAGGTGTTGAACAGAATTGGAGAGAAGAGGAGTTTGTGGCACAACTTGACCAGAAGAAGGGTTCGGTTGGTAGGACACGTTCTGAGGCATCAAGGGATCACCAATTTAGTACTAGAGGGCAGCGTGGAGGGTAAAAATCGTAGAGGGAGAACAAGAGATGAATGCACTAAGCAGATTCAGAAGTATGTAGGTTGCAGTAGGTACTGGGAGATGAAGAAGCTTGCACAGGATAGAGTAGCATGGAGAGCTGCATCAAACCAGTCTAAGGACTGAAGACCACAACAACAACAACGTTGCTCAAGTTATATCTCTACTCATTAAAACATTGTCAAGGTTTGGCATTGCCTTTTTACAAAGCACTAAGCGTCTCCTGATTTCGTGGCTGCAATCACCAGTAGCAAAAATCTGGGAACCGAAATAATTGAACATAGACACTAGCCCCATCGTTTCTCCTCCTATATGCCATGAAATGGTAAGTGTAGTTGCCATAATTTTCGTTTTCTTAACATTCAGCCTAAGACCAGCTTTTTCACTTTCTTTTTTCACCTTCAGCAAGAAAGTCTTCAACTCTTCTTCACTTTCTGAGAACGGCATGGTATTACCTGCTTATCTAAGTTGTTTATATTTATCCCAACCACTTTAATTCCGGTTACTTCTTCACCTAGCCTGGCATTCCTCATAACGTGCTCTGCATAAAGACTGAATAAGTAAGATGATAATATGCAGCCGTACCTCTTTCTGAATCTTGATGCATCTAGTTGTTCCATACAGAAGTAAGCACTTCAAATAGATATATTTTGCAGTAGTTATGCAACGATGAAGGGGCTCACATAGGATAGACTAACATGGAGAACTAAGTCAAATCAGTGTTTGGACTGATGAACACAACAATAACACTAGAAGTGTTACTGTAAGCATTTTACATTCTAAAAATACTTTGACATTACAGATGACCAGATGGTTGTTTCAAGAGATCACATAACATAATAAGAACATATTTGAATTACAAGAAAAGCAACAAAAGAACCTGACCTTCTTCAGAACAGAAAATCTATAAAGTAACTGGCAGATACAGAGTACTATTAAACCTTGAGCAAAAATGGGAAGATGGAACCACCAAAAGCTACTGTAATGTATATTTATTTACTGACAAATTGTTCTGGTCATGCTACCATCTTTTAGTCACAGTTTCACACTATACGAAGTTAAAGGAATGTGGTCCACGGTGTCATATACATAAATGTTTTAGTTGCAGCATCTGTACATCACATACATGTACAACTAAAGACAACTGTGTATTTGACATCAAAGAACCTTCCTTTAATAATGACAGAGTGCTAGTACTTGACTTGAAGACTGTTTCCTGGCAGGAACAGGCTGTTTGTGAATAAATAAACGTTACAATAGCTTTTGGTGCTTCTGTCATTCTGTTTTCCAAATGCATGAAAGCAGTGCAACACTATTAACTGAAAATATTTTAAACCTGGACAGTTGTTCACTTTAGTTGAATTAAAATATGTAGGCATCAATGCCATAAAAACCAAAGAAAAAGACAAGGATTAAATGCAAGATATTAACCAAAGAAAAAGATTGCATCAACTGTAGCAATTAAAAAAGAAACATTGTACCAGATACAGCACAGACTGAAGTGTTGGGATTGTGAAAAAATCTAAAAATGATGTTAAAAAGCCAACTAGTTTGGGAGCAAATGAGATTTAGAAAAACATTGGATAAAAAATGGTTGATATTTTTAGAATAAAGCAGGTAGTTGAAAAAAATAAATAGTAAAATGAAGGAACTTACATGATATGTAAAACCAGTTGTAAGTATTAACAGGGAACAGCTGCTGACAGTAAGAGAGCAGTATGGAAATCCACTATAAATAATACGTTCTAGAATGAAAAATCAGAATTCATTTTGAAATCAGTGTTTATGCAGTCTGTTACAACAAAATCAAAACGAAACAGGGTGACAGACAAAAATGTGGCATATTATTTTCATTTTTCACGAATTATGGAGACAGTAAAAGACATAAATAGAACACTTACTTCATTGTACAATACAAGTTTCAAATACATATTGTTAAATTGTTTTGATATCTTTCTGATGTCATAAAATCAAGATGAGCTGCAAAATGATTTCTGTATCCAGAGAAAACTTTTCAAAACAACCGATTTTAAAATATCTAGAAGGAAAACAAAAATTATGTGTTACATCTGAAAGAAACCCCAATAGAATAAGGCTTGTAAATAGTAAAACAGTAACCAGTTTAAGTGTTTGAGCTACAAAATTATGAACATCAAAGTGACACACATTGGAAGGGTCTAGGAATATATTTGGAACAATCAACAGTTATTTAAGAATGGGAATTCAAAATGGAAGCTCCATTATAGTTTTACCAGTCGTTATTCAAACAGTGTCAAATGTAAGAGAATTATGGTTCATAAAAATTAAATAGAAAACTACAGGAGAGGTAGATATAAGCTTCGAGAATAAGAATTCTTAGAACAAGGTGTGGATGTACAATTTGACTATCTAAAGAAAATATTATTTAAAAGATGAACATGTAAGGGGTACAAAATCATTCAAGCTCAGAGAAGAAAGTGGAATGGTCAACTATGGAAATTTTTTGCGACTGAACTACCACGAAAAGACTAAGAAAAAGATGGACATAGTAGCAAGTATGTGAAATACTTACGTATGTGCAATACTACTACACAACACTACCTTCTTCTCTAAAAGATTTTCTGCATCAGGAACCTGACTATAGAACGATTTTCTTCAAAATGTTTCAGACTTCAATAGACAGCTAGAGGCCCACCTCCTATCACAAAAACTATCTCTTCTTGCAAATCACTCAGTCAATCCTACCTCTGCCGCGACTTTTAATTGCCCTTGTCTACAGAGTTCACTATCTGAATTTCTCTTCTTTACTAGAACCTGCTGCCACATTCATTTCAATCCTCTCCTCTTTCATTATTCCTGCCTCTTCTTCTAATATCAAACAAAGCTTCAAAAGTGCTTAGCTAATCAATAGTATCCTTAATGCCTCTCTTAGTTTATTATTAATATTATTTATTTTATTATTGGAATTTATTGATTTTGTTAATAAATTATTATTGCATTTGTTACATAATAACTAATTAATATCTTTATTAATGGTTCCATTATTTTACCATCATTATTAGTATTACTATTATTATTATTGCCAGTTATTATTTTTATTAATAATTATTGTTATTGTGAGTCATATGTAGTACTTTTTGTATATTTGTACTGGTCAGATATAAGAGAGGGCCTTAAGGCCATAACCTGGTCAGGCTAAATAAGCAATAAATAAATAAGTTTAAGTTTAGATGATTACGGTAGTATACAAAAACTACAGTTCACAACGATGGTGAGAAGTTGCACATTCATGCAATTCAATGAACCACATGTACTTTCTTGGTTATCTCCCTGTCTCCTCCCCTCTTTCGTCGTTTGCCCCTATCCCCTTTCTCAACCCTCTCCTATGCAGGGTGAGTCACTAACTATTGACACCTAGAATAACTCCGAAGGTATGATAGTAACTAAAAAGTTTGTGGGACAAAAGTTGTATGGGACAACGGAGGCCATAATATGACTTTGTTTTGTTTCTAGGTGGGGTCGCTTCAGAGATACGAAGGTCGACTTTGTCTTTCTTTTTAAAATGGGATGCTATAGTTTGGTGCTAATTTTCTGAGAGCGGCTATCGAGACAAATCCAATGATGTGTAGACATTAGGTCTTTGAAGGTCAACGAAGGTCAAAAAGGTGGCATCAACGTCCATTTACAGAACTTGTTCGAAGTGATGACCATTGGCATCAATGCAGTGTTGCAATCTTCTTATCATGGATTGAGTGGTATTTCTTATCACTTCGGCAGCTATCGAACCACATACTCTCACAAATCTCTCTCGTATATCGTGCAAATAGTAAATATTTGCCGAATACGGCGTATCCATCTAACGTGCCATTGACATGTAAACACCATTCGACGGTTTCGCAGTACAACAGTAATAGGAACGGTAAGACTAGTATCGTCGAATCAAGCGAATGTGAATGATGTATTTCTTCGAAGAACAAGTCAATATGCCAACGAAATTCAGTGAGAGCTAGAGACTTATACGCTGGAATATATGCTCAACGTAGTCACCCTACACGTCGTACATTGAAATATGTGTATGATAAACTGTGAACAACTCGATCTTTAATGCATCGGAAATATACTCGGAAAAGGCAAGTTACTAACGAGGAAACGGAAATTTGTACTCTTGCCACTGTGGTTCGAGATCTTTGTGTTAGTTGGCGTCAGATCGCAACTGAATCTGGCATGAACCAGAGTAATGTTGTTCGTGTTGTCCATCGCCATAAATATCATCCTTACCATATCAGTCTCCAGCAGCAAGAATTAACTGGTACGGGTTGTATCCATCGTATTGAATTCTGCCGATGGAATGAGCTTCAGAATCAGCTACATTCACGAACCATGAAAATGTTAATTTGCATAACATGCATTATTGGGCAACTGAAACTCCATGTTGGCTGCGGCAATTTGCACAACAAAAACGTGGTCGATGAACGTTTGATGTGGGATTCTGGAGAACAGAATTCTAAGCCGCTATTTCATCGAAGGAAATCTTAATGGTGGGGAGTACACCACACTCCTGCAAGAAACATTAAGTCTGTCATTGTAAGAAATACCTTTAGGAACAAGGAACAGAATGTGGTATCAACGCGATGGGTATCTGACACATTTTTCGCTGATGGTTAGAAATGAGTTGCAGAGAGAATTCCAAAAATCGCTGGATTGAACGCGGAGGAGATGTGTCGTGGCCGGCTCATTTGCCAGACTTGATGCCTCTGGATTTTTTATTGTGGAGATTGGTAAAAGACGTTGCTTAGGAAGGATAGGACTGATGCTATGGGAGGTGGTGTGTTCATTGCAGTCAAAAGCTGTTTAAACGGAGTTGAGATCGATACTGGGTCGAACTGTGAAATGGTCTGGATAAAGCTGTCAATCAGACAAGGAGTGACCATTGTATTAGGATGTTTCTATGGACCACCAGCATCCGCAAGAAACGTCGCAGACCGTTTCAGGGAAAGTCTTGAGTACACAGGAAATAAATATCCAAATTATCCATTAGTAACAGGTGAAGACTTTAATCTGGCCCAGGTCATAGCAATATATAAAAATGGTAGAAATTCGGATGCACATAATTAGCGGCAAATTTCACCGACATCGATTTGTTGTAGTATCATGGAAGATATTTTGTGTTCTGACATAATGATCTTTCTAGACTCTGAGAAACTCATCTGCAGAAATCAGCACCGTTTTAGGAAACAGCGGTCATGCCTGACACAGCTGGCCCTCTACGTGCATGATATACAACAGGCTCTAGATACCGGCTCCCAGGTTAATGCCATATTCCTCGAGTTTCGAAAGGCGTTCGACTCAGTTCCGCACTGTCGCTTGCTCCAAAAAGTGCACGCTTAAGGTCTGTCCGATGACATATGCGGTTGGATAGAAAGTTTTCTAACAGACAGAGAGCAATATGTCGACCTGAACGGGGAGACTTCAACTGAAACAAACGTAACATCAGGTGTGTCCCAGGGCAGCGTAATAGTTCCGCTGCTGTTTACGATTTACATAAACGATCTGGTTGATGGTATTGACAGCGGCATTAGACTGTTTACCGATGATGCTGTAGTCTACAAGAAAGTAGTACCACACGAAAGTTGTGAACAAATAAATGAGGATTTGCAGAAAATAAATGCGTAGTGTAATGACTGGCAGTTATCTCTCAATATTAGTAAGTGTAACCTACTGCATATAACAAAGCGAAAATCCCCGTTAATGTAAGATTACATTACGGTTACTCAAGTAGGCATTGTTTAATCAGGACATAAATGCCTTTGTGTCATCGTGGATCTAACCAAGGTCCTCCATATGTTTATCGGGTTTGCAGACAGTGTCCCACGTCGTTAATCCAGCCTCTCAACTATTAAAATGTTGAGTTGTCGTGCTCCAATGGAAACAGAATTTCATGTTATTGCATGAAATATTCAGATATTACGATTAACAGTCGAGCAAATGAGTACAAAGTAAGAAGCACATAATACACTATTTGGTCAAAAGTATCTGGACACCTATTAGTGGTCATTACTACAGAGTGAGTCCACCCTGCACGTTTATCGTAGCTTGAGCTCTACTGGGAGCACTTTCAATGATGCATCTGAATATCTGTGGAGGAATGGCAGCCCATTCGTCCTCAACAACCGAAGCCGCAAAATATACTCATGTTGGACACCGGGATCTGGAGTGAAGTCATCTTGTTACAAAGTCTCAGATAATATATTAATAATGAAATTGAGAACGTGCTACACACGCGTCAGTGGTCATTCGTCCACTGCTTGTAGACCATACATGTAGTCAGAAAATAGAATACTGGAAATAACCTCGACGCATGTTCCAGTCTGCGTTGTCGAAACTGTTTATAAGGCAGTCACGGTTATAACTATGAGCGGTAGCTACTCTTTCTGGCTAGCCATATCTCACCCCTAAGCAGAGATGAAACAGAGTAGTATGCTAATGATATGCAGAACGGTGCAACTACAGTAAGAGTCGGGAGGACGGATATGCAGTGACTTCAGGGACAGAATTAACTTTTTGTGCTTTTTCTTTATCTCTTGGGCTTTCGTATCATGAGGTGTAGAGGCACGCACTGTGCCGTCTGGGGCAGGCGAGTGCGAGGCAGCGAGGGACTTCCACAGCGGTCATTCGCATTGGACGTAGGCGGCGGTGTCCTTTCATAAGCTGGGCAGCGAAGTCACGCCGGGGAGAAAGCAGGAGAAACAGACTATGTGCGAGAGAAAGGATAGGGGCCATGCCAGAGAACGTCCTGGCCTAGGACAATACGGCAGGACGCAGTTGTGGTGTTAAAAATGTGACCCCCTCCCCCCACTGTTTCTTGCAGTTCAGCCTGCGGACAGTACAGCGTGTCCGCAGGTGGATGACAAAAACTCGCCGGTGGTATGCGGAAATTCAAAGAAACGCTATTCTGGACGCACGGAAAGGTAGGCTCCGGGCACAGATAACATCTTCAGAAAGCGTACCAAGAAACACGACTGACTGTGACTTTATTGTGTGGCTGGCGGCTAACCAAGCTAACGCTGAGAGAGTAGAGCGTATTTTTTCCTTTTTATTTTCCCACAGTGGCGAAATCGTGTCGTGTTATATTCCGACAGAATGTAACTTTGAAGTGTTACTTGAAAATGGCCATAAGGCCGAAATTGCAATAGTAACAATAAATATTTTATACAGTCAACGGCGACTATGATGTCTTTTAAGAAACTTTTAATCATGTTTACGCGTCCGCTGATTCCTGAGTCGTTAATGATACTTGGACCATAAAAGTCAAATTGGTAGGTGCGCTCAGAAGTTCGTGCAGTTAATGAAGTTTGACAGCAACTGGAATGACCTACTATTGTGATAACTCCGGAAAACAAACTGTACATTAATTTCTGTCAAGTTTTGTACTATTACGAACAAATTTTAGAATCCTTCGTTTACTTGTTTACTATTTCGCTTTTCTTCTGTTCAAATGGCTCAAATGGCTCTGAGTACTATGGGACCTAACTTCTGAGGTCATCAGTCCCCTAGAACTTAGAACTACTTAAACCTAACTAACCTAAGGACATCACACACATCCATGCCCGAGGCAGGATTCGAACCTGCGACCGTAGCGGTCGCCCGGTTGCAGACTGTAGCGCCTAGAACCGCTCGGCCAACCCGGCCAGCTTTCTTCTGTCCATAGTTCGTTAGATTTTTATGTATTCATCCACAGATCTTTGCAGAATGATACCAGAGATGTCGTTTTAACTGACAAACGAAGATTAACCTGTTGTGCACGATATGTACATCTGCAAACAAGTCATCACTGGTCACTGCCCATACTGCATACATACATACACTACATTACGCAGCACTGCACTGAACCGCACACACACACACACACACACGCACACACACACACACACACACACACACACACACACACACACATACACAGACACACCAAGACGCAATATCCGGCGTTCTATTGAATTTTTCGTGTTGTCCCCTAGCCCAACCTGAAAATGCTGAGCCAGCACCTCACCACAAAGAGCGTGATGTTGAGCTCAAAAATGGAAATAGGCTAGAATTATTCATTACGGATACTGGGCACAGAATTTTAGTTTGATTCGTTAACTATGACAGTTTACTGTAAAATGTCCTTTGTTTAATATTAAATAACATTAACATTCTACCATTTCTACTCTGTGGTACGCAAATAATCCCTAATTTCGTAGAGTGAACTGTTCAAGAGATATGTGGCTGGTTCAAATGGCTCTGAGCACTATGGGACTTAACATCTGTGGTCATCAGTCCCCTAGAACTTAGAACTAATTAAACCTAACTAACCTAAGGACATCACACACATCCATGCCCGAGGCAGGATTCGAACCTGCGACCGTAGCAGTCGCGCGGCTCCGAACTGAGCGCCTAGAACCGCGAGACCACCGCGGCCGGCAAGAGATATGTTCTGGTTGACTTTTTAAGTACTTAGATTTTATTCGTCCCTTTAATCTCCTTGGGAATTTTATTTTACAACTGTACTCCCATACATAGTAGATCTGTTTTTCGTTTTTGTTTGTTTACTCTTGGTCTGGTTTCGTTCCATGCTCATAAATGGTGCTGTTTGTGAAATAATTATCGAAGTTCTTCATGTGCTTAAGATATTGGTAGGTGTACTTACACGGTGCAGTTAGACTCATCAGCTTTTGAAACAGATCTTTCTTTACAGGGAGCGCGGTTACAATTTTAATTGCTATTCTAATGTCCCTTTTCTGTAGTTTGAAGACTGTGACCATTTTTAGTGTATAGGGCGACAAAAAATGGTAGTGTAGCTTAAGATGAAGTGCATATAGGAATGATACGTAGCTACACTAATTGATCAAAAGTATCCAGACAACCCCCAAAAATACCTTTTTTATATTAGGTGCATTGTGCTGCCACCTACTGCAACGTAGTCCATATCAGCAACCTCAGTAGTCATTAGACATCGTGACAGAGTAGAATGGGGTGCTCCGCGGAACTCACAGATTTCGAACGTGGTCAGGTGATTGGGTGTCACGTGTGTCATACGTCTGTATGCGAGATTTCCACACTCCTAAACATCCCTAGGTCCACTGTTCCCGATGTGATAGTGAAGTGGAAACGTGAAGGAACACGTACAGCACAAAAGCGTACAGGCCGACCTCGTCTGTTGACTGACAGAGACCGTCAACAGTTGAAGAGGCTCGTAATGTGTAATAGGCAGAGATCTATTCATACCATCACATAGGGATTCCAGACTGCTTCAAGATCCACTGCAAGCACTGTGATAGTCAGGCGGGAGTTGTGAGAACTTGGATTTCATGGTCGGGCGGCTGCTCATAAGCCACACATCACGCCTGTAAATGCCAAACGACACCTCGCTTGGTGTAAGGAGCGCAAACATTGGACGGTTGAACAGTGGAAAAATGTTGTATGGAGTGACGAATCACGGTACACAATGTGGCGATCCGATGGCAGGGTGTGGGTATGGCGACTGCCCGGTGAACGTCGTCTGCCAGCTTGTGTAGTGCCAACAGTAAAATTCGGAAGCGGTGGTATTATGGTGTGGTCGTGTTTTTCAAGGAGAAGTCTTGCACCCCATGTTGTTTTACGTGGAACTCAAAAAAAAAAAAAAAAAAAGGTTCAAATGGCTCTGAGCATTATGCGACGTAACGTCTGTGGTCATGAGTCCCCTAGAACTTAGAACTACTTAAACCTAACTAACCTAAGGACATCACACACATCCATGCCCGAGGCAGGATTCGAACCTGCGACCATAGCAGTCGCGCGGTTCTGGACTGCGCGCCTAGAACCGCGAGACCACCACGGCCGGCTTACGTGGAACTATCACAGCACAACCCTACATTGATGTTTTAAGCACATTCTTGCTTCCCACTGTTGAAGAGCAATTCGGGGATGGTGATTGCTTGTTACTACACGATCGAATACCCGTTCGTAATACACGGCCTGTGGCGGACTGGTTGTATGACAATAACATGCCTGTAATGTACTGACCTGAATCCTATAGAACAGCTTTGGGATGTTTTGGAACACCGTGCCAGGCCTCACCGACCGACATGGATACCTCTCCTCAGTGCAGCACCCGTGAAGAAAAATGGGCTGCCATTCCGCAAGAAACCTTCCAGCACCTGATTGAAAATATGTCTGCGAGAATGGAAGATGTCATCAAGGCTAGGGGTGGGCAAACACCATATTGAATTCCAGCATTACAAATGTAGGGCGCCACGAACTTGTAAGTTATTTTCAGCCATGTGTCCGGATACTTTTGATCACACAATGTCTGTAACTATTCCTGTATGATTGCAGTTCAGTTAAAAATGTGTGTTTTAAACCTACTCTGCTTATCGTCAATCGAGAAAGTATCACAATGATACAAACACCTTGGGAGAGCAAAACGGTTTTGACGAGAATGTTGACTATATTTTCAGCACACTGTTATTGCACTTAAGTACTCCATGTAAAGCAACAGTACAGTGCTGACTGCGATTTGGTTGCATCCTCAGTATAAATTATATAACCGTATGCTTTGGTGACGGAAGGCAGTTTTTGGTGAGGCAATGAGAAAATATAGCATAGACAGTGAGATTTGTTGTATTTTGTCGCGCCTACAAATTACCGGAGGAACTACAATGTCAGAATGAGATTTTCACTCTGCAGCGGAGTGTGTGCTGATATAAAACTTCCTGGCAGATTAAAACTGTGTGCCAGGGCGCGACTCGAACTCGGGACATTTGCTTTTCGCGGGCAAGTGCTCTACCATCTGAGCTATCCAAGCACGACTCACGACCTGTCCTCACAGCTTCAATTCTGCAAGTACCTCTTCTCCTACCTTCCAACCTACCTACATTAGTCGTGCTTGAGCAGCTCAGTTGGTAGAGCACTTGCCCGCAAAAGGCAAAGGTCCCGAGTTCGAGTCGCGGTCCGGCACACAGTTTTAATCTTCCAGGAAGTTTCGAACTACAATATATTTGCCGTCCAGACTGGAGGCAACGCAGATCTGACATTCAAAAGGCTCAACTTATGCCGATGAAGGGCTGCGAAGGGCACTGAGGAGCAGCGTTTCTAACTATACTCTCGAACGAATGGGACGCGATGCCACCGCAATAGCGGCAGCTACTGGTTGGTTGATACCAGTGAGTACTGTGCACAGAATGTTACTTAGTATACAATGATGAGCCAAATCATTATGATCACTGCCCACCGCTACGTAGGATGCCGTTGGTGGCGTTGAGGATACTTGACGTATCAAAAGTATGTAAGTGGAGCAGACACGGACGGAGAATCACCCTAGAGAAGATTGAGCTGCAAATGAGGAAATTCGTTGAGATAAGCGATGCTGACAAAGGACAGATTATTATTTCGCAGAGCATATGAACGCCGGAGCTCGTCGAATGTTCAAGTGCTACGGTCGTGAGTATCTACAGGAAGAGGAAGACGGACAATGAAGCTATTGCTAGGCGCTAAATGGTTGGGCGTTCACGACTCTTTACTGAACTTCGGGTTTGGAGCCTTGTCTACTCTGTAAAGTAGGATAGATGATAATCTGTGGCGTCTCTGCCGAAAGAGCACAACGACGGTGACCGCACAAGTGTTTTGGAGCACACCGTTCATCGTACATTGTTGAACATGGAGCTCCGCAGCGGACCACGTCTACGTGGTCACATGTTGACCCAAGGAAATCGTCAGTAATAATTGCAGTGGGCACGGGACCGTCGAGATTCGAAAGTCGATCAATGGAAGCGCGTCAGCTCTTAGGGTGAATCACATTTTTGCTGTACTAGGTCGATGGTCGTCTCCACAAAAGCCGTTATCGACGTGAACGGTGGTTCAACACGTGCAGCGCGTCATGGACGCAGGCTGATGCGAGCAGTATTATGCTATGGGAGAAATTCTCCTGCGCTAGGATGGGGCCTTTGGTTATAATCGAAGACACACTGAGAACTGCGAACTGTCTGCATCCCTTCATGCTTGATGTCTTCCCCGACGGCGATCTCATCTTTCAAGAGTACAATTGTCCCCGTTTTAGAGCCTGAACTGTGCTGCAGTGGTTTGAGGAGTATTGTAGCAAATTCATGTTAATGTCTCAACGACCAAATCCGCCTGATGTAAATCCTATGGAACTCATCTGGGTCACTACCGGGCGCTATCAGCGCGTACACAAATCATCGGCTCGTTATTCAAGCGAATTACATTACCTGTACGTAGACATCTAAAGCCCTATACCTCCACAAACTTACCAACAGACTGTTGGATCCATGATTCACAGAATTAGTGATGTATTTTGTTCCAAAGTCAGGCAAAGACGCTATTAAGCAAGTGGGCATAATATTTTGACTCATTAATGTAAACATCTGCATCGCCCACCGCTCGTCTGTGTACACGCCAACACGCACAATGGACTGCAGATCAATGCTGAATTGTTCTTCGCAGGTGAGTTCTGGTTTAAGTTGCCTTGGACAGACAGTTGTATTTTAATTTAGTGAGAAGGCATCTCTCGATATCAAGAAGCTTCTTCGGACAGAATAAAGTGTGTAACCTTAGTGTGTGCACGAAGTTTGGACATGTGTAGTTCTGTGAATGAAGGAATACTTGTATAGCCGCTGGATACCATTCTCCTTGTAATGCTGTCCACAGCATGGAAACAGTACCGTCACCTGGACTGTTAGCATGTTTGAGTTGAACACAACAGATTCTACTGGTTGGGAAATCGTAATCTTTTTCGTTGAATTGTTTTCTGTTAAAGATATCCTGAAACCATAGCCTGTAGCGTTAGGACACAGGAGCTTCGGTGTCACAGTTCCACGTCGGAAGAAGTCATGGACGTCTGTGCGCCCATACAAAGAAAATATTTTGCTCTCCCCCCCCCCACCCCCCCTCGTTCCCTCCACTTCTGTCAGTTTCACGAGTGATTGACGAATGATAATGGATTGAATATTGTCATGGAACTGGCGAAGGAGAAGAATTCCTGAACATACACATCTGTAGCGTATGTCGCGTATGTCGTATGGAAGCGACACGGACAGGGCAAGAAAATTAGATGTAAGACTACGGCAGGCACTTGAAATATTGCGTTATAGATGGATGCCAAAGTGAAAATGACAGATAACATACTCAAAGAAGCTATACTAGAAAGAGTAGTTGAAGGATAATCTCAGTGTGATATTATCACCACATGAAAGGACAATGGAATAACTTGGATCTTGACACAGCATTAAAGAGAAGCCTCTTAGGAGCATTCGAAGATTTCAGTTTGCAGGTATGAACAGATGAAAGAAGATATGAAATAAGGGGAAAGACTGAAATTAAAAAAAAAATTGGATTCCTATTTGTCACCAAAACAAAAAGTTCTTTTTTATTTGTGTGGCCATAGTGTCCGTAATTGCTTTATAATTCATAAGGGTATAACCTCATGAACGAAAAGTTCTGTCGGTGGTAAAGCAAGATTTATCTGTCAACATAATGGTTCGTCACTGACTTGTAGGCTGTATACGAGTTGCTTCGTTGAGTGTAATCACTCTTTTTGTAAGGAAGAGCTGTGTGTTGTTGTTGCCTGTCAGAACTCCAGAGGGTAGGTTCAACCGCCTATTTCCAAAGGTTTTCTTCCTTCGTGCACACATTGGGACCTTTCCTTCGCGAAGAATGGCCTCAGCTGTATCTTTTTGAATATGAGTGACTGCGTATAGCGTTGCAATGTCATGTTTACGTTCTGGATAAAGATAACAGGTTTTTTTCGTTTCTTAAATCGCGAGTTCATCCTAGCAATGCTTTTCTTGTTTGGTCGAATCAAGCCGTTTGAGCTATCACTTCGAGTCCCCACTGATGCATTTCATATCTTTGGACGCCTGTTTGGGGCATCATCAGCCAATGGGAAACTTTCACGTGTATGTTGCCACAGGGCTGTATAGTTTCGAATAAGTTTTCACGAGTCTTGTCTCTGTTTCGGTTTGCGAGGCAGTTAAGTTGTTCCTTCTTGATTTTTCTGGCGTCGATGCGAGCTGGATAGGAATTTCTACGGTGATGAAGGTTGTGGGTGAGATCTTTTCAGTTACTAGCACTTGGTGACTGATAGACTATTTTAGGATATTTTAGTCGCGTATTCTGAATAGCTGCACAGATACCTTGCGATTATTCCGCATACAGAACTTGCAATCATATCATTCCGCGTGGTGAAACGAAGCTTCAAAGTCTGTTCACTTTTCGTGAAACAGAAGCTGATTATGGGAACGAGTAATACCTTTTTGGTGTGTCATGATGTAGATTATAGCTTGTCATTGTCCCCTACACCAACAAATGTTTTTCTGTCTTGCTTTTTAAGTCGTTTATTCGGAAGATTAATTTTTGTTACTCTTTTCGAGAACCCTATATCATATTAGCCCGAAAGTGAACATAGGTGTTCTCTGTGAATCAACTGCACTGTGTTGAGAGTTTTATATATATATATATTTTCTCCGAGTTATTTCGCTCAACCTAAGTCACTTCATTTATTATCTTACGTAACATAGTTACATTCTGCCATGTCGCCATCTTGTTCAAGCTCTTGTTACAAAACTTGTCACTTCTATGCTCAGATATGGTACGACCAGCTAATTGAGTTAATAATATTCTACCACCCCAAACCAATAACTACAAATACCCAATACTTTGCATGGCTTAAGGTTACAGGTGGAGAAAGATAAGTCGTCTGATGCTGTTCCGAAAGAGTGGCATGAATACAACGTACTGTGTTTTGGTATATAAGTGAGATGTCACGTAGAACATATGATAGTGAGTGACTCCACATTTACAGTAGCATTTGGATAGTTGTTCTTAAATCGCATCCTGATTTACGTTTTTTAATACACAAAAGAGCCAAAGAAACTGGCACACCTGCCTAGTATCGTGTAGGACCCCCACGAGCACGCAGAAATGCCGCGACACGACGTGGCAAGGACTGGACTAATGTCTGAAGGGAACTGACATCATGAAACCTGCAGGGCTGTCCATAAATACGTAAGAGTGCGAGGGGGTGGAGATCTCTTCTGAACAGCACGTTGCAAAGCATTCCAGACATGCTCAATAATGTTCATGTCTGGAGAGTTTGGTGGCCAGCGAAAGAGTGTAAACTCAGAAGAGTGTTCGAGGAACGACTCTGTAGTAATTATGGACGTGTGAGGTATCACATTGACCTGTCGGAATTGCTCAAGTCCGTCGGAATGCATAATGGCCATGAATGGATGTGCAGGTGATCAGACAGGATGCTTACGTACGAGTCACCTGTCAGAGTCGTATCTAGACGTATCATGGGTCCCATATCACTCCAACTGAACACGCCTTACACCACTACAGAGACTCCACCCAGCTTAAGCATTCCCCTGCAGACATGCAGGCTCCATGGAGTCATGAGGTTGTCTCCTTACCCGTAAACGTCCATCCGCTCGATAGAATATGAAACGAGACTCGTCCAACCAGGCAACATGTTTACAGTCATCAACAGTCCAATGTCGGTGTTGACGGATCCAGGCGAGGCGTAAAGCTTTGTGTCGTGCCTTCATCAAGGGTACACGAGCGGGCCTTCGGCTCCGAAAGTCCGTGTCGATAATGTTTCGTTGAATGGTTCACACGCTGACACTTGTTGATGGCCCAGCATTGTTACCTGCAGCAATTTGCGGAAGGGCTGCACTTCTGTCACGTTGAACGATTCTCTTCGGTCATCGTTGGTCCCGTTCTTGAGGAATCTTTTTACGGCCATAGTGATGTCGGAGATTTAATGTTTTACCGGATTCCTGATACTCACGGTGCACTCGTGAAATGGTTGTACGAGAAAATCTCCACTTCATCGTTACCTTGGGGATGATGTGTTCCAACGCTCGTGTGAAGATTATAACGCTACGTTCAAACTCACTTAAATCTTGGTGACCTGCCATTGTGGCAGCAGTAACCGATCTAAGAACGACGCCAGATACTTGTTGTCTTATATAGGCGTTGCCGACCGCATCGCCGTATTCGGCCTGTTTACATATCCTCGTATTTGAATACGCATGCCTGTACCCGTTTCTTTGGCGCTTCAGTGTATAATGTTTGAATACATATTCTTTTCAAGTCTAAATTTAGTGTTTACAGATACGAGGTATCATCCTCGTAGCATACCTTTGGTTATAAGCTAACAACATACACATTAATTTTTGGACAGGTTCTTCATCAATGATTACCTTCTGTTCGACGTATCAGTATGTAACTATGCAAAATTCATTTCCGTTGTGCCTATTCTGATTATGTCG
Organism: Schistocerca americana; assembly: GCF_021461395.2. Lineage (NCBI taxonomy): Eukaryota > Metazoa > Arthropoda > Insecta > Orthoptera > Acrididae > Schistocerca > Schistocerca americana. The sequence goes on from NC_060123.1 coordinate 314,165,097, forward strand.
TTAATATTTGCGTTGTGAACGCGTTTCCATAGCACAGCTTACAGGGAGAACATGGCAAGTGCCATAACCCTATTTCCCGGAAACTTCGCTCAGTGGAAGAGGAGTCAAAATTAGCGAACACGCGTCTCGGATTATCCGTGGATACTTGACAGTTTCTGAGAAACCGACGGTCAAAGTGTTCGAGGTGCGCTGTGTTCCTTCTAGCGGATAATTTCAACTGGAGCAGTGATTTAGTCGCTAATGTCGCGGCTTTAGAGTTTTGCACACCGTGTTCGAATCCGGATTATTGTTTCTATTTTAGTTTTGTAATTTATCTGTACAAGTCCATAGAAGATTACTACACGAATGTTTTCCAATATATGTTGAAATAACATCGTTCTTATTCGTTTACTAATTGTCTGTCTAGTGAAAGAATTTACAAAAATAAAGAAAAAGAAAAAAAGAATGAAAATTATTTGAAATTATTTTCGGTAAAATTCCTGTGGTTTATCTCAATTTATAATCAATTGTAAGCGCTGGTTTTCGGAAAAGCGAACCGTTATGCGTGATCTGCGACGAAATTATTGTCAATACTGGAAATCTTCAGCAATGTTAATGAAGCTTTTTTCCCAGGTGATATTCATAGGAAGAAATGTCACTGTTGTAAACCCGCCTTCACGCGATGCTCATGGTATTCGAAATTTCAGTGCTTCGATTGTCTCTAAAATCGGTGTCATTCAAGGGAATAGACCAAAATTTCCTGAAGAATAAACATAAAAAGAAAATGTAAGAATTAATGTAAGAATTGATATGAGAATTTACTATAAGAGTATGAGAATTTAAAAGAATTATAACCCCTTAAAATAACATATACTCTTATATAATAAACACATAAAAATGCATCATTCCGTTTCCCAGAACTCCTGAAGACAGACGTTGATTGTGGATATTGCATCACAGACACAGTCCTTTTGACTTTTCAGAGATGTCACTAAACCTGTCCCAAGATGTAAACAACCATGAATGAGCAGCGCCTATTAGACGCAGGGGGTCCGACAGCTGATCATTTTCCAGTCATTACACGAGGAAGGAGGTACACGGCTCGTGTTGTCTGTAGTTCAACCACGCCTGGACGGTCAGTACCGCAGTTCGATCGCATCCTCATTGTTACTTTGTGCCAGGAAGGCTCTCAATAAGGGAAGTGTGCAGGCGTCTCGGAGTGAACCAAAGCGATGTTCTTCGGACATGGAGACACAGAGAGACAGGAACTGTTGATGACAAGCCTCGCTCAGGCCGCCCAAGGTCTACTACTGCAGTGGATACCCGCTACCTACGGAGTATGGCTCGGAGGAACCCTGACAGCAATGCCACCATGTTGAACAATGCTTTTAGTGCACCCATAGGACTTCGTGTTACGACTAAAACTGCGCAATAGGCTATATGCCTCCCGACGTCCATGGCGAGGTCCATCTTTGCAACCACGACATCATGCAGGGCGGTACAGATGGGCCCAGCAGTATGCCGAATGGACCTCTCAGGATTGGCATCACGTTCTCTTCACCGATGAGTGTCTCATATGTCTTCAACCAGACAACCGTCAGAGACGTGTTTGTAGGCAACCCGGTCGCGCTGAGCGCCTTAGACACACTGCCCAGCGAGTGCAGCAAGGTGGTTCCCTGCTGTTTTGGGGTGGCATTATGTGGGGCTGAAGTACACCGCTGGTGGTCATAGAAGGAGCCGTAAAGGCTGTACGATACGTGAATGCCATCCTCCGACCGATAGTGCAACCATATCGCAGGTATATTGGCGAGGCATTCGTCTTCATGGACGACAATACGCATCCACATCGTGCACATCCTGTGAATGACTTCGTTCAGGATAACGGCATCACTCGACTAGAGTGGCCAGCAAGTTATCCAGACATGATCCCTACGGAACATGCCTGGGATAGATTGAAAATGGCTGTTTATGGACGACGTGACCCACCAACCACTCTGAGGGACCTACACCGAATCGCCGTTGAGGAGTGGGACAATCTGGACCAACAGTGCCTCGATGAACTTGTGGATAGTATGCCACGACGAATAGAGGCATACAACAGTGAACGAGGACGTGTGCACAGCAATTTGGAATACCACATCTGAAGGTCTCGCTGTATGGAGGTACAACATGCAAAGTCTGGTTTTCATGAGGAATAAAAAGTGTGGAAATGATGTTTATGTTGATCTCTATTCCAATTTTCTGTACAGGTGCCGGAACTCTCAGTACTGAGGTGATGCCTGCGGTTCTAGGCGCTGCAGTCGGGAACCGCGAGACTGCTACGGTCGCAGGTTCGAATCCTGCCTGGGGCATGGATGTGTGTGATGTCCTTAGGTTAGTTAGGTTTAAGTAGTTCTAAGTTCTAGGGGACTGATGACCTAAGATGTTAAGTCCCATAGTGCTCAGAGCCATTTGAACCATTTGAACCGAGGTGATGCAAAACTTTTTGATGTGTGTATAAATGTATGACATTATGAAACCCGGTATTAATTTTTGAGTTAATATAACGCCCTTGTATCTCCTACTCTGTTTCTGTAGTAACCTTCTACGAACATGGATCGATAAACGAAATAAAATAAAACAAAAAATTTTAAAAATCGGGTTTCGGAAATCGGGCGCAAACTTGTGAAGCCGCATTGCGCGCCACCGGTTCGTTTCAAGTACTCGCCTGAAAAGACATATAATGTGCGCCGAAAACTCTGACTGTCATTTTATCAGAAACGGTAGAACACCTACGGTTGAACGGAGGCACGTGTTCGCTTATTCTGACGTCTTTTATAACGAGCGAACGTACCAGGAATAGGGTGATGGCCGTGTTCTCTTCTTTAGCTTAAAACGTAATTGCTAATGGAAGTAGTTAATTTTTATTGCACAATACACCGCTTACAACGCGTAGCATGAAACCGTACTGGCACATAGTTCGGTGCAGTCGAATAGGACCAAGGGGGCAGCCGAATTTAACACACTTATTCGACGGACTTATCACGTGCTCCTTATCGCTACACCCCTTGCCAGGCAACTACTATGAAAATTTCTGCTACTAACAGGGTTGGAACTAGCTACTTTAGAGTCGGACATTTCCGCTCAAGAGCGCGTTAGCGACGTACACTACATTTTAGAGGAATCACCTCCTTCGGCCGAAATCATCGGTTTATTTTTGCATTCATCAAGGAGTTTTTACATGTCCTCTGCCGGTGTTGCCAAAAATGATGTCGTCTGTAAATGTACTTCTTCAGGGAAAATAAATATCTTTCTGTGAGGAAAATAACCTAGTTGAAAAGTAAAATAATTATTTCAAATCGAAAATGAAATCGATTCTTAAGAAAAAGAAAAAAACATATCTGTTAATATAACAACAAAGGTGAACTTTTGTGCCTAACTGAATAGTCCTTAACGGTAATGTTAATAACAACAACGTCAAGTGATATTTCCACTCATGGATTCCTATGTATAATAATTACTAATGTTATGTCATTTAAAATATTCGCGGAAGCATTGCAACTACATTGAACGAACAGTAAAAAAACTGTTTCTTTTAATTGTACTTATAAAATAGCGAAGCTTTCAGAGAATTAACATCTGTAAACACCTTACGTGATGATAATCTTTCTTCTACAAAATTTTAGTTATTCTCTCTATGAAAAAAGCGACGTTACATTGTTTCTGATCGTTTTCTGGCAGAAGCATGTTACTTATGAAAGTGTTTTCACTGTAACATTTTGTCAATAATAATTGGACCATCGTATTTCAAACTTGAATTTTTAGTCAGTAAAATTATTCTGGATTTGAGCCGCATTGTCATCAGCAGTTAGCAGTACAGCCTGGGGAAGGCGCCTTGCAACAGTCCCCGAAACGTTGGAATTTTACAGAAGACAATGCGGCCTCAAACCCAGAAGATTTTTTTATTGACTGTGACAACGGCCGCGGAAGCCTACGTTTACATTTACATTGACTGTATTTTGTGAAATGATCAGCCTCTCAGTTTTCCTGTTTTAATTATATAATGCAAGTAATTTCCGGCCTTTTAAATTAAATTGGAAGCGACTTGTTTGGTGATGAAACGATCGAGCGCCACAAGCGCTCTATCGTTAGTTATCTCACTATCAAAAAGTCGAACCTGCAAGTTAACTATTTTGGCCTGAATTTAAGCTAGTGAAGCCAAAGAACTTGATTTTATTTAAAGTGAGAAATAATCGGTGTTTCCAACAATTTCAGTTGAAAATGACAATAGTTGCACTCCCCCTTTTTTACCGCCTTTGAAGTGGGTCCTTTTGATTGTAGCTCTATGATACACATGAACAGGAAACAATAAAATAATACTAAAGGACTCACTTCATTCTGAAGTACTAAGGAAGGGTACTCGTCAAAAATAAAAATAAAACTTTTTTTGATAATCTGAAGACTTTTCTTCCAGACTAAAAAATCGGTTTCAAAGTGCAGCGGTTTTCATTGCCAAACTACGCTTGAAGTGATGTAAAGGGCGACGTCACTGAACAGTGGGTGACTGGAAACAAGTGATTTAGATTGATGATTTTGACACAATCTGTGTCAATCCGGTGGAAGATTTTGGCTTTTGTGAATACCCATGAATGTCATCTGTCATGTATGCTGCCAACTGTGAAGTACAGGGAGGCGGTGTTACGGTATTGGAATGTCTTTCGCGCTTAGATTAGATTAGATTAGATTAGATTAATACTAGTTCCATGGATCACGAATACGATATTTCGTAATGATGAGGAACGAGTCGAATTTTCCAATACATGACATAATTTGGTTAATTTAACAACATAATTAAGTTAATATAACAACTTTATTTTTTGTGTTTTTTTCTTTATTTTTTTTATATTTTTGTTTTTTTTCTTTTTTTTCTTAATTTATATCTAAAAATTCCTCTATGGAGTAGAAGGAGTTGTCATTCAGAAATTCTTTTAATTTCTTCTTAAATACTTGTTGGTTATCTGTCAGACTTTTGATACTATTTGGTAAGTGACCAAAGACTTTAGTGCCAGTATAATTCACCCCTTTCTGTGCCAAAGTTAGATTTAATCTTGAATAGTGAAGATCATCCTTTATCCTAGTATTGTAGTTATGCACACTGCTATTACTTTTGAATTGGGTTTGGTTGTTGATAACAAATTTCATAAGAGAGTATATATACTGAGAAGCTACTGTGAATATCCCTAGATCCTTAAATAAATGTCTGCAGGATGATCTTGGGTGGACTCCAGCTATTATTCTGATTACACGCTTTTGTGCAATAAATACTTTATTCCTCAGTGATGAATTACCCCAAAATATGATGCCATATGAAAGCAATGAGTGAAAATAGGCGTAGTAAGCTAATTTACTAAGATGTTTATCACCAAAATTTGCAATGACCCTTATTGCGTAAGTAGCTGAACTCAAACGTTTCAGCAGATCATCAATGTGTTTCTTCCAATTTAATCTCTCATCAATGGACATACCTAAAAATTTGGAATATTCTACCTTAGCTATATGCTTCTGATTAAGGTCTATATTTATTAATGGCGTCATACCATTCACTGTACAGAACTGTATGTACTGTGTCTTATCAAAATTCAGTGAGAGTCTGTTTACAAGGAACCACTTAGTAATTTTCTGAAAGACAGTATTGACAATTTCATCAGTTAATTCTTGTTTCTCAGGTGTGATTACTATACTTGTATCATCAGCAAAGAGAACTAACTTTGCCTCTTCATGAATATAGAATGGCAAGTCATTAATATATAATAAGAACAACAAAGGACCCAAGACTGACCCTTGTGGAACCTCATTCTTGATAGTTCCCCAGTTTGAGAAATGTGCTGATCTTTGCATGTTACGAGAACTACTTATTTCAACTTTCTGCACTCTTCCAGTTAGGTACGAATTAAACCATTTGTGCACTGTCCCACTCATGCCACAATACTTGAGCTTGTCTAGCAGAATTTCATGATTTACACAATCAAAAGCCTTTGAGAGATCACAAAAAATCCCAATGGGTGGTGTTCGGTTATTCAGATCATTCAAAATTTGACTGGTGAAAGCATATATGGCATTTTCTGTTGAAAAACCTTTCTGGAAACCAAACTGACATTTTGTTAGTACTTCATTTTTACAGATATGTGAAGCTACTCTTGAATACATTACTTTCTCAAAAATTTTGGATAAAGCTGTTAGAAGGGAGATTGGACGGTGTGGCCCCCTCATAGCGTGTAAGAAAACGCTCAAAGCTTTACAGCATTATGCCAGAGTACAATAGAGGAACAGTTCGGAGACGATGGTTGTATGAGCATAACAACACACCCTGTCATAAAGCACCATCTGTGAGCCAATGATTTGTGAACAACAGGATTCCTGAAGTGTGTTGGTCAGCCCAGAGTCTGAACCGGGACTCCATGGAACACCTGTGGGATGAATGAGAACGTCTACTTCACTTCCGGCGCCAGCGTCCAACATCACTACCTTCCCCGATTGGGGGGGAATGGGCAGCCATTCCTCCACAGACATTCGGAAACCTCGCTGAAAGTGTCACCGGAGGAATTCAAGCCGTCTTAAAGCCGAAAGTCCACTAATAGGCGTCCAGGTACTTTCCATCAAATAACGTGCTCTTGTAGGAAACCTGTGTCCTGTATGGTGCAATCAAAATACGATGAGCTGGAACCATTTCTCTATCATGAACGCCAATAACCTTTGCATCGTTGATCGGTTCCCGAGTCGACCTGATGAACGTGGTGGTTCTCAGAGTACAATATCCAACCTTCGTGCCATCTGTGGTGCTGCTCAGGACTCCTGTCGGATGCCACTTCGTATCAGGACTTGTGAGATAATTACGAATACAAAATTGAGTTTGAGTTAATAAGTATGATTTCGGCCTTCTGCGCGTAACACCACGTGGCCTAATTACCTAGCTGGCCGACAAATCTCAGTCACAGAGCTCCGACAAAGAATGCGAAGGCCACGTCCAGGGATCACGTCCAGAAGAGGTCGAGCCAGTCTCGGAACGAGCGAAGGGCGTCGGGTGGGCAAGCACCAGTGGACGGCCTCCGGAACCGTGGGGTTCTGCCTCCCTGCTCCTCAATAAAAAGAAGCATCTCCGGCGGAAGGGGAAGGCCAGCACCAAGGTCACCAGAGAGGGAAAGCCCGGCCGTGGCCGCGTGTGTGGTCACGTCGTTCCCAGACGCTATCGCTGCCGCCGCGCCGAGGTAACACCACCCCCTCCTCTAAGTTCCCCTCCGCACGGGCTAAGGGAGTCCTCAGGATGTAGACCAAAGATGGCTCAGGTGGAATAGAAGCACCTCAGTTCGTACTGATCGCCTCAGCTGACAATTTGAAAAAAAGTATATGCTAATTCCTGAAAAACTGAAGTTACGTGTCAAATTGAATCTCGAATAAGGGCTACTGCCATTTGAGTGCAATGATCTTACCACCAGTGACATCTAATCCGACGTCTCAGTTCAATTTATAACTTTACTCAGTTTCTACAGCTCTCCGGCTTTCCCAAATTTGACGAATGCTCTTCTGAGTTGCCGCCTAGTCAAGCAACCCTGTCAGAAAATGACGTCAAGCTTTCATATATAAATTTTAAAAAGTCATGATTTGTGCAAAAGCTGTATATAGAATCACAAACAGCCATTTTAGCCATTTTTAGTCAGACAACCAGTTTCTCTGTACAACAGAAACTAGCTGCTCGTAATCTAGTGAAATACTGCTGTTGTGCAAAGCATGACTGTAAAAAAAAAAAAAAATAATAATAATAATAAAAATTAGAAGCAGCAAATAACTGCCTCGTGAAAGCTTTTTTTAATATGTTGCATCCTTCCTCCCAGAGACGCTAATCCAGAAAACTGAGTGGAAGTTTCGTACGGACAGCGTAAGAGATGTTCCAAACGGCACGGTGTAGTGGACGAAGCACCTGGATACTGAAGGAGCGGGATTCAATTCCCATGCTCTACTTCTACATCAATACTTGGCCAATTAATGGCAGAAATTGAATACTGGGACAATTAGAAAACAGTGCTGTTCTTGTCCAGCTGAGCGACTTCTCCATGATTTAGCTGTCAACGAGATGATGAACTTCAATCATCATCCGCCACGGAAGAGCATTCCAGAATGAATCACTTTGCTGTGGACTACGCCAATAGACGTTTATAAACGGATGAAAATATACATTTAACCAAATCTTTCCCTGTCTCCTTCCAAATGAGCCCTCGGGGTAGCCATAATGATTCAACCGATAGCTTCACTCTGCCGATATCTCTCTTTTACTTGCCAAAATTTACACTGATACTCTTTAGTATAGCGCCAATCGGAGAGATACGGCAAATAATCGCTTTAACTATTCAATTGCTGTTTTCAGAATGAAATCTACGCTCTGAAGTGCTGTGTATACTTGAACGAAACTACATGACAGATCATAGATGTGTGGCAGACCAGAATACTGGCCTATACTCTTAACCTACATCCGAGTTTTATCACGAGGTTAAAATATAGCGTACACTCATCACTAAAGAGGCCAATTAAGTCTGATAATAATTCTGTTGATGCAAATAGCAACAGCGGCTAACAAAAAGTGAAATAAAAATGGCTCTGAGCACTATGGGACTTAACATCTATGGACATCAGTCCCCTAGAACTTAGAACTACTTAAACCTAACTAACCTAAGGACATCACACAACACCCAGTAAGATGTACCTAGGAAGGAGCAGTATGTTTGCAGAATTTCTAGGAACGTATGAGAGCGGAAAATTATCGGTAAACCATATCGTGGTACAGAATACTTTTCTTGCGGCATCTTCTTTCGTTAGTTAAATTGAATATTTCCTATGCTGTCCAAGGCACTGTCGTTTTAGTGCAGACAACACTTCCTAGGATCTACAGAGTGGATTCTTATCCGAATTTTCATAGCTAAACAAAGAGTGGGAATTGGACAAATGGGCCGTCAAGTTAACTTGTGTGACTTCTAGTTTTGAAAAAAAAAGTATTATTTGAAGGTAATCAGGGTAGAAAAAATTAGTGATTTGAGGGAAAACTGAAATATTTCAAGGACAGATATACGTAAATGAATAATTTAAGTGTCAAAAATTTCATCGGTTCAAGGTCTAGCTATTTTGAAATGATGATACACACACACACACACACACACACACACACACACACACACAGTCCCGACTGCAGAAAATTCCCGAACTGGACGGGAATCGAACCCGGCGTTCCGTGGATGAGAGTCAGCGATGCTAACCACAAGACAACGAGCTGTAGACGATGTTAGCACCAAAGAATAGTTTTGTGGGGGCGTAAATAAACAACGGAAGCGAGATGCTGTTTTGAGTGCAGCGTCTGCTCTGTATCCTGAGGCGATAACGTCACCGCTAGCAGCAGCACACTTCCCAGTGTGGGTTGCGCCAGAAGACGAAATTTTTTGTCGCTTCTCTCAACCGAATCCCTTTGCAAGCAGCCAGAAAAAACATCGTAGCCACCCGCTATTTTATAAGCCCTTGTCAAAGTAGCGTGAAATATTTCGTGGTATGTATTCCCCAGTGTTCACCCTCCACTATGAATCTTTACGAGGTGGGTTAGCTGGAGTGCCTCGACGATACAGACACCTAGACCTTAGGTGCAAACACAACAGAGGTGTATCTGTGGAGAGGCTAGACAGACATACGGTTCCCGAAGAGGGGCAGCAACCTTTACAGTAGATGCTGGAGCAACAATCTGGATGATTGACTAACATGACCTTGTAAGATCATCAATACCAGTACTGCGAACGGCTGACAGCAAGGAGAAACTACAGCCGTTTTCTCTGCCGAGGGCATACAGCTCTAATGTGTAGTTAAATGAAGATGGCATCCTTTTGGATAAAGTATTCCGGAGGAAAACTAGTCCCCTATATGGATCTCCAGGCGAGGACTACTGAGGAGTATGTCGGCATCAGGAAAAAGAAAAATTTCATTCTACGGATCGGAGAGTAGAATGTCAGATCCTTAATCGTTTAGGCACGGTAGAAAATATGAAAAGAGAAAGAGTTAGATTGAAACTGTATGCTGAGAATTAGATACGTTCGATGGCAAGCTGACCAGAACATCATGTCAAGTGAGACAGAGCTATAAATACAAAGCCAAATAGGGGTACAACAGGAGGTCTAATAGTGGATAAGGGAAGAACGTTATTGTTGTTGTTGTGGTTTTCAAAAAAATGGTTCAAATGGCTCTGAGCACTATGGGGCTTAACTTCTGAGGTCATCAGTCCCCTAGAACTTAGAACTACTTAAACCTAACTAACCTAAGGACATCACACGCATCCATGCCCGAGGCAGGATTCGAACCTGCGACCGTAGCGGTCGCGCGGTTCCAGACTGTAGCGCCTAGAACCGCTCGGCCACTTCGGCTGGCTGTGGTTTTCAGTCCGAATACAATATAGCTATACATGCTAGCTATACATGCTATAGCTATACATGCTAGTCTATCCTGAGCAAGCCTCATCTCCGAATAACTACTGGGACCAATGTGTCCTATCAGCCGATCCCTTTTTTAGTCAAGTTGTGCTACAGATTTCCTTTCTCCGCAGTTATATTCAGTATCATCTGATTAGTTACGTGGTATACGCCTCTAATCTTCAGCATTATTCTCTAGCACCACATTTCAGACATTTCTATTCTCTTCTTGTCTGAACTGTTTATCGTTCACGTTTCACTTATATAAAAGGCTAACACACCAGCCAAATACCTTTAGAAAAAACTTCCTAACACTTAAATTTACGTCTGATGTTAGCAAATTTTTCTTTTTCAGAAACACCATTCTTGCCATTTCCAGTCAACATTTCATATCTTCTTTGCTTCAACCATCATCAGTTCTTTTATTGCCCAAACAGCAAAACTCATATACTACTTTTAGTGTCTAATTTCCCAGTCTGATTCCTTCGGCATCACCTGATTTAATTCGACCATATTAAGTTACCTTTGTTTTGATTTTGTTGATGTTCATCTTATATCCTTCTTTCAAGACGCTGGGCATCACCTGATTTAATTCGACCGTTTCAGTTACCTTTGTTTCGATTTTGTTGATGTTCATCTTATATCCTTCTTTCAAGACGCTGATCATTCCGTTCAGCTGTTCTTCCAAGCATTTTACTGCCCTTCACAGAATTACAATGCATCGGCAAACCTCAAATTTATTATTTCCTCTCCCTGAACTTTATTCCGTTTCCAAATTTATTCTTGGTTTCCTTTACTTCGTGCACGATGTGTGGGCTGATTATCATCGTGGGTAGGGTACAGCCTTGTCTCACTTCTTCTCTTTCATGCCTTTAGGCTCTTATAACTGCTGTCTGTTTTCTGTACAGGTTGTAAATAACGATCCGCACACTGTATTTTAGTCCTATACCCTTCAGAATTTTGAAGGGTGAATTCGAGCCAACATTGTAGAAAGCTTCCACTGAGCCTACAGTTTCGATGAACGTTGGTTTGACTTGCCTTATGCTATCTTCTAAAGTTTGCCCTGAGAGTTCCTACATTTCTCCGGAACCCAAGCAGACCTTTCCTGAGGTCGGTTTCCTGCAGTTTTTCTTCCATAGTTAATTCGTACCGGTATTTCGAAACCTTGACTTTTTAAACTACAATTCGGTAATATTCACACCTGTCGGCACATGCTTTTATTGCAATTAGAATCATTACGTTGCTATTAAAGCCTACGGTATTTCGCCTGTCACATACATCTTGCAGGCCAGATGGAACAGTTTTGTCATGGCTGGCTCTCGCAAGACTATCAGTAGTTCTGACAGACTGTCTTGTATTTCAGAAACCTTGTTTCGATTTAGGCCTTTCAGTGCTCCGTCAAATTTTTCCCACAGTATCATTCCTTCAAGTTTATTTCCCTTTAAAATCCCTTTATATACTGCTTCCACATTTCAGCTTTCTTCTCTTTGATTGATTCTGCTTTTCCATATGAGCTCTTCATATTCATACAGCCGCTTTTTTTTTTCTCCAAAGGCTTCTTTAATTTGACTGTAGGCAGTACCTTTGTTTTATCTAGTGATATATGCTTCTAAATACTTACATTTGACCTATAGCCATTTGTGCTTGGACATTTTGCACTTTCTGTCGATCTCATTTTTTATAGGTATGTATTCCCTATCGCCTGCTTCATTTGCTGCATTTCTACATTTTCTCCTTTCATCAGCTAAATTCAATATCACCTGTGATATGCTAGGATTTCTACCAGGCCTTTTTATTTGTTTTATCCTCTTCTGATTTCACTATTCAACCTCTCAAAGCAACTCCTCCATCCTTCTCCTCTCTCAGTCACTTGTGGCCTTGCGATGCTTCTGAAATTCTCAACAACCTCTTGTATTATTTTTCAATTTACGCACGTCCCTTCTCTTAAGTTCTTACCTTTTTGCAATTTCTTCAGTTTTAATCTGCAGTCCATGACCAATTATGGCCAGAAACCACATTGCAGCTTCAAATGGCTTACAGTTTCAGCTCTCGTTCCTAAATTTCTGCCGTAGTATTATATTATCAAACTAAAACCCCAAGATCTCTTCCACCTGTACAACTTTCTTTTACAAGTGTTGGCGGTAATTAAATGACGGTCTGTGAACAGTTCTATTTCCTCTGCCATTCCTTTCTCCCAATCCGTATGCATATACTGTTTTTACTTCTCTTCCTTTCCCCTATATCGAAATCCAGGCCTCCATCACAACTAAATATTCCTGTCTTTTAACAGAATAATATTTTTATCTCATCATACATTTTTTCAATCTTTTCAGGTGCGGCGCTAGTTGACACATGAACTCGTGCTTCCGCGGTTCGTGTTGACTTCGTGTCTGTCTATGATAATGCGTTCACTATGTAGTTCATAATAACTTACATTTCCATTTTCTTTTTCATTATTAAGCCTACTCCTGCAGTGTACCATCCGAACATCACTAATTCTTACTATAAATAAATTTAATCCATAGCGTCTCCTTTTGTGGTTTTCTAACCTACCCCCCCCCCCCCCAACCCCCCCTTCCGATTAAGGGATTTAACTTTCTACTCGACGATCCATAGAATGACATCTTTGTTTCCGCCGATGTCGACATCCTCCTGAGCAGTTTCCGCTCGGGGATCGAAACGGGGGACTATTTCACCCCTGGAATATTTTACCCAAGAGGAAGCCATGGTCATTTAACAATACAGTAGGGCCTGTGCGCCTTCGAGAAAAGCAAGTTTTTCTTGCTTTCAGTCGTTCGCAGTACCAGCACAACAAGATCATGTTGGCAGATGTTACAATGCCATATCAATCATCCATCAAGACTGTCGCTACTGGAAGTACTGAAAAGGGCGCTGCCCCTCTACAGAAACCACATGTTTGTCTCCATTGATACTCCTCCGTTGTGGATGCATCTACGGTAAAGTTATATGTATCGTTGAGGTACGCAAGCCACATACCTGTAGCAAGCGCCATGCTGTGAACAGCTTAGTAAACGAATTATCGTAGCCAAGATCGACAAGAAGCCAACATCTACCACAGTAAACAACTTTACATGTCAGCTAGCTCCGTAGATGAAGGGATTGGAAGAATGTACGATGAGATAAAAGAAATTATTGAGATAGTTAAGGGAGAGGAAAATTTGTTTGTCATATGGGATGGAATCCGATAGCAGGAAGGGTATGAGAACGAAAAATACTGGGAGAATATGGACTTAGGGAAAAATGAAACTGAAAGCTGCCTGGTAGAATCTAAAAATTCAGATTGACAGAAAATGCAAAATTCTAAGCAGGAATGGCTAAAGGATAAATCCAAGACCCTGAAGGCATGTACAACTAGGCAAAAAATTGATTCCACGTATAGAAAGTTTAAAGAGACTTTTGGAGAAAAGAGAAACAACTATGTGAATATCAAGAGCTCAGAGGGCAAATCAATACGAAGTAAAGAAAGGAAATCTGAAAAGTGGAAGGAATATAGCGGGGCTCTACAAGGGAAGTGATCTTGAAGATATCGCCTCAGATTTCAAGAAGAATGTCAGAATTATAATTCCAAAGAAATCAGGTGATGAGAGGTGTATACCTAGTGTCTCTCTCACGGGTCGCCAGGTGCATTTTCTCTGGTGACTCGTCAGATATTTGCAATTTCGTTTTTGCGACGTGTAGCTGCAGTCAGCCCAAATAAATCCTCATCACGTCTTATGTATGACGCTCAGCGCCGACGGGAAACGTCGGTTTGTTTACCATTACATATAAAATTATTTTTAAATCGTAGTTTTTGAGCAACCCAGCAAAGGAAACAAAAGAAAAATTCGGAGTAGGAATTAAAATCCAAGGAGAAGAAATGAAAACTTTGAGGTTGGCCAATGACATTGTAATTCAGTCAGAGACAGCAAAGGACCTGTAAGAGCAGTTGAACGGAATGGACACTATCTTGAAAGGAGGATATAAGATGAACATCAACAAAAGCAAAACGAGGATAATGGAATGTAGTCGAATTAAATCGGGTGATGTTGAGGGAATTAGATTAGGAAATGAGACACTGAAACTAGTAAATGAGTTTTGCTATTTGGGGAACAAAATGACTGATGATGTTCGACGTAGAGAGGACATAAAATGTAGACTGGCAGTGGCAAGGAAAGCGTTTCTGAAGGAGTGAAATTTGTTAACATTGTGTATAGATTTAAGTGTCAGAAAGTCTTTTCTGAAAGTATTTGTATGGAGTGTAGCCATGTATGGAAGTTAAACATCGACGATAAATAGTTTAGACAAGAAGAGAATAGAAGCTTTCGAAATGTGGTGCTACAAAAGAATGCTGAAGATTATGAATAGAATTGGGGAGAAGAGAGATTTGTGGCACAACTTGACTAGGGATCGGTTGATAGGACATATTGTGAGGTATCGAGGGATCACCAATTTAGTACTGGAGGGCAGCGTGGAGGCTAACAATCGTAGAGGGAGACCAAGAGATGAATACACCAAGCAGATTCAGAAGGATGTAGGTTGCAGTAGGAACTGGGAGATGAAGAAGCTTGCTCAGGATAGAGGAGCATGGAGAGCTGCATCAAACCGGCCTTTGGACTGAAGAACACAACAGTTTACGTGCCCATTCGATAGAGCGGTCCCAGATTAGTTTAGTGCGTGACTCTTGTTATCGATGTGTATTAGTAGCAACAGTAAAACACGAAAAATAATCTGTTCTCCAGCAGCGACTGAGCAGTGCACTTCCGTATGGCGGAAGCAGACAGCGCTGGCCAAGGCGATGATGTGGTTGCTGAAGTCCTGGTTATTCTTCCTGTTTTACTGTCCCTGTCAGTGCATACTGATAAAAGGATTATCGCACTAGACTAATACTAGACCGCTGTGTCGGATGGGCACATAAAATTCCACTATAAAAATAATTTTGCACGTAATAGGAAGCAAACCGACGCTATCCATCGACGCTTGGCATCGCATAAAAGACGTGACGAGCAGGATTTGTTTGGGCTGACTCCAGATACACATTGCAAAAACGGAATTGCAAATATTTGCCGAGACACCAGAGAAAATGCGCCCAACGACTCTTAGAGGCACCCTGTATATTACCGAATTATCAGTTTAATAAGTTACGGTTGCAAAATTCTGACACGAATTATTTACAGAAGAATGGAAAATCCGGTGGCAGCTGACCTTGGGGAAGATTATTTCGGGTCCAGAGAAATGTTGGAACACATGAGGCAATACTGTCCCTACGACTTCGAAGATAGATTGGTGAAGGGCAAACAAACGTTTAAAGCATTGGCGGAATTACAGAAAGCTTTTGACAGTGTTGATTACGCTCAATTTTGAAGGTACCTGGGATCAACTATAGGGAGCGATAGGTTATATACAGAAACCAAACTGCTGTTATATGAGTGGAAGGATATGAAAGGATATTAATAAAAGTAGAACAAAGATAATGAAAAATAGTCGAACTAAATCAGGCGATGCTAAGGAAGACAGGTTAGGAAGTGACACACTAAAATATTAGACGTTTTTGCTATTTGGGCAGCAAATTAACTGATGATAGCCGAACCAGATGGAGAATGCAATAAGCAGTTTCAAATTGATTTTGACTGCAGTATTTATTCGGAGATGAGGGTGCTCGTACAGGACAGGGTAGCGTCGAGGCTTGCATCAAATTAGTCTTCGGACTCAAGATTACAACGACAACAACAATAACATGTATCCATTGTGAGAAGATGAGTTGATGCGTCAATCTCTATAAACAAAATATATCTTTATCCAGGGGTTCTCAGCATTTCTTCCTGATCTCATCCTGGTATACGCTAAGAGAATGATGCAGGATTGTTGTTCTTATAAACTTCTGAGATTTTAGTGAATACATGACGTCAACAGAGGGAACTTGCGGAGCTGGCGATTATACAGACGTTCGCTTAAATTAGTGCGCGAGACCTAAAGCAGGCTTATAACAGCCCACTTTCATCAATACTTGGGATATGGATACAATATAGGAGTAAACTAAGCGATGATTAAGACAAGTACCTGTCCCGTAATCTCAATACAGATTTTCTATGTGCAGCTGTGTGTTAGTGCTGGGCGAGCAATCGGTTGAAATATTCTTTATGTGGGTGCTAGTTATCTGACCTGAAAAAGTCTTCAAAAGTGGATACTATAGTTTTGAACTTAGTAAAATTTAACGGAGTATGAGAAATAGATTATTTCATATGGTGTAAAAAAAATTATGAAACCAGACAGTCATCGTTAGAACATTAGAAAAAGGCTGTCAGCTGTGGAACAACGTAGGACAGGATAAATACGAAACTAACAAACTATTTGACTGATAGTTGGTGTTCGTAAACTAGCAACTAGAAATATAGTGGCTCATCTGTATGACCCAAGTGCTACAAGAATTTTTACAGCAATTAGATTTGTTATAAAACTAATTACCAAAAACGATTAAACCTATTTGACTCTCCTGTATTTGTGGCCAAGGTAATTCCAAAACAGAGGCCAAAACTGAGAAACTGAAAGTTACATAGCTGCGTAGGTGACTACTGTGGTGCAGTGTTCAGCCACGCAAGCAATATGATTAAATATTTAAAGCAGCTTACTGATTTTTAAGTTTGTTTATTCTCATATGCTTATGTTAAGTGGTAGAAAAGTATTACGGATAACCCTGCTCTGATAAGGAGGTAACTATTAAATGAACTTGGTAGAGACTGTCTACATTTGGTACTCGTATTTAATTCATGGCTAAAACTGTCTTTTATGCGTGCCGTTTTTAGTAAAATATATACTGCTAAAGCTCAGAACTTGCATTAATGTTTTATTTAACTAAAGGTTTATATGTTTGATAAAATGAGAACTTCATTAAGTAAGATTCAAGCAAAACTAATACGCCGGTTGAGGATTAAGTCTTTTCCTTTATACAAAAGTTTATTTGTAAGGAATGATGCTAGATACAGCTAAGTGGTTTGTCGCAAATAGTTGCTTGGCTCACAAAGTTAGCTCCGCTTGTTGGTCACAGAACGTCTAGACGACACTGAATTTCTCTCCCTGTCTTTGCCAAAGTCTCTTCCGCACTACCTCTACGTATTCCTGCTGTAAGAGTTTGCACATCAGAAGCTGGAGAACTGAACACTTTATCCTCAACGTAACACCACAAAAAAGTCATGAGAGGTTATGTCTGGCGAATGTGGAGCCCATGATGTAGAATCGTTTGTACAGATTCGCCTGTCCTGGAAGGTGTCGTCCAAGAACTGGCGAACAAAGAACCCCCTGCGTGGCGATGCACCATTTTGTTGAAACGTAATCCGTAGCTGAAATTGCTGTAACTGAGGTAACTGAGCTTATGTCGAAATGTGTCCAGAAAAACGCCAGGAATTAAAGCACAATTTTCAAAAAAAATCATGTAGAGATATGGAAAGGTAGTCATAAATAACTTTATTAGCTAAGGTACAATTTTCAACTAGCCGCATAGCTGTATCCAGCATAGTTTCACAAAAATAAATTTTTATTATCAGAGAAAGGCTTAATATTCACACTTCAGTTACGATACGACATCTCATCCTGACGGGACCAGATTAACTAGCAGCCGGCCGCTGGTGGCCGAGCGTTTCTAGGCGCGTCAGTCTGGAACCGCGCGACCGCTACGGTCGCAGGTTCGAATCCTGCATCGGGCATGGATGTGTGTGATGTCCTTAGGTTAGTCAGGTTTAGGTAGTTCTAAGTTCTAGGGGACTAATGACCTCAGATGTTAAGTCCCATAGTGCTCAGAGCCATTAACTAGCGGCTCTACAACGGCAAAGAATTCCTTGATACCCCTGAATGTGTATCTTACTGATGCTGGCAGTGAATAGCTTTTATATGAGTTCGTTGACTAAATCGATTGCCTGCATATTTAATTATACAGGACTGACTATAGGAAAGCCTGTTAGCTTACAACGGTGACTGTCTTCTGTCAGAGAGATCAAATCGAGACAAGTCACGGCGTAGTTCCCTCACTGAAAGGGGAAAAAATGTCAGGGCGGAATTAAGAGAACACAAGCTGCTGGTTGGGGGAAAGTGGTGCTCCGTGAGAGAGGAAAGAGGGAAGCTTTTAAGCACAAGTACGCGATACGGACACAGCTACTGGCTAATGCAGTTAGATAAAAGCTAGTTCCCATTCACTATTCGCAAGTTACTGCCAGATCGCTAGCAAGGCTTCCGCCACCCGACGTAAATGACCTGACCCGAATGGATCTGAGATAATCGCCCGACTCGAGAGCTGCCTACGAAACACTACTCCAGCCACTGCGCCCTTCCCCTACGGCTGTTTCTCTGCTTCCGCGACTGCCGTCGTATCGTCAATGAGCAGAACCCTCTTTAGTGTTACAGACTGAATGCAGTTGCTCATTGTCGAGGTCTGCCGGTATGTAGCATCTACGAATGCACTGACTACCTAGCTACGGAGGGGGACGAGATGTACGATGGCAAATCAATCGAATGTCGTGGCCACTTATCGGCTCATCACATGATGTAATGAGTGAAGCTTATTGTTTTCATTTTATTCTCAGACTGAAAATAAGACATTATGAGAGCTAGTTGCCTTTTCCGAAAAAAGGGCTTGTGCAAGTCTGCAAGATGGACGGAACGTTGCGAACAATGTACTAAACTGACACCAATATTGTCTGAGTTAGTTTAACGGTAGAGCTGTAATAACTTTTTGAGCCAGAAACTTGTGTTTATTCCTTTCACTGGACACTTACCTCTCGCCACTGTCCCGTAAAGCACAAGGGCGCAGAACGAGACTTCAGCAGTGAGAGAAACCAGCCCTTCAAGTGAAACAGAGAGCCTTTAAAAAAATGGCTCTGAGCACTATGGGACTTAACATCTATGGTCATCAGTCCCCTAGAACTTAGAACTACTTAAACCTAACTAACCTAAGGACATCACACAACACCCAGTCATCACGAGGCAGAGAAAATCCCTGACCCCGCCGGGAATCGAAACCGGGAACCCGGGCGTGGGAAGCGAGAAGAGAGCTTTTAGCTTACCATAATATCAATCTACATCTCTGAATTTTAATTCAAAGAGAAATTAGTTATCATGTTTCATTGTTTCGGTCCCGCAGTCAGAGCCATTCCGAGATGATCTGCGCCATTAGCAGAACTGTCACGCTTGCGCGCCTCCACCCTCCAGTTAATAATTACTTTTCTGCAATCTTTTCTATGCAGATTTAGCAAATTTTATAATTTAGTCAGCAGATTCAATAAAAATGAAGCGTTATTGAAAAATGTTACTTAAATGAACTATATCGAAGATTACACACAACAAATCAAAAAGACAGAAAGTAAAAAAATCTATAGCTTATTGTTTATGGCTGCTACTATACAAAATTTTTATCAGGATGTATAGTAATGAACAGGTTTTATTTACTACTCACAAATTAGTAATTAGAAATAAAAGAAAATCAGCAATAATTAAAGTCTGGAAAGTATCTCCTTCAGGAATTGTTTCTTTATCATATATTTACTCTGAATTTTCCTACACTGAGCAAAGAAAACTCATTTATTATCTGATTGAAGTGAATTTTAGCATCTGTGTCGTATTCTGTCGACAACATAGTTAAGTTTGACAACCTGAATTCACCCATGCTCGGCTTTAAGTAGATTTTTATCATCTTTAACTTGCTAAAACTGCGACCACAAGATGCTGTAGTTACTACCGTTGTCATAAATATCCTCAAAGCTGTTTCGATGTTTGGATAAGTATCTGTTAACACAGCACTTTGAAAAAATATTCATAATACCCATATAGAGAGCTTTCACCTGAGACTTGAAAACAGCTGTTTCATTAGCTAGCTCTGTGTATCAATATTTATGTTATACGTGGCAACTGCTCTGGACGCGTGTAGAATTCCAAATATCGTTGGATCTGACAGCAAATTTCCTCTGGAAACTTTTCTAGACTTACAAGAATAGGTCCTCTGGAATATCATACCAATGAAATGAAGTGCAATACTTATCATGTAACACTCTAACCCACTTACATTCCCCGATCTTTCATTAAGCGCTTCGTACAAAACATGACGTATTATTCATGGCGAATCTCTTATAAATATTATTAAAATTTCTGCAGTTACTCCACTTCGGGCGATGCCGCATGTAGTTTCGTTTGACATGCAGATCAAAGTGTAATATATGCACATACCAGACAGCAATTGCGGACACATTCACTGGATAAGCCTTGAATTACCGTCTCATGATCATATTTTACATACAAATGAGATACACCTAACAATCGAAGCTTGAATAGACAGTGCGGATCGAAACTTCACAGCAAAAAAGCTTAACAGCGAAAACTTTAAGTTTAAAATTTAATAACAAAGCCACGTTAATCGGGAAAATAATACAAGGCTTGTATATCTCTCTAAAAATGAATTATATTCCTATGTTGAACGGCGTTCACACTTCGTTTACTGTGCGAGCTTGTATTATGTCGATAGGAGCTAATTACTGTTGCTTCAGACTGTTTGTTCGCTATGGCACAGCTAACAAAGGAAAAAAAGGGAATAAAAACCAACGCACATCGCTTTTATTGATCACAAAACAAGGCATTCGAGAGAGTAAACGGTGTATAGTTATTTGAAGTTTTAGAGAACAAGGGTCTCCCACATCTTGTAAGAATAACAGAGAGTTGCGTACAAGAAAACGAATATCACCATTCTAGATGACACGGTACAAGCTGGGATAATCCACGGTCTTGACCAGTGTCATTCACACTATTTCATGTTGATGCTGATGTCAGTAATGATTGGCGAAAGGAAATATCTACACATTGCAGAACTGAGGACATCACTCTAAATACACTGCTTTTTGCGGTTGACAAAGTGATTTTAATGGACTCAGAAGATGATCTCGAACGAAGGCTACACATACGTACGTAATTACCAAAGGAATATAATTTGAATATCCCTATAACAAAGACCAAAGGGATGAAATTCAGAGGAAGTGACCTAGTTTGGACCAATACAGTTATCAACAAAACAATAGAGCAGGTAAACAACTTCTTATATGTAGCAAGGAATTGCCTCGTCACCCATACATGATGTCATCACATCGCTCCAAAGCTACAAAAGTTTCAGACTTTGTGTGAAACAATCAAGCAGAACTTTCGAAATTTGCAAACAGGAGACATTTCCAAAATTTTGCGAAGTAATGGCAGTGCCAACATCGCATTATGGAAGTGAATAGTGAATGGACTCTACCGCAACACGAAAAAAGAACAGAAGGTGTAGAAATGAGATTCCTTAGAAGGAGGTTGCTATACCTCTCTGGATATGAAGAGAAGACATTATAAGAGAGGTTACAACAATGAACCTCGACGAAGAAATAAAATACAGAAGGAAATACAAGGAACATGCATCGAGAATGAATTCGGCCAGAATGATAAAGATGTTGCTTAACTACACGCCAAAACACATAAGAAGCAACGTTGAAGTAACGACGAAGCGACGGTTAGACCAATAAGTTTGATAATGGTCATTGTCCGAAACTAGTAGAAAATGGCGCAAAATAAATGACAGCTGAAGGTCACCATGAATTTTAACGAAAAGTAATCCCTCCGAATTTTTTATTCGAAACTCTTGAGGCTTAGAAACGAAAATACGATATTAACATTCCACATCTTTATTCTTCATGTCTACGTAATGCTCAGCACAGTCACACTGGCGACGAACACGTTTCTCGCAACGAGAGAAGAGTTCGTTGATGCCGTCACTGTAACTTGCACCGCTTCCCACTACCAAAGTAAAATCTTTCAAGAGAACCAAGTGTGCTTTAATCGTGATGATGCTTCACGTCTTTTCTGTCGAGTGTACAAGAATTCGTAATTGTTAAACTCGACAGATTCATACACGCCAGTTCGAAAATACTCACACGCCTTTGACGCTCTACACACACTCTGCTTGGCCGAGCTGTACGAGACTTAAATCTTTTTCAAAAGCGTGTCAGCTTTCAATGATTCGCTTACTGCCAAACTTGCCTCCAAATTCTGTATTTCAGTATAGCAATGACAGTAATGTATTAGTTATGTTTCGACTACAGTACATGAAAACGTAGACAAATACTTCAATATTAGTAACAGGAAAATATATCTGTAAAATAAAGAAAGAAGCAATGGCGACTTCCTTTCAGTTTAGAAATAACAATCTTATCAACATTGTAAACAACTAACAGCCGACTTTTTATCGGAACGGAGAGAACAAAGCAGACGAATGACGAGAACAGAGGATGGAGGGGAGGTGCACGGCTTAACAGCAGTGCACACTTTCAAGTTGCGCAGCACCCGCCAGCAGAGCATTCTGCCTGAAGGTCACTGCGCTCCGTTCATCGTGAGCTGGGCATGAGCACCAACAGTGCGCTACACATTCCTCTGTTGTTACGTCGTTGGATTCTCCCCTTTGCGTAGAGTCGTGTACGATTATGAAGTTTTATGCTGCACCTCGCTACTGGCACATCACCGAGGCTGCCCTACAGTGGTGAAACATACCCACTAATCAGCAGTGCATTTAATCTGTAACAACCTTTAGCATACGTTAGAGTTTCATTCGCAGCAGAATAACGACGAATACCTCATACATAAGTGAAGCCTACTCCCAGCAGTCTTACGACACCACACGCTTGAACAATACAGTCGAAGACCAATGGCACAGCATACGTTTGTTTACATGAGGGCTCAACGTAGATGAATTGATCAGGCACAACAACTCCCGTGATAGTATTATTAATAAACAACAGAAGGTTTATTCTTGATTACTTTATTATTTACAGGTCAGATCGTGGGAACCAAAACTTGGGACCAGCAAAAGTACTTACTGGTGGGCCAAGTGAATTACACATCTCGAATTTTTATGGTTGCTTCTTCCACCATCGCGCCTCACTCCCGTCCACTGACGTCAAAAATCTGAAACCTTCGGTCAAATGGCATATTTCGACCTTAGAGATCGTACAATACAGTAAGCGTCCGCAAGGGAGGGAGAGGGGAGGAGGCGCTCGTTTCCTCCTGTAATCTGGGTTTTAGAATCCTCTCGGATTTCTTGAAAATATTGTCTGTGACTGCAATGACCTCAAGATTTAATATTTCTGTCTGCGCTGAGAAATACTACAGCTTTAGGAGTTGCTATATATCTTGGGTTTTCTTAATTGTCACATTGTTCACGTAAAATTATGCCGATTTCTTCGTGTGGCTGCTGTTTCGCCGCAGTTATGTAGCCGGGATAAGCACCTTTAGAGAAAATGATGCCTTCAGTCCGATGCTTTTTCGCTTAGCCCTTACTGAGTTGCAGAAAGCGTCCTGTCTAACACCTTGGAGCACGAATTCATTCTCCGATTCCCAAAAACAAACACGGCAGTTGTACGAGGGAATTTATGCAAGCTAAGCTTGATAGTGGTCATTGACCGAAACTAGCAGAAAATGGCACAAAATAAATGACAGCTGAACGTCACCATGTATTTTAACGAAAAGTAATGCCTCTGAATTTTTTATTCGAAACTCTTGAGGCTTTTAAAAACGAATATACGTTATTATCTTTATTCTTCATGCCTACGTAATTATCAGTACAGTCACATTGGCGACTAACACGTTTCTCCCAACGAGAGAAGAGTTTGTTGATATCGTCACTCTAGCTTGCAGAGCTTCACACTATCAAAGTAAAATATTAAGAGAGAAATGAATCTAAATACAATTATATAGAAAGGGAAGAGGGTGTAAATGGAGACGGGACGGATGTAATACTGCGAGATGAGTGAACTAACGCGAACCAAGTCTCCTTGAATAAATAGCTTTCCCTTAGAATTATTGAGAATCTAGGCAGATCCAGCCATGGCAAAAGTATTCCATGTAGTATGCAAGATTTATCAGATAGGCGAGATACCGTCAGATTTCGAGAAGAATGTAATAAAACCTATTCCAAAGGAACCAGATGCTTACAGGTGTGAATATTACCGATCCTTCACTTTAATAAGTCATCGTTGCAAAATACTGACAAGAATTGTTTATAGAAGAATGGGAAAACTGGTAGAAGCCGACCTCTGGGAAGATCAGTTTGGCTTCCGGAGAAATGTTGGAACACGCGAGGCAATGCCGAAGACGGACTGAAGAAAGCAATCACACGTTCATAGATTTTGTATAAAGCTTTTGACAATGTTGGCTAGAATATAATTTTTAAAATTCTGAAGGTAGAAGGGGTAAAATACAGGGAGCGAAAAGTTGTCTGTAATTTATACAGAAAGCAGACTGTAGATGTAATAATAGAAGGGCACGAAGCAGTAATTGAGAAGGGAGTGTGATAGGTTTGTAGCCTCTCCCAGGCATTATTCAGTCTGTACAATGATCAATCTGTAAAGGGAACCAAGAAGAAATTTGCAAAGGCAATAAGAGTCCAGGAGGAAAAAGAATTACATTGCAGTTAGTCGATGACATTGTAAATCGAAACGGCAATGAACTTGGAAGAGCAATTGAACAGAATGGATAGTGTCGTGTAGTGTCTTGAAACGAGGTTATAAGGTTAACATCAACAAAGGTAAAACGAAGGTAAAGGAACGAAGTAGAATTATATTACGAGATCCCGAATAAGAGTTTTGCTATTTGGGCAGAAAAATAACTGACCGTCAGGGGGGGGGGGGGGCAAGGGGGGAGGGGCGATGCAGAGAGGGTATAAAATGCAGACTGGCAATAAGAAGCGAAGAGTTTGTGAAAAATAGAGATTTGTTAACATGGAATATGAATTTAAGTTTTATTAAGTCTTGTCTGCAGGAGTTTGTCTGGAACATTTTGAAGTGTGGTACTGCAAAAGAATGTCGAAAAGTAGATGGATAAAGGGAATAAGTAACGAGGAGTTACCGAAGTGAACTGTGAAGAAAAGAAATTTATGGCACAATTTGACTAAAAGGAACGATAGGTTAAAAGGACGCTTTCTGATGTACCAAGGAATCGTGAATTTTCTTAGGAAAGGGAATGTGGTGGTTAAAAGTATCTGTCGAGGAGGAAAAAGAATTACATTTTGGTTAGTTGATACGCATGAAACCAGTCTTCGGACTGAAGACCGCACCAATAGCACTGCTAAAAAATACTAATCGGCACCAGAAAATCGTTTTTAGGCCGTTTCTGCCTCTAATACTTGTTTATGCTAGTACAGTTGGATAAATAAACCGAAAAAAACCTGCAAACTGCATGAAGGAGGTTATGTTACATCGTTATTTGTTCTTTTCTTTCCATATCCTTCGAAGAAAGTGAAAAATAATTGTGTTTGCGCTTCCGTATGTGCTTCGTATCGTTGTCATATATCTTTCTCACGAACTTTAGAAATGCGAACATTAAGGCCGCTTTATAGTACTTTCGTCCAAAAAAAATTAGACTTCATACTAAAAATTCACACTTAATACCACCTAGCATCCCAGCATTGCTCTCGTACTGGCGAAGCAACCAGCAATATCTTCCTTGCCTAATGTGTCATTCGGTCATAATGAAGAGTCCAAAAAGTCAAATGGTTTCTGAGTTCATCCACAAAATCTTTCACACATTTTCTCCCATTAGAATTGATTCCTTAGTGTTCAACAATATTTCAACTAGATATCGGCATTCTACAATTGCTATATTCAAATACGAATTGTTTTTCTGGCCTAATCATGCATATACCTTGAATGTACCCACATTTAAGGCTAAGGCAAGCTGTCATTCATTACGAGATTCTGTATTTTATTTCGATTTTATTTTTTGCTT
This sequence comes from Schistocerca americana, assembly GCF_021461395.2. Taxonomy (NCBI): domain Eukaryota; kingdom Metazoa; phylum Arthropoda; class Insecta; order Orthoptera; family Acrididae; genus Schistocerca; species Schistocerca americana. Next base: position 314,191,325 of record NC_060123.1, read on the forward strand.
ACGTTGTTGTTAATATCTATATACAATTTCAATACATCTCGCAAATGGAGAGGCACCCAACAAATCCTTTGACACTGTGATTTCATGTCCTTGTTGATAGGTTAAATTACGGCCATTAACTTCTACAACTGATTACTTATCGATTTGTCAAATAAAGGAAAACTAATGAGCGAAATTTTTTAGCAATCTGGAAACACGCGCCGGCCGGGGTGGCCTAGCGGTTCTAGGCGCTACAGTCTTACAAGTTAAGTCACATAGTGCTCAGAGCCATTTGAACCTTTTTTGTAAACACGCCTGTGGACGAGATGTGGTTTTTGAAGTATTTATGCTCTAAGAATGTACGACTACTCGAAGTATCCGAAATATGGAAGCCTCTGCCGTGCGCTCCTCGGATAAACCGCAAACGGTTCCTATCACGGCGTCAACGTTAAACGTGTAGTTGGTTCCTAACGACGTGCAAGAAACTGCAACGAGCTTACCGTATTTATGACGGGGCAAACTGGGCCCAAATTAAAAGCTCATCGCTTGATGCAGAAGGCACGTTTCCAAGCGAGTTCTGCACGAGACAACTGACTTTTCATCGCATGCAGGGAAAAAGACGGAGTTGTCTAACTAATACACAGTAGACGTCATTTACCAAGTGTAACTGGAAGTGGAGGTGGAACTGAAGGAGTAAACACTTGAGGCAGCACCTGCTTTTGTTGCAATCTGAAGTAATTTTCTTTTGTACTCTAAGCGTCTTGTGCTTGTATCGTATCTTGATGAGGCCACTTCATTTGTGAAATGCCTAAAATAGATGTAACCTAAGGTGCGAAAGATTTAGGGGTCAAAAATAAATATTTTCTCAAGGACATAGCCTTACATTTTGTTTTCAATCGGAAACCTGTAAACCTGATAAGACCGAAACGTGATAAATTAACGAGGGACTGCCTTTAATCATCAGAAGCGATATTCGTTTCACATGAAAATCATAATTACTTTTGATGTTCAACATAAATTTTCGTAGCAGTTAAATTTAGTTATTAGCTTCATTTGTATGAAAAAAACAAACTTCGATAATTTTCACTTGACTCTTTTTCTCACTCGGGAAAGCTGAACAGGCGGCATTTTCTATCTACGTGATTCCCTGTTTTGTTCCCTCTTTTACGCTATCGTTGGTCTTCACTAAGCAGATATATGACCTAACTGTTCTCCTAGAGCAAACAGATTTTTTTTTTTTTTTTAGCTAAGCTGACCACACTTTATTAAAGGAAGCGAGGTACAATATTTTTACTAACTTCGGAAGAAGTCACTTACGTTTCTTACTTCATTACTGTTCTAGATGTGGATGCTGCCGTCTTTTGCTACATCGGATATTAGGTTTTCTTCTCGCAGTAGAGTGCAATTAACAAGGCGAAATCATGTGCAGTCCCAGCCGAGGTGGTGCATGCTTATTATTTATTTGGTTCTCCGCTGAGCTACTCCAATGCTCCTGTTCTTCAAATGCTACGCGTCGTTTAGGAAATTTACTAACATAAGACGATATTTTGCACGTACATCATATTAACTATATTCGTTCTACGAAATGGCCAGACTGCTTTACTAGTCTTTCGGTTCATTCATTCTAAAGTAAAGAAACACCAATACTTGCTTGCGAAGAAGAGTAACGCTGTCAAAACGTTCCTGAAATTGAAAATAATAACCTGGTCACACAACACATCGGGACAACCTTAAGGAGGTAAAATATCTACGAATGTCACAATTACGTAAATACTTTAGAAACTGGATGTATTGAAAAGGAAAGGAATCTAATCTCACGGGATAAAACGTTAGCCACTACCTTAAAAGAACACACTGGGCGCTTTGCTGCACTTTATATATTGCACAACTCTCCACCGCTGACTTACGTCATCGAAGTGAAATGCTCTGTTTGTGACAGTCGGTTGTATGGAACCAGCGGACTAATATGGGCCGACGTGGAGACGTGACAGATTGTCAGTAAGGAGCCATTGTTCTCGAACGAGTCCATGAGTCGTGAACGAAGTTTCCCGATTTGTTGTTGTGTCAATGCAGTCTCTCCAACGTGTCGACAAGAACTGTTATACCTCACATCCACTTAAAGTGGCGTAAGAGCACTGTCGTAAAAAGATACTAACCTTTAATAGACCAAACAAACCAGAAATAGGACGGCAACTGGCTGGTGGCGTGTAATGTATTCCAACAGGTCGCGATATTCCCTCTTTTCAAATGATGTAAAGCACCGAACACGCCGACGATCCAATGAGGCATCTAACCCGCAGTGTATTAGGGGTGTAATTTAGGACGTAAGCGGTTCTGTGATGTTTCTGGGGGTTCTTAGTACCATGCCTTGGATACATTGTTTCCAGTTTACTGCCAACGTGAACCACCGGGATGTTTGTGACCACATTCTCGGTGACCAAGTGTGACCATTTCTTCTGTGTCTTCATAAAGAGTATGCCTCCTAAATAACAACAGCTATACTCACAGGGCTGCACGGATACATACCTGGTTTGGCAAACACTCGAGCACCTTACCGAACCTCGACTGGCCCACCAAATCATTCGATCTTAATCCAACGCATGGGTTACTTTTCCTGTGCTTTTAAGATGTGAACAAAGCTTCTGCATCATATTAACATGCAGAAAAAATATAAAAACTATTAGACACAATTTTAGAGCCTTCAATGGACGGTTTCATGATAAGTAAGTGTGTTTAAATCATGAAGGTCTCAGAGGCAAATTGGACGAGATTTATCCTGTACCCAATTTCCTCCTGATGTACATTACGCATTTATAGTCGACGCCAACTCTTATGTGCAGAATACTTTAGCGGACCATATCTTCAGCAAATAGAAAAGCACGTGCATCTTGATTTGCATCCAGGGAATCTACACCTACATCTACACACATATACCGCAAGCCATCATACTGTGCATGGCGAATGGTGTCTTATGCCACTGCTGGTCATTCCTTTTTCCATTAGCTAGTCATTCCTTTTCCCATTACACTCGCAGATGGATTGAGGGAAAAGCGACTGACTATATGCTTCCATACTAACCATTCGACAGAAAGCCCACAATAGACTGAAACTACATAAACTACTAATCGACCAAATACAGGGATTGCACCATCCCACTGTCCTCAGTTATAAATTTCTGATATGACCCACTCTCTGCTTTGCAAATGTAGCATGGATATCCTGTCCTCCTGATTCACGAGGGACAGTCAAATGAAATCTGAACACTCGCCACAAAGGGAGTATGGAATGGTTCCATTCAAAAGTAATCACTACACACATTAAGCTATTTATCCACTGGGAGACGAGATGGTCAATTCCTGTTTCGTAGATCGCGGTCGGCCGTTGACGGATCCACAACCACACCCACTCCTGCTCTTCCTCATCCAACTCTAACCGACGTCCGCACATGTTTTTCCATAGGTCGCCAAAAATGTGAAAATTACCCGGTGGAAGATCCACGCTGTGCGTAGGACGTTAGAGTGGTTCCCAACCAAATCGCTGAAGCATAGTCTTCACCTGATTGGCAGTGTGATGGTGGACATTGTCATGCAACAGGTAATTCCGTCCGACAGCATTCAGACAACCTGAGGAAAATGGCAAGCTAACAGTGGAAGCATCCTACATCTCCCCCACGAAAGAAACCCAAAGATGTTCACATATGTTCGAGAAAGGTCATGGTGACCTCCGTCTTTGACTGTAGGGGCACTCTGCTCTTCGAGTTCCTCGAGCATGGATCCACAATCACTGCACCGATGTGAAGACACTTTGCAGAAACTGCGCGCACGATACAGTCGAAGCAGCCGGTAAAGTTATTGGACAGAATCCTACTGTTGGACGATAACTTCCGCCTCTATACTGCCAATCAAACGAATGTTACTTTGAGAGATTTGGTTTGGAAGAACTGCAACATCCTCTGTACAGTACACCACTTGATTTTCACATCTTTCACGACCTGAAGAAAAACATGCGTCGGACGAGGACGTGCAAGAGTGAATTTGTGTGGATCCGTCAGCAGCCCAGTGGCAAAAATTTCTTAATGCATGTGGTGATTACTTTTGACTCAAACTATTCCATGGTCCATTCTGAGGGGTGTTCAGTTTTCACTTGACTGCTCCGTATATATCGTGCCCTTCAGATACTAGGACGCCATGAACTCTGCTTAGACTTTCTCATCTGATTACTCTCACCTACACGAATCCACTGTTTGCCACAATGCCACACTGCTCAGTGTCGATAGACACAGTTAAGAGAATGTGGGGGAGGAGATGGATAGGGAGATGGGAAGATGAGATGAACAGAGAAATGGGAAAGATGGAGTGAGAGAGGGAGAGGGGAAGATGAGGTGAACAGAGAGAAGCAGGTGATGAACAGAGAGAGTGGGGAGGAGGTGAGGACAGAGAGAGGGGATGGATGAAGAGAGATTGGGAGGTGGGAATGAACAGAGAGAAAGAGAGAGACAGGGAGGAGAAGGTGGATACACAGAGACTGGGAAGAGGGAATGGAGAGAGAGAGAGAGAGAGATGGGGAGGAGGGGATGGACAGAAAGAGGAGGAGGGGATGGAGAGATACGGGGGTGGGATGAAATAACAATAATGGTGATAAAAGAGCTTGAAACAGGCAGAAAGTAGACAATAGTGTTGCAATTCACTGTTTCTTCCACCTCCAAACACACTACATAATTCTAAAACTTCCAGTTCTGCTTCCCTCCCCCAGCCCCAATTTCCTAACCTAGTACTTTGCCATGCCTGTGCCAACACATTCCATAAATACTGCACCTACTCACTCTTCACATCCTCTCCCAACGAAACTTTAATCACATGGCCTCGTCTAATCATGAAATCCACTGAGATCCCATACCACCATATATTGCAGAACCAACCTCTTTTCACCTTGTCAGGGCTCTCCTCCCTACCACTCCACCTATGACTTGATTTGGAACCTTACCCCTCATCACCTTCCCAAGTCTCTCAACAAAACGACATAAAATCATATTATACACAACCCAGATACCTACAGCTCCCATAATATCATTATTCCTGCCAGTCTACATGAACTCATCACTTCATTAATCTGTGTAAGTATTTTAAACGATCAACAAATCTGCTGTTTACTCTTAAAACGAACTAGGCTCACAAACTCATCAGCAGTATTATATTTAGTGGCGCTATTCGTTTCTTTACCGATGCAAAAAATTTAATATGTTTTAAGTTTTTAAAGTGGTCTTGCTGAAGAGCAGAGAATTGTATCAACGACAGAACAGGCACCTCTCCTGTGGGTACAGAGGGATGAAATAACAATAATGGAAAAAATAGGTTGTAACTGGCAGAGAAACACTAAGAAAAATGATGTCTCAATAGATAATAGTGTTGCAGTTCACTGCTTTTATACCAGAAAATTCGAAATCTGGATGACTCACAGAAAGTCCAAAGACTTCAGCTATTATTCATATATAATCAGCTTCTCTCATGTGCTGTGTAACTGTTTAGACTTTTTGGAGACTAAAAGAAAATGCATTTTTAAGTTTATTCATTCATGTCGAAAGCATAACAACTATGAGACACTGTACATTTGTGTGTGTGTTTTGTGTGTGTGTGTGTGTGTGTGTGTGTGTGTGTGTGTGTGTATAATAGGCAGCAGAGCGTATTTATGACCAGATCCTCTTTGTCCCAGTAAGACAGAAGACAGGGGTAAACGTATTTTTCAACCTCTGACAAGTAGACTTCTCTGCATATTAGGCATGTTGTGTGGGAATATTGTCAGACTGACATATCGACATGGTTTGCAGGGCAGCTTGCACATCAGGGGCTAGAAACGGTTTTTCAGTCACTGACACGAAGGCTGCACCTCTTTCTGTCCACATTCTCCATGCCATCTCTCTGTTCATTTCATCCTCCTTTACACTCTCTCTGGCCATCTCGTTCTCTTCCACACTCTCTCTGTCCATTATCCTCATACACACTCTCTCTGGCTATGATCTTCTCCAGCCTCTGTTAATCCCCTCTCTCAACTCCTCCTCCCCCTCTTCTATCCATCCCCTCCTCCCTGTCTCCCCCTGCCCATTCACTCTTCCCAGTCTCTGTCTGCTCCTCCTAGTCTCTCTGTCCATCCCCACCTTCTAGTATGCCGGCAGCGGTGGTCTAGCGGTTCTTGGCGCTTCAGTCCGGAACCGTGCGACTGCTACGGTCGCAGGTTCGAATCCTGCCTCGGGCATGGATGTGTGTGATGTCCTTAGGTTAGTTAGGTTTAAGTAGTTCTAAGTTCTAGGGGACTGATGACCACAGATGTTAAGTCCCATAGTGCTCAGAGCCATTTGAACCTTCTAGTATACCTTCTCCATCACCTCCTACCTTCCTCTCTCTGTCTATTACCTCATCTTCTCCCTCTCTCTGTTCACCTCATATTCTCCTCTCCTTGTCTCTGTTTTCTTCATCTTCTCCAATTGTTCATCTTGTCTTCCCCTCTTTCTCAGTATCAATCACCTTCCCTATACACTCTCAACCATTCCCATCAGAGACTGAGGAGCGAGAAGGGGGAAGAAGTGATTTATCCAGACCCTTTTGTATAGGTACCCAGCACGACAGACTAATAATGTTGGAATGGTAGCGGCCTGTTTTTATGCTGTAAGAATGGTAAAGAAAAACTCGATCAAACGCTGCCTTCGCCACCTGAACGTCTCACCAACGCATCAGGCAATACTCCTGAGTCGCAGAATTTCCTGTACAACATTATAAAACACAACAAATGATTTCAAATGACTTATTTTAACGCAGTATATTTCCTGCTATGTTATGACACAGGTGCGGATTTACCACAGGGCGGGTGCCCTGCTGCTACCACATGGCCGTCCACTAACATACGAGAGTTGGAACTGTAATAGTGGCAACTGTTTATTTACAGCTCGTAGAAAATAGATACGTGTTTCAAAGTTTTACTGACCTTCAGAGTAGTCACCAGCATTGCGTATAACCCATTGCCAGCGATGTGGAAGTCGTGGGATACTCTTAGCAGTGCCAGTTGTGTTGACAGTTCGAGCGGAGCCGTCTATTGCCCGACGAATTTGTAGCAGTTCTGAAGCGAATGCCGTGAAGGGTTTCCTTCAGTTTAGAAATCGAGATGAACTCACGAGAGCTTAAGTCAGGGGAGTGCAGTAGATGGTATAGCACTTAGCAGCCCCATCAAACAAAACAGTAACAGCTTGCACTGAACGTGCTTCAGCATTGTCCTGCAAAATGATGGTCAGATCATGAAGAAAGTGTCATCACTTCTGTCCCTATGCTGTTCATTTTTGGAACACAACCTACGATCAGCTTAGAGACTGAAGTGATGAC